>NC_140648.1:28580769-29013269 GCF_978046115.1 Saccoglossus kowalevskii | reverse complement strand
CCAACCTAAATGTATGCAAATGACTTCTAGTGTTACTGGGTAAATTCATCAGTATGTGACTACAACCTAAATGTATGCAAATGACTTCTAGTGTTACTGGGTAAATTCATCAGTATGTGACTGCAACCTAAATGTATGCAAATGACTTATAGTGTTACTGGGTAATTCGTCAGTATGTGACTGCAACCTAAATGTATGCAAATGACTTATAGTGTTACTGGGTAATTCGTCAGTATGTGACTGCAACCTAAATGTATGCAAATGACTTATAGTGTTACTGGGTAATTCGTCAGTATGTGACTGCAACCTAAATGTATGCAAATGACTTATAGTGTTACTTGGTAATTCATCAGTATGTAACTGCAACCTAAATGTATGCAAATGACTTTTAGTGTTACTGGGTAAATTCACCAGTATGTGACTACAGCCTAAATGTATGCAAATGACTTCTAGTGTTACTGGGTAATTAGTCAGTATGTGACTGCAACCTAAATGTATGCAAATGACTTCTAGATTTACTTGGTAATTCATCAGTATGTGACTACAACCTAAATGTATGCAAATGACTTATAGTGTTACTGGGTAATTCGTCAGTATGTGACTGCAACCTAAATGTATGCAAATGACTTCTAGTGTTACTGGGTAAATTCCTCAGTATGTGACTACAACCTAAATGTATGCAAATGACTTCTAGTGTTATTGGGTAATTCATCAGTATGTGACTGCAACCTAAATGTATGCAAATGACTTCTAGTGTTACTGGGTAATTCATCAGTATGTGACTGCAACCTAAATGTATGCAAATGACTTTTAGTGATACTGGGTAAATTCACCAGTATGTGACTACAGCCTAAATGTATGCAATTGACTTCTAGTGTTACTGGGTAATTCCTCAGTATGTGACTGCAACCTAAATGTATGCAAATGACTTTTAGTGTTACTGGGTAAATTCACCAGTATGTGACTACAGCCTAAATGTATGCAAATGACTTCTAGTGTTACTGGGTAATTCATCAGTATGTGACTGCAACCTAAATGTATGCAAATGACTTTTAGTGTTACTGGGTAAATTCACCAGTATGTGACTGCAATCTAAATGTATGCAAATGACTTCTAGTGTTACTTGGTAATTCATCAGTATGTGACTACAACCTAAATGTATGCAAATGACTTATAGTGTTACTGGGTAATTCGTCAGTATGTGACTGCAACCTAAATGTATGCAAATGACTTCTAGTGTTACTGGGTAAATTCCTCAGTATGTGACTACAACCTAAATGTATGCAAATGACTTCTAGTGTTATTGGGTAATTCATCAGTATGTGACTGCAACCTAAATGTATGCAAATGACTTCTAGTGTTACTGGGTAATTCATCAGTATGTGACTGCAACCTAAATGTATGCAAATGACTTCTAGTGTTACTGGGTAATTCATCAGTATGTGACTGCAACCTAAATGTATGCAAATGACTTTTAGTGATACTGGGTAAATTCACCAGTATGTGACTACAGCCTAAATGTATGCAATTGACTTCTAGTGTTACTGGGTAATTCATCAGTATGTGACTGCAACCTAAATGTATGCAAATGACTTTTAGTGTTACTGGGTAAATTCACCAGTATGTGACTACAGCCTAAATGTATGCAAATGACTTCTAGTGTTACTGGGTAATTCATCAGTATGTGACTGCAACCTAAATGTATGCAAATGACTTTTAGTGTTACTGGGTAAATTCACCAGTATGTGACTGCAACCTAAATGTATGCAAATGACTTCTAGTGTTACTTGGTAATTCATCAGTATGTGACTACAACCTAAATGTATGCAAATGACTTATAGTGTTACTGGGTAATTCGTCAGTATGTGACTGCAACCTAAATGTATGCAAATGCCTTCTAGTGTTACTGGGTAAATTCCTCAGTATGTGACTACAACCTAAATGTATGCAAATGACTTCTAGTGTTATTGGGTAATTCATCAGTATGTGACTGCAACCTAAATGTATGCAAATGACTTCTAGTGTTACTGGGTAATTCATCAGTACGTGACTGCAACCTAAATGTATGCAAATGACTTTTAGTGTTACTGGGTAATTCATCAGTATGTGACTGCAACCTAAATGTATGCAAATGACTTTTAGTGATACTGGGTAAATTCACCAGTATGTGACTACAGCCTAAATGTATGCAATTGACTTTTAGTGTTACTGGGTAATTCATCAGTATGTGACTGCAACCTAAATGTATGCAAATGACTTTTAGTGTTACTGGGTAAATTCACCAGTATGTGACTACAGCCTAAATGTATGCAAATGACTTCTAGTGTTACTGGGTAATTCATCAGTATGTGACTGCAACCTAAATGTATGCAAATGACTTTTAGTGTTACTGGGTAAATTCACCAGTATGTGACTGCAACCTAAATGTATGCAAATGACTTCTAGTGTTACTTGGTAATTCATCAGTATGTGACTACAACCTAAATGTATGCAAATGACTTATAGTGTTACTGGGTAATTCGTCAGTATGTGACTGCAACCTAAATGTATGCAAATGACTTCTAGTGTTACTGGGTAAATTCCTCAGTATGTGACTACAACCTAAATGTATGCAAATGACTTCTAGTGTTATTGGGTAATTCATCAGTATGTGACTGCAACCTAAATGTATGCAAATGACTTCTAGTGTTACTGGGTAATTCATCAGTATGTGACTGCAACCTAAATGTATGCAAATGACTTCTAGTGTTACTGGGTAATTCATCAGTATGTGACTGCAACCTAAATGTATGCAAATGACTTTTAGTGATACTGGGTAAATTCACCAGTATGTGACTACAGCCTAAATGTATGCAATTGACTTCTAGTGTTACTGGGTAATTCATCAGTATGTGACTGCAACCTAAATGTATGCAAATGACTTTTAGTGTTACTGGGTAAATTCACCAGTATGTGACTACAGCCTAAATGTATGCAAATGACTTCTAGTGTTACTGGGTAATTCATCAGTATGTGACTGCAACCTAAATGTATGCAAATGACTTCTAGTGTTACTTGGTAATTCATCAGTATGTGACTACAACCTAAATGTATGCAAATGACTTATAGTGTTACTGGGTAATTCGTCAGTATGTGACTGCAACCTAAATGTATGCAAATGACTTCTAGTGTTACTGGGTAAATTCCTCAGTATGTGACTACAACCTAAATGTATGCAAATGACTTCTAGTGTTATTGGGTAATTCATCAGTATGTGACTGCAACCTAAATGTATGCAAATGACTTCTAGTGTTACTGGGTAATTCATCAGTATGTGACTGCAACCGAAATGTATGCAAATGACTTTTAGTGTTACTGGGTAATTCGTCAGTATGTGACTGCAACCTAAATGTATGCAAATGACTTCTAGTGTTACTGGGTAAATTCCTCAGTATGTGACTACAACCTAAATGTATGCAAATGACTTCTAGTGTTATTGGGTAATTCATCAGTATGTGACTGCAACCTAAATGTATGCAAATGACTTCTAGTGTTACTGGGTAATTCATCAGTATGTGACTGCAACCTAAATGTATGCAAATGACTTCTAGTGTTACTGGGTAATTCATCAGTATGTGACTGCAACCTAAATGTATGCAAATGACTTTTAGTGATACTGGGTAAATTCACCAGTATGTGACTACAGCCTAAATGTATGCAATTGACTTCTAGTGTTACTGGGTAATTCATCAGTATGTGACTGCAACCTAAATGTATGCAAATGACTTTTAGTGTTACTGGGTAAATTCACCAGTATGTGACTACAGCCTAAATGTATGCAAATGACTTCTAGTGTTACTGGGTAATTCATCAGTATGTGACTGCAACCTAAATGTATGCAAATGACTTTTAGTGTTACTGGGTAAATTCACCAGTATGTGACTGCAACCTAAATGTATGCAAATGACTTCTAGTGTTACTTGGTAATTCTTCAGTATGTGACTACAACCTAAATGTATGCAAATGACTTTTAGTGTTACTGGGTAAATTCACCAGTATGTGACTGCAACCTAAATGTATGCAAATGACTTCTAGTGTTACTTGGTAATTCATCAGTATGTGACTACAACCTAAATGTATGCAAATGACTTATAGTGTTACTGGGTAATTCGTCAGTATGTGACTGCAACCTAAATGTATGCAAATGACTTCTAGTGTTACTGGGTAAATTCCTCAGTATGTGACTACAACCTAAATGTATGCAAATGACTTCTAGTGTTATTGGGTAATTCATCAGTATGTGACTGCAACCTAAATGTATGCAAATGACTTCTAGTGTTACTGGGTAATTCATCAGTATGTGACTGCAACCTAAATGTATGCAAATGACTTTTAGTGTTACTGGGTAAATTCATCAGTATGTGACTGCAACCTAAATTGAAATCCTGAGCGATTTTCACTGAATTGGTTTGCACTGCTCTAGCAGAATATATGTTTCAAGTTTGCATTTTGAAGCAAAAAAAAACACAATATGATGATTCCAAACACGACAAAAAATCTGTCTTACTTATATAAATAGAGGAATATGCAACAGAAATAGTGTCTGAGTTTGAATGAAGAGCGATTAATCTACCATTCACCTAAGAACAGGAAGGGATAACAAAGGGTAGAACAGCATACAATAACCAACATTCATTCTATTATGAATATGAGCACGGGTCAGTAATGATGTTTGTTCTTAGAAACAGAAGTCAACAAATCAACGTACTACTGATAATGAGCGACACAATGACGATAACATCTTTCCAAGATTAAATGTATTGCTTTATACAAGAGTGGTTGTTATATCTTATATACATACTCCCTCCTCTATTTCTGACAGTGTGTATTTGCACGGCAAAAATCAAATTGGTATATCATACTGTAGTATACTGAGACATAACTCATCTACCTAGTGCCAAATAATGTATTTTTACAATAAAGAGATCGCGAGGCCAAGCTTTTTTTTTCATTTATTACTTTAGATTACATTTGTGGTCAAAGTAGATTATTGCGTAGCTTTCAGCATCCGCTTTATGGCTTAGTTCATCCATTAGAATGTGACATATGCCAGTTTACGTGATTGGACACAACAGCCGGTTAGTTGTACCAACTCCCTTACAAAATATATAGTCATCGAAATGAAAAAAATAATAATAAAAACAATATTTATATAACTGACTGAATACAAATAGAACAAATATAGGTTTGAATAAATTACTTGAATGACTATAGAAAACTCTGCACGAATCGAAAGTAAAAAAAAAATATCCGATCATAAGATCGCTATCTTATACTCTAGCGAGAATAAAAAGATAGTCATCATACAGTAAAAAAAACACCATTATATTACTCCTCACTAAGATAAACAAAAAATCCAGTAACATCAATAATGATTTCCTATGCAAGCGTCAGAGTTTCCCATATGAAAACTCCGATCGGAGCCACCGTCCGTTGCGCAGGGATAATATCGACTACGTATTATAATGAAACAGGCGAAAGTAGATCGAACAACGAATGCTTTTTTGAGCAGAACCCGCCACAAGGCTTATGATGTACAGATGTCCTCAGGTACATAAACGCCATCGTTTGTTCCCCGCTGACATTATAAGTGAATCACACTGTACTTAATGTACCCAGGTGGGGACTTGTATATTGCAGTGATACTGCATCATTATATTGTGTGAGAAATAGATTCCCTTCGAGAGAGAGAGAGTAATTGGAGACAGTACGGTATATTTATCGGCCATTGTTTGTGCCTTGCTGGCTGATTTAGTTTTGTTTATTCCGTACGCCTATCACGTACATAGCAAATATACACGTAGACGTTAAAGTATATATTACCACGTTTTCAAGGATAGTACAGTGACAACTTATTTCCAGTAGAGTCCTCATTATACAGAACATCCTAGTAGCCCAGAAATAACACATTACATTACATTACATTACATTACATTACATTACATTCAAATAACAGAAACATATTCATACATTTCACATTTATGCAAATTGATATAGCAATTTAATACATTATTTTATTTGGCGAGACGTTTATTTCACATTTTTTTGGGAATACATTTAGAATGATGAGTTATGACTGGTGGTAAGACTTTCCAATAGAACCGCCCAGGGCTAATTTCCAATCATTCATTTCATTGTGACAAAAATAATTATAATCTCATTCGATTATATCGAGAATACGAAAATTCACTGTGAATACTTTGTTCATAATCACATATACATGAAAAAGAATTTGAATATGAATTGTTTTCAAATTGCAATGTTCATACAGGTTTACGTTGATCTCTGTTTTTAAGGGATTGTGACTGGTGGTACCTTTAGAACAGGTGCTCAGAGAACGGTTCTATCATAAGGAAAGATAAAATAGACCATTTTCCTTTCACTGCGAGATCCCGCGTTTTGCGTTAAAATGAACGTAAACAAAGATCTTAGCGTCGTAGTGGAGTCAAACATCGCGTGGGATTCGACAAACGTGAGAGTCATTTAGGGGATATTTCCACGCTTAATTATGTGCTTTACACATTTGATGATGGTCAATTTTGATGAATTAAGGGTATCTAAAAGCAATATTCCCCTGTCAAAGATCGGCCTTTCGACTTTGAGCTATGAAAAAAGAAATTCGAGTTCAAAATCATATCGTTCGATTTTTGCGGCAGGCGTTCGATCCCGGCTCTCACGCAATACGCCAGATCTCACAGTTGAACGAAAAATCATCTATTGCTGAACTATAACTTGAATCTACAGACTTGTGAGAAATGAGTAATCAATAAAGTTCTCATCTGACTTTTATAAAATGTACTGGACAAGCATCCTCCAGTAATGTGGCAGTGTTTGGGTGGGTGCTATCGTGCAGCTTTCTTATTTCAAGAAAACTAAAAGTGTGCATATCTTCGTTATCTGTAGGTGTTTACAAATGATAAACATTAAAGTAATCCTATTTGCCATTATCTCGGCTTTTTTCAGTTATGTTTGTCAGTCATGAATGTTAATGAGACGTTATGCATTTGTTTAAGAAAGAGAAAAACATGCATTCTTTTCAGCAAAATAAATATAACACTACATAATGCCAAAGTGTCATTCTCCCATTTTTGAAAAAAAAAACATTGAAAAGTCCCCCCAAAACTATCTCGCTACCTTAAGTCAGAAACCATAAAGTGCTTACCTATCAGAGTGTGTAACAAAGCGTTTAGTGTGCACAGATTTAGACTTGTATTACATTAAACAAAGTGTGTGCATGTTATATTCCCGTGTGAACGCATAATTTCGTTCACCGCCACCGAATGGTGATAACAATTATATATACTAATCGTCCAGTTATTCCCAATTCGGTGCTAGAAAAAGTGTGTCAAGACTTAATATTGTACGTCCATAGATCCCGCTATAATAACGGTTAGAAATTCGACACTACAATGAGTTCTTGACTATCGGATGGGTACCACCCACAGACTAGAGCCATCAGACTATTTCAAATAAGGGGGTCTTCCATGATTTTTTGAGATATCAATTCTTCATACTAGGTTAATCGAGATTGCAATATCTGTAATCATCTATTTGTATTCTATCCTCAACAATCGCAATTGGGGTGACAGATGTGTAGCATTTTACACCTGACAAAGACATATAATTTCCTGTACATTTACCTCGATATTAAATTGATACAATTTTGTAATTATTCATTTCACAAAAATCAGTTAATTGAATTTTTTTTACAAAGGTTGATATCAAGGTGTAATTTTCAAAATTACCACATGTGTACTGTATTGCAATCAACATTTGAAACCAAAGAAAACATTGGTGTGGCCGCCCGTTTCATTAAACTCTGTCTTCAGGCAGTGGATATCAAATGATGTCTGCTCAGTCGCAATTGACGAGCAGTAATGCTCAATTTATTTTTCTTCATATGTACCAAGTCTAATTTATTGGCTTGAAATTTGCATGATTGCAATCCGTTATCAACATGGAAGCAGCTGCACGATATGAATAACAAGTAGTTTGAATCGGGGGTTACAAAGGTTTGCTGCGACAAATGCAATATTTATTAAGCCACAGTATGTGTGTTCTTGAAATTAAAAGTTAATAAAGGATTTCAGTAGACAATTTTATTACATCTAAGACTATAAGAGTTTCCGGCCCTGTCTAATATACACGTTCGACTAAATATATTAGAAAATATCCCAGATAAAGATGTTTTATTATCTTGTTTATAACACTGTACGAAGGAATACGAAGTGTAATTAATACGTACACTGAACAGACATGGATTCCACCTCATTTTTGTCTTGCTTAACCATCCCTATGTTTTATCGTTCACAAGCTAATTGCTTACACGGTTATAATTTAGATTTCTTGACGAGTCATGCATGGACGTTCTGACAAATTAATTCTAGACAATAGAAGTAATGACGCCTTAGACATTACGGGATTTTCCTTATCTCCACAGCACTCATTAGGTTTGCCAACATGAGAGAATATCGCACGGGGATATAGTACACTGTGGATGAACATTCGAGTGTCATGCTCAATTTTCACTCGCAAGATATACGTTTCTAGTCAAACACATTTCAATTGAAATGTGCTATACAATAACATGACTGTTTGTAGAGACATGACACGGAAGTTACGGGTCTTTATTTCATTCGTTTTCGATCGAAAGTAATATAATATTAAAACGGTGACAGGTGGGCACCCTGCCACTGTGACATTGTAAAATAATGAACTGATGAGCATAGAAGTTTTACATCGAACGTGATATCCATCGATTTCCTGGCAAATTGGAGTTCGAACCCCACGGCCATTGATTATTTTGCCTGCTGAGCATCGCTGAGGTATTTATTTAATCCTAAATGTACCAGCCCTATAGAGTTTGATTAAAGATTTAGTACAATTAAGCTTAATGTCACACCGAGATTATTATAATTCTAAATGTGACCGCTGGATTGTAGTTGTAAACCCTCATGTTTCTGGAAGTCTCAACTTTTGCTCTTTAGTTTTAACCCTTGTGCAATTTTGCTGGTGTATAATTAATGAAAGACGTGTGAAGAATTGTTATAATTTGATAAAGTCAATGACTGCAAACAAATGAAAGTTTACAAATATGCGATCCATGTTCGTCGAACCTAGGTTCTCATTGGAGGTCACTTGTTACTAACACCGTAAAGATATCACTTTAAGTGTTTTATAATTAAATACATTAAGTGTTTACCTTAAAATAACAAATGAGATTTATTACAACACTGCTGTTTTGGGGTAAACCATTCAAAGTGTTCATATAGTTGTACCCGCTTTAAAAACACATAAACATAAGCATTATATCATAAAACATTTGTATTTTCTATTATTATTAATTTTGGAAAAGTGTTTGTTGGAGCACATTGTAAACACACACAAATACACTTTTTCAAAATATAACACTGAGTGTTTTACGGGGACATAAATGTGTCATTAAAGTGTTTATTGACAGAACATGTTATGGAATAATACAACCACTGATATCCCAACAATACTATCAACATTGGGAGAAAAAAAGTTATAATCTGAGACGCGAACTGGGGACTCGTATGTCATAATTATGGTGTATATGCCATGACATTACATTATTCAGAGAATAGTTTTAGGAGTTACTTTATGATGTCACGACTTTATTAATTTCAAATACTTCAACTGGAAATCAAGAGACTTCGCTGTTCTTTGTTGCCTAATAGAGTTTGATATTTCGCATTGAGCGGTGTGATTTAAACATGTTTCTCGAAATCTGCTCAATGTGAAGCACTTCTGAAAGCCAAATCACCAACGATGATTCAACCCAAAATACCAGATCATAAATACTTAAGAAAATGCTAATCTAAAAGACACATTTGTGTTAATGAGAGTAACTAAAACACTTTTCTTCCAAAGTGTTTTATTTTGTAGCGCTCCAAAACACAAACACACATTCAAGGTTTCAACCTAAAACAACCGACTATACATGTTTCACAAGTGTTTATTGTATACAACATATCCACAAATTGATGAGAGTAACTAAACAATCTTCATTCTGTTGTATTGAGAAGCACTCCAGAAAACAAACACTCATGCAAAGTTTGAACCTAAAAAACCCAACATTGTATGATTTCTAAAGTATTTGTGTACATGGTACTTGTGTATGCAGTCTAGTGACAACATATTTATTAGAAAAAAATGCCTACACACCATTGTCAGAATACGAGTCAGAAGTTCAGTAACCAATTGCAAGGCTCAAGCTAGTAAACTGAATATGCAGCGCTGAGCAGGCGATAATTCCCTGAGATCTTATAGATTCATTTTCATTTTCAATGTAGAATGCTATCTAATGGTGATAACTAAAAACATCTGTGCGAATTTGCGCATGATCTAAATGAGCCTCTCTTTATCTTCAACAATATAAACATAACTATTCAACTATTTCATTTCATAAATAAAATACAATACAAAAATGAAAACTAATATTGAACAATGTTCTAGGTTGCTATTTTTGTGTAAGATACTTAAAGTAGGTGTTTAAAATTATCACTATTTGCGTGTTCAAGTAACTGGTAACTTGTGTCGTGTACACGCTCATTTAACAATAGGAATCAGGAGTTTGTGGACAGGTGGCATGCTCGTTAAAGAAGCAACAACAAAAGACGGGAACCAGAAGATATCCTAAATGAAATTGAAGGTATGGTGGTATTGTTACTCCATTATAAAACGTGTGGAATATGTAATTGATAGAGCCAACAGCGCAGCTGTGAACGACATAGTCATTTGCAACGGCCTCCAATTATTTAATTATGTGCGGGTTGGCATGCATTTACACAAACGTATCTTATTAATGCTTATATTCAGTAATAAATATTTCTTTGATTATGTGATTTGTTAATTGTATGATTATTGTTCAATCGTGCAAAGTAAAAAATAGTTTGCACATTAACATTTTCTTAATATATATTTCATATCCCTGAGTGATGTCGGCGAGAAAGCTATCAGTATGGACTTCTCTGGTTCTTTAAATGAATGAATGAATGAATGAATTTGTGTTTAATCAGTTATCGTAACAACCCGCACACAATGAAATGAATGAAGGTCGCTGCAAATAGCAATGCATTAGAAAACTTCCAACGCTAGCTCTATGAATTACACTTTCCGCACGTTTCGGAACGAAGTAACAATACCATCATACCTTTTTTCAAGAAATCTATAAATCATTATTCGGTGGGGGTTGTTGTTGCTTCTTTAACAAATGTGCCACCTGTCTACACACTTCCGATAGTATAATTCAATAGATGAATAAGCTTGCGCAGAACACAAGTTACCAGTTATTTGAACACGTGATATATAACAGTATCCATCGTTGTTTACGAAAGGTATCTCAAAACGTTTGCAAAGTAGTAGTAAACCAAATTATTGTTCAATATTAGTTTTCATATTTTATTTATTGTATTTCAATATACCAGTTAAATGGTTATGTATTATTATAGACTTTTAGAGGAGCTCGTTTAGATTATACGCAAATTTGCACAAGTGTGTAGTAATCAACATATTGTAAATGGAGGTTCCGCCAATAGAATAATAGCTATGAAGAAAATGAATCTATTCATTAAATCGCAGGGAAATTAACGCCTGTCTATCGCCACGTTGGTTACTAAACACGCGCAAATTACATGAATATATAGAGCTGTTTATTAATGGAAATACTGAAATCAATAAATTTATCGCTACATCCACATTATGTCTGCTGACAATGGTGATGTATGTGAACATTTTTTTTCTAATAAATATGCTGCATCGTTGGTAATTTTGCCGTCTGAAGTGTTTCAAATTGAATAATTTTCGAGTACAATGTTTAAATCACATACTCCAAATGCAGAGTATCAAAATACATTAGGCCACTGAAGCATTTAATTCACCACGTGTATCGATTTCCCGTTAAACTTATTTATAAGATGGCAAAACTATATAAGCGTACGAACGATTCATTCTTCCTCATCCTAGTGCTTGACATAGAACCAAAGATAAAGGTAATGTCATGACAATCTCATTATGCCTTAGATTGCGTCACCTATGGTGTTGGCATATGTACCATAATGTTATTAGTCCCCAGACTTCTCACTCAATTTATGTCCCTCTAAACATTTATTAAAGTATTTTAATAATTCCCAAAAACACTTTTCTAAAAATACCAACGTGCTACTGTTCTTATAGAAAATACAGACATTTTTATATTATAATACACATGTATTTAATTTATATGTATAAATATTGCTTTCAATTAAAACGGTGTATTTCAATAAAAAAAGACATGTGCTCTCAAAATATACAGTGCACCTATATTAGTAAATATATTAGTATTATACAAAGCTCCTGATAATTATATAATACTTCTGACCCAAAAATCCCCAGTTTTGAATGATTCCACCAAAAAGCACCACACTCAAAATAATGGAAAGCAAGGACTGTACGCGTTAGGGAATTTGAAAATTATTGTGCCTCAGAATAATCACACTAACTATCGATTTCAGAATTAAAAAAAAACTTACTGATTGATTTACGAGCGATTTATTTTGTTCCAGAAATGTTAACCAATATCAGGAAAAATTATATTAGCGAGTATTCATAAGACATTTCAGATAATTCGGTTAAGATCAAACTGACATATTACACTATTTAGAATTTACATAATTAGTGTGGGTTCAAAAAGTCATCCCAACTCTCTGTGAACTGTATTTAATTGCATGACACCTTGTTGGTAAATTCGTATTTATTTGTTATTTCGCAAATTGCATTATATATCAGACACCAACGTTAGCAATTCCAATTTACATACTCCATTAAAGATGATTCCAGTCACACTCACGGGAATCCTAGGCGATGTACTCTGATTGTTTACGTGCACTTGGGGACGGACACATCACACAAGAACGCATCGCTTTACGTCCCAACGCGACAGCATACCATTCAGCCGACAACCGATTGCTACTTGCTTGACAAATGAACAGAATATACTCTTTTGTTCTCTTGCTGAGCTTGAAGTCGACCTCGTAAGTCAATCCCACGATCTTCCTGTGCAACGAACACTGCAGTTTGTCCACAATCAAAGCTGTTCGTCTTATCACTTTCCTTGTTATTAACGCGTATTAAGCTTCTCTACAACTACTTTTATATTCTAGATGTATACACACATAAACCACAAGCACGTTTACTTATCTCTGACTTTAAGCACATTCACTTTGCTCACAGTATTGGCCATTATGTAGATCGTCCGTCACAGCTATCTTGCCAAATCAATTCCCAGTGGGAACCTGTCAATCCTTAAAGTGACCTGTCAATTTCTCAACATAAATTTAAATTTGCAACAGTGAAGCAGTAAAATTCACTTAGCCCAGCACTAAAAACACTCACAGTAAAACAACTTCAAGGTTAATCAGAAATACTTTCTTTGCCAGTACATTTGTTGTGCGTGTCACAATATTTAATTTTGTATTTCTTGATTTTTGTTCCTGCTTGAAATATTGATCTTGATTTATTTTCAGCTTTTCAGGACTATTTTCAGCTTTTCAAGACAATGTGCCTCCTTTGGCGTCACATTCTCATATACCTTTCGAACAAATGTACCCCTGGGGCCCGATAAAAAAGGGTTATTTTATTCGAAACAATATACTGTTTCAATTATAAAACCATTTTCACTGACAAATATGCGTTGCAACACTTTTTATGACAGTGATAAATCATGGGTTTAGGTGTGAAATTGCCTTGTCAGCGTCTTTTTTTTCCGGAAAAAATAATTCGGCCATCTATAATGCATTAACAAAAACATATGTCTTATAACACTATTACGTCCACATGTGAGTCTTCTTAAGTGAGTGACTGCGCATTTTAAGTGAATCCCACTTGTGCAACAGTGACTGAAATGTCATTCAGGCTAGAAACGACCTATTACAACTATTCAATTAATCAATTCCTCGTCTAATTGTTGCCTATATACACATATATAGTTGGGCGAATATGTTCAGTTAGTTTAGTAAACTTTATACAATTTCGAATGTAAATGTTGTATAATTCGGAGCTTGGCCAAATGGCGGGGCTTGGTCACAAGATCACATTGCTTTTTTTGAATTTATTGACTTATTATTTTAGTATCTTTTGTACAGAAATAATTTGATGACTGTTCATATTTTAATATAATGGTTGCGGGATCATCAAGTGGCACAAAATTTACCATACACACGTTTTAAAATAAGTTTGTTTTTAAAATGTATACGTTTACACATGAACAAGATTTGGCTGAGCGATTTCAATGACGGTGTTTTTGGAGTGGCATGAATGGGAGAAGGAACTGAAGAAAATAACCCACGTGTTTCCAGATAACACAGCCCAGTGATCATCTAGATATGAACTGTATGACTGGTTAATCAGGCGTGTTTGACGATATCAAAGAAAAGTAGTTTGCCAGCGAGAAAGCTTGAACACTTCTTTTAGTGGTTTTGAAAAGAGACCAACACAAAAGAAATGTCTTTTATGATCATATTTATTCATTGGGACAAAGTCAAAATATTTTAACGCATATATTTTACAGTATTTGCTCATATGATAAGGACTTGTTTTTTCGAATATAATATCTGCATGAAAGATACATGACATATATTGATATGTTATGAATTTGGGATCATCGCTTATCAAATTATATTTCACTCCGGCAAGAAAATGTAATTTACGTTTTGTCATTTAACATTATAAATACATAAACCGCGCAGTTTGAGTCATGAAGCGAGGTACATTTCACTTTGACACTTACCAGTTAGATTGTATATTAATATAACATATAGAAATACTATTTAATAAAAGACAAATAAATTATATTATATTTGTTCTCAGTTAAATATAATGCTGAATGTATGTTATCTGTGTTTAATACAATTACTAATACTACTGTCAGATATCTTTAAAAATAATAGGCCAGGGAGAGCAAATTTTGAATTTAACAAAGTATTGGAAAACAAAGTGATGAACAACGATGCAAAAAATATCAATCTCCCACGTTTTCCCCTGCTGCCAGTATCCCAATTTTAAAAATGTATTTTGTAAGATGTAAATTTGCAAAATTAATAAAAAAAAATAACATGTCAGTTTAACATGTTTTTCCTACTGCCAATAATTTGAATTTTCTACAATGTATGTCAGCGTTGTTTATGTCAGTATATAATCGTCATGATCATCGAAACTAAATTGTATGCATTCCAACATCACTTTATTCTGAGTACACATACCTACAATTTTAGCAGTAAGTATTTAACAGCGTATCCGGAAGCAATCAGTAAATATTTTATCCTGCGATATAAAACGAATTCGACAGAGGTTAGCAAGGTCGAAACACCTACTTTACTTTGCTTCCGGGCTGTACTTCTTTTACGTTTCCGGTCATGACTGTACTGATCATATACATAAATAACATTTCAGCAAATGATTACCGCCGATAGCAAAAATTTCAAAAAATAAATCGTCGTAAACTTTCGAAATAAATCGGCGATCGCGGGTAAAGCAACATAATCACGTTTAGCTGTGATATTCCCCTGCAACAAATAAATTGAGAGGACGCCACTATATACACGAGCAATCTGATTAAAATCTGATGTATTATACGGTGAGAATTTAATTTAATTTTATTTTTAGTAAATATTTTTATCATTTTGTAATTGTTTTTATTGTTATTACGTACATCTGATTTTGTATTACTTTAACTATTGCCCCATACATCTGAGAAACCGAAGCATATAAAACGAGATTTCAACTAGATACCATGTGACTGGTTTAGTCAACCAATCATAGACTCCCATAGCGCGCCTTGTGACGTCACTAGCCAGACACAGGTCAAATCCAACCACAGGGAGCCCAGGAACTATGATCAACTGTACGCACTCCTTATAAGCGGGGGAGGGTATCGGCTGGTATCTAGTGTAAGAAATAGACAAGGGATGAAGGCACCAACCAGCTCATATTTTTTTAAACTGGAAAAAACAGAGAACAGAATGAAAAATAAAATCTATAAAAGATACCAGGTTGGAGAATCCTAGTTGCTCTTTCAAATTTCGCGAAAGCCTTGCCTATATTTTACCTATATCTGCAGAATCAATCAAGAAAACTACACAAATTTACTCCATTTACGAATAATTAACAGTTTGCCCGAACGGCACAGTTGGAGGCGTGGCCTTGTTCAGCATTTATCAACAACGAATCATAAGACTGGTTACGAACCACATCGAGGTTACGACTCGGTTAGCCTTGCTCAACTGGTTCGTAACCAGTCTTGTGATTGGTTCTTCGCCTCCAACTGTGCCGTGCGTTCGGGCAAACCGTTAATTATTCGTAAATGGAGTCACACGACGAGAATTGTCCGCTTCTCACACTTTACCAATTTGAGGTGCGAGTGAAAGTACTAATACTACAATCAATCTAACATTATAGCATACCGAAAATCAACTCTGCAATAGTTGAATTCAGAATAAATAAATTTCTATACCAAAGAATTTAAAAATAAATTGTCCATTGCAATAGTGAATAACGGAACGGTAGCAGTAGCCCAATTTGGTGATTTTCCAGCTTGTACTTAGCACAAAAAGGTGCATATTGACGACAAAATAGGGATTTTAGCCTTCAAAGGCATTGAAAAATTGAGCATATAACCACCTTTTTCTGGTATTTCCCTTTGCCAACTTTTGATTGAGATGATTTCCAGGCAACACGAACTGTAATTGTTTGTTAATTATTTCTTCCAGCGAAGACGTCGTCGGTCAATATAAAAGGCCAGCTGTGATAGGTATGAACAGGATTTCTATTGACATTAGCTCGAATCTATGTGGGCTTTCGGGATTACCAAAAATTCTTAAATACTGTCAGTAAATACATAATAAATTCAAATAAAAAATAAAATAACGAAAAAGAAAGTGTGTGATAAAAATAAATAATTATAAACGTATTCAAAAAAAAAGAAAAAAAGAAATAATCGGATTGGGTAACACTAAAATGTTCATTGTTTCTAAGTAACTATTTTTGTTACTAAGAGGTTTTCAATTTTCAAATTGATACACGATTCAAAATAATTGTCACATAATTGCTCATTTCAAATCTGACCATGCATTTCTATATGCACACACTGAAATCAAGCAACGAGATGCACGTCACGTGTGTAATTTAATTGCAAATCATGGGTTTTATAAGTTGCAACTGCGTTATATTTATATAATATCGCCCATTTAAAGTGGTAAGACGTCTGTCCGTGGTTCAAAATTTTCATCTTGTTGGTTTATATGTTCGTTTAATGTATATTTAATTAATAAATTGATTGATAATACATAAAACCAAGTAACTATTTTCAGTAAATTTCCCTCACGCCACCAAAAACCGTTTATTGAAAATTCAGGTCAATTAGCACAAACCAAACACACGCCCAACATCGTAAGTAGGGACATGTTTAAATCTACGCTAGGTAATATGCGTTGTAAACATGTGCGTCAGTCAGTTTCGTGAACCCACATTAATATTAGGGTCAAAATCATTACCGGATCGGCACCCAAGTACAAAGATATCAATGTCAGAGTTCAACGAAGAGTAGGACGCTGAATTTACATTCAAAATAAATAGGCTCAGATGAGCGTCATGTCCGTTTAAAACACCTGCGCCAAAGTCATTCATCATTGTTGACAGAATGGGAAATGGGCGTTGGATCACGGAAAGTGGCTTTTCCAAACTCAGAGAGCAGTATATGTTTATTTCTAAGAGGAAATGAAACGAGATGGTAACAACTTCCTCACGATCAGAACGAAATGAGTTGGTGTGCACGTTTGCTATAATTTCAAACACAAGAAATGTGTTTACAGATAGTGAGTCTTGAGTTGACACCCCACAAGGTGATAGTACATCAACAACTTTAGCGATGGAATACCGCCGAATCATCTGAGAGCTACGTTGCGGCCAGTTCACCTTCAGCCTCTTCTTTGCACTGACTTTTGCGTTAATGGAAATCGACCAATGATTGAAGAAACTCTGAAAAGACTCACTAGTAATGGGCATAACCAAATGGTTTCCATGCCCAATGAAATAATCTTCGTTGGATTCGAAGATTCGAATTAAGCAAAATAATTGTTCGGGATAAATGTTTTATAAATGTCCATATTAAAAATATACGCCTGCGGTGTATTGCATAATGTAATAGTGCATTAATTGTAGAAGGAAACAGTTCGTTAATTGTATAGGTTGATATGCAATTTTACAGTGTGATAGATACAATGTACAATGTGCATTAATTATTGATAATCTTTTAAATGAAGCAGGTAGTAGTGCAAAAATCTTAGAAAGTAATAATGTATCTAATATTATAATACAATATAATATAATAATACATTAATACACGGGGATAGTGAATTATTTGCACAAGATGATAGTACATTAATTGTACACGGTGATAGTGCATTATTTGTACAAGATGATAGTACATTAATTGTACACGGTGATAGTGCATTATTTGTACAAGATGATAGTACATTAATTGTACACGGTGATAGTGCATTATTCGTACAAGATGATAGTACATTAATTGTACACGGTGATATTGCATTATTTGTACAAGATGATAGTACATTAATTGTACACGGTGATATTGCATTATTTGTACAAGATGATAGTACATTAATTGTACACGGTGATAGTGCATTATTCGTACAAGATGATAGTACATTAATTGTACACGGTGATATTGCATTATTTGTACAAGATGATAGTATATTAATTGTACACGGTGATATTGCATTATTTGTACAAGATGATAGTACATTAATTGTACACGGTGATATTGCATTATTCGTACAAGATGATAGTACATTAATTGTACACGGTGATAGTGCATTATTCGTACAAGACGATAGTACATTAATTGTACACGGTGATAGTGCATTATTTGTACAAGATGATAGTACATTAATTGTACACGGTGATAGTGCATTATTTGTACAAGATGATAGTACATTAATTGTACACGGTGATAGTGCATTATTCGTACAAGATGATAGTGCATTAATTGTACACGGTGATATTGCATTATTTGTACAAGATAATATTACATTATTGTACATGGTAATATTGCATTATTTGTACAAGATGATAGTACATTAATTGTACACGGTGATAGTGCATTATTTGTACAAGATGATAGTATATTAATTGTACACGGTGATATTGCATTATTTGTACAAGATGATAGCACATTAATTGTACACGGTGATAGTGCATTACTTGTACAATATGTTGGTACATTAATTGTACACGGTGATATTGCATTATTTGTACAATATGTTAGTACATTAATTGTACACGGTGATATTGCATTATTTGTACAAGATGATAGTACATTAATTGTACACGGTGATAGTGCATTATTTGTACAAGATGATAGTACATTAATTGTACACGGTGATAGTGCATTATTTGTACAAGATGATAGTACATTAATTGTACACGGTGATATTGCATTATTTGTACAAGATAATATTACATTATTGTACATGGTAATATTGCATTATTTGTACAAGATGATAGTACATTAATTGTACACGGTGATAGTGCATTATTTGTACAATATGTTAGTACATTAATTATACACGGTGATATTGCATTATTTGTACAATATGTTAGTACATTAATTGTACACGGTGATATTGCATTATTTGTACAAGATGATAGTACATTAATTGTACACGGTGATAGTGCATTATTTGTACAAGATGATAGTACATTAATTGTACACGGTGATATTGCATTATTTGTACAAGATGATAGCACATTAATTGTACACGGTGATAGTGCATTATTTGTACAAGATGATAGTACATTAATTGTACACGGTGATATTGCATTATTTGTACAAGATGATAGCACATTAATTGTACACGGTGATATTGCATTATTTGTACAAGATGATAGCACATTTATTGTACACGGTGATAGTGCATTACTTGTACAATATGTTGGTACATTAATTGTACACGGTGATATTGCATTATTTGTACAAGATGATAGCACATTAATTGTACACGGTGATAGTGCATTACTTGTACAATATGTTGGTACATTAATTGTACACGGTGATATTGCATTATTTGTACAATATGTTAGTACATTAATTGTACACGGTGATATTGCATTATTTGTACAAGATGATAGTACATTAATTGTACACGGTGATAGTGCATTATTTGTACAAGATGATAGTACATTAATTGTACACGGTGATAGTGCATTATTTGTACAAGATGATAGTACATTAATTGTACACGGTGATATTGCATTATTTGTACAAGATAATATTACATTATTGTACATGGTAATATTGCATTATTTGTACAAGATGATAGTACATTAATTGTACACGGTGATAGTGCATTATTTGTACAATATGTTAGTACATTAATTATACACGGTGATATTGCATTATTTGTACAATATGTTAGTACATTAATTGTACACGGTGATATTGCATTATTTGTACAAGATGATAGTACATTAATTGTACACGGTGATAGTGCATTATTTGTACAAGATGATAGTACATTAATTGTACACGGTGATATTGCATTATTTGTACAAGATGATAGCACATTAATTGTACACGGTGATAGTGCATTATTTGTACAAGATGATAGTACATTAATTGTACACGGTGATATTGCATTATTTGTACAAGATGATAGCACATTAATTGTACACGGTGATATTGCATTATTTGTACAAGATGATAGCACATTTATTGTACACGGTGATAGTGCATTACTTGTACAATATGTTGGTACATTAATTGTACACGGTGATATTGCATTATTTGTACAATATGTTAGTACATTAATTGTACACGGTGATATTGCATTATTTGTACACGGTGATATTGCATTATTTGTACAATATGTTAGTACATTAATTGTACACGGTGATATTGCATTATTTGTACAAGATGAGAGCACATTAATTGTACACGGTGATAGTGCATTACTTGTACAATATGTTGGTACATTAATTGTACACGGTGATATTGCATTATTTGTACAATATGTTAGTACATTAATTGTACACGGTGATATTGCATTATTTGTACAAGATGATAGTACATTAATTGTACACGGTGATAGTGCATTATTTGTACAAGATGATAGTACATTAATTGTACACGGTGATAGTGCATTATTTGTACAAGATGATAGTACATTAATTGTACACGGTGATATTGCATTATTTGTACAAGATAATATTACATTATTGTACATGGTAATATTGCATTATTTGTACAAGATGATAGTACATTAATTGTACACGGTGATAGTGCATTATTTGTACAATATGTTAGTACATTAATTGTACACGGTGATATTGCATTATTTGTACAATATGTTAGTACATTAATTGTACACGGTGATATTGCATTATTTGTACAAGATGATAGTACATTAATTGTACACGGTGATAGTGCATTATTTGTACAAGATGATAGTACATTAATTGTACACGGTGATATTGCATTATTTGTACAAGATGATAGCACATTAATTGTACACGGTGATATTGCATTATTTGTACAAGATGATAGTACATTAATTGTACACGGTGATAGTGCATTATTTGTACAAGATGATAGCACATTTATTGTACACGGTGATAGTGCATTACTTGTACAATATGTTGGTACATTAATTGTACACGGTGATATTGCATTATTTGTACAATATGTTAGTACATTAATTGTACACGGTGATATTGCATTATTTGTACACGGTGATATTGCATTATTTGTACAATATGTTAGTACATTAATTGTACACGGTGATATTGCATTATTTGTACAATATGATAGTACATTAATTGTACACGGTGATATTGCATTATTTGTACAAGATGATAGTACATTAAATGTACACGGTGATATTGCATTATTTGTACAATATGTTAGTACATTAATTGTACACGGTGATATTGCATTATTTGTACAAGATGATAGTATATTAATTGTACACGGTGATATTGCATTATTTGTACAAGATGATAGCACATTAATTGTACACGGTGATATTGCATTATTTGTACAAGATGATAGTATATTAATTGTACACGGTGATATTGCATTATTTGTACAAGATGATAGTACATTAATTGTACACGGTGATAGTGCATTATTTGTACAAGATGATAGTACATTAATTGTACACGGTGATATTGCATTATTTGTACAAGATAATATTACATTATTGTACATGGTAATATTGCATTATTTGTACAAGATGATAGTACATTAATTGTACACGGTGATATTGCATTATTCGTACAAGATGGTAGTACATTAATTGTACACGGTGATAGTGCATTATTCGTACAAGATGATAGTACATTAATTGTACACGGTGATATTGCATTATTTGTACAAGATGATAGTATATTAATTGTACACGGTGATATTGCATTATTTGTACAAGATGATAGTACATTAATTGTACACGGTGATATTGCATTATTCGTACAAGATGATAGCACATTAATTGTACACGGTGATAGTGCATTACTTGTACAATATGTTGGTACATTAATTGTACACGGTGATATTGCATTATTTGTACAATATGTTAGTACATTAATTGTACACGGTGATATTGCATTATTTGTACAAGATGATAGTACATTAATTGTACACGGTGATAGTGCATTATTTGTACAAGATGATAGTACATTAATTGTACACGGTGATAGTGCATTATTTGTACAAGATGATAGTACATTAATTGTACACGGTGATATTGCATTATTTGTACAAGATAATATTACATTATTGTACATGGTAATATTGCATTATTTGTACAAGATGATAGTACATTAATTGTACACGGTGATAGTGCATTATTTGTACAAGATGATAGCACATTAATTGTACACGGTGATATTGCATTATTTGTACAAGATGATAGTACATTAATTGTACACGGTGATAGTGCATTATTTGTACAAGATGATAGCACATTAATTGTACACGGTGATAGTGCATTATTTGTACAAGATGATAGTACATTAATTGTACACGGTGATATTGCATTATTTGTACAAGATGATAGCACATTAATTGTACACGGTGATATTGCATTATTTGTACAAGATGATAGTATATTAATTGTACACGGTGATATTGCATTATTTGTACAAGATGATAGTATATTAATTGTACACGGTGATATTGCATTATTTGTACAAGATGATAGCACAATTATTGTACACGGTGATATTGCATTATTTGTACAAGATGATAGCACATTAATTGTACACGGTGATATTGCATTATTTGTACAAGATGATAGTATATTAATTGTACACGGTGATATTGCATTATTTGTACAAGATGATAGTACATTAATTGTACACGGTGATATTGCATTATTTGTACAAGATGATAGTACATTAATTGTACACGGTGATAGTGCATTATTTGTACAAGATGATAGTACATTAATTGTACACGGTGATATTGCATTATTTGTACAAGATGATAGCACATTAATTGTACACGGTGATATTGCATTATTTGTACAAGATGATAGTATATTAATTGTACACGGTGATATTGCATTATTTGTACAAGATGATAGCACATTAATTGTACACGGTGATATTGCATTATTTGTACAAGATGATAGCACATTAATTGTACACGGTGATATTGCATTATTTGTACAAGATGATAGTATATTAATTGTACACGGTGATATTGCATTATTTGTACAAGATGATATCACATTAATTGTACACGGTGATATTGCATTATTTGTACAATATGTTAGTACATTAATTGTACACGGTGATATTGCATTATTTGTACAAGATGATAGTACATTAATTGTACACGGTGATAGTGCATTATTTGTACAAGATGATAGTACATTAATTGTACACGGTGATATTGCATTATTTGTACAAGATGATAGCACATTAATTGTACACGGTGATATTGCATTATTTGTACAAGATGATAGTACATTAATTGTACACGGTGATAGTGCATTATTTGTACAAGATGATAGCACATTTATTGTACACGGTGATAGTGCATTACTTGTACAATATATTGGTACATTAATTGTACACGGTGATATTGCATTATTTGTACAATATGTTAGTACATTAATTGTACACGGTGATATTGCATTATTTGTACACGGTGATATTGCATTATTTATTTGTACAATATGTTAGTACATTAATTGTACACGGTGATATTGCATTATTTGTACAATATGATAGTACATTAATTGTACACGGTGATATTGCATTATTTGTACAAGATGATAGTACATTACTTGTACACGGTGATATTGCATTATTTGTACAATATGTTAGTACATTAATTGTACACGGTGATATTGCATTATTTGTACAAGATGATAGTATATTAATTGTACAGGGTGATATTGCTTTATTTGTACAAGATGATAGCACATTAATTGTACACGGTGATATTGCATTATTTGTACAAGATGATAGTATATTAATTGTACACGGTGATATTGCATTATTTGTACAAGATGATAGTACATTAATTGTACACGGTGATAGTGCATTATTTGTACAAGATGATAGTACATTAATTGTACACGGTGATATTGCATTATTCGTACAAGATGGTAGTACATTAATTGTACACGGTGATAGTGCATTATTCGTACAAGATGATAGTACATTAATTGTACACGGTGATATTGCATTATTTGTACAAGATGATAGTATATTAATTGTACACGGTGATATTGCATTATTTGTACAAGATGATAGTACATTAATTGTACACGGTGATATTGCATTATTCGTACAAGATGATAGCACATTAATTGTACACGGTGATAGTGCATTACTTGTACAATATGTTGGTACATTAATTGTACACGGTGATATTGCATTATTTGTACAATATGTTAGTACATTAATTGTACACGGTTATATTGCATTATTTGTACAAGATGATAGTACATTAATTGTACACGGTGATAGTGCATTATTTGTACAAGATGATAGTACATTAATTGTACACGGTGATAGTGCATTATTTGTACAAGATGATAGTACATTAATTGTACACGGTGATATTGCATTATTTGTACAAGATAATATTACATTATTGTACATGGTAATATTGCATTATTTGTACAAGATGATAGTACATTAATTGTACACGGTGATAGTGCATTATTTGTACAATATGTTAGTACATTAATTGTACACGGTGATATTGCATTATTTGTACAATATGTTAGTACATTAATTGTACACGGTGATATTGCATTATTTGTACAAGATGATAGTACATTAATTGTACATGGTGATAGTGCATTATTTGTACAAGATGATAGTACATTAATTGTACACGGTGATATTGCATTATTTGTACAAGATGATAGCACATTAATTGTACACGGTGATATTGCATTATTTGTACAAGATGATAGCACATTAATTGTACACGGTGATATTGCATTATTTGTACAAGATGATAGTATATTAATTGTACACGGTGATATTGCATTATTTGTACAAGATGATAGTACATTAATTGTACACGGTGATATTGCATTATTTGTACAAGATGATAGTACATTAATTGTACACGGTGATAGTGCATTATTTGTACAAGATGATAGTACATTAATTGTACACGGTGATATTGCATTATTTGTACAAGATGATAGCACATTAATTGTACACGGTGATATTGCATTATTTGTACAAGATGATAGTATATTAATTGTACACGGTGATATTGCATTATTTGTACAAGATGATAGCACATTAATTGTACACGGTGATATTGCATTATTTGTACAAGATGATAGCACATTAATTGTACACGGTGATATTGCATTATTTGTACAAGATGATAGTATATTAATTGTACACGGTGATATTGCATTATTTGTACAAGATGATATCACATTAATTGTACACGGTGATATTGCATTATTTGTACAAGATGGTAGTATATTAATTGTACACGGTGATATTGCATTATTTGTACAAGATGATAGCACATTAATTGTACACGGTGATATTGCATTATTTGTACAAGATGATAGCACATTAATTGTACATTGTGATAGTGCATTATTTGTACAAGATGATAGTACATTAATTGTACACGGCGATAGTGCATTAATTGCACAAGATTATGCAAGATGATTGCCCAGACAAATTAAATTAATTACACAGGGCAATGGTGAATTGAATGTGACTCAGGAAATTATTGAAATGGCGTACAGGTACGATAATGAATAAATTTAACACCACTGAATGAGATGTGGCCATATCATTTTGACCTTGCAGAATATAAATGAAATCATAAATATAAATATGACCATTAATGTAGTGGAGTGTGGTTTCCGTAATTAAATAAGAACAAGGTTGCCAGTACACTTTATTTCAACAATCGCAAGGAGACTCGCGTGTTACGTTGACAGAAATGGATGACTTTAATTCGGATGGTCACTACATTACAAAAGTGACAGCGTCTCAACGGGGCCTTTTCAAGAAAATGAAAACTGGGCAATAATTAGGACAATTTGCATCAAGTCAAATATCGTATTCATTAGCTACACTATCCTATCCAAAGAATTTACGGGACTCGGGGAAAGACGAATTACGATGTTAGCCACCTAATAACTCGTGGCAAAAAGGGTGGATACGTGGCTCAGATAATCCAATTAGAATTTCTTCCCGTATTTGGATGTTTCTATTAATAAAGTCTTTATACTGTTTAAAAGGGGTCTGTCTAAAAAAAACAGATTCTGGCGGGTATCTGCTACATGAGTTACACCTGATAGAACCTCACTCTCATTTGACCTTTGACACCGGCCTGTCAATGCACTACGCCTGTCATTAACTATATATATCACACACGTAGTTATCAATGTTTTTTTAATTATATAGATGATTTTAGTGGGGCAGAGGTCTTGGCAAAGAACAGAAGTCGTGTTTATTATACATTGGTGAATTCTTACAGAAATTGGATATTTACGAGTCGGGTCAAAGCACCACGCTCCCATTTACTAAGATTTTTTCTAAGTTGATCTCGATTTTTTTCTAGAAGGATTAAATTATTCTTTAGCGTTATAATCAAGAGTTGTATAATACCTGCCAGGCAGATTATGGTAATTGCGCAGATGAACAACTTTCACCCACCCACTTCAAGGAAATGTACAACTACATATCAATGCATTAGAACTTCCTGTAAAAGTGACAATTATAAATTTGTGATGACATGTATTCTCCAACAATGTAGCAACAGTAATTCTAAATATAGCTGAAAGCACTAACTACAAATTAAAAATTTTCGATGAAAGTTGGAAATTTGATTAGTCTGGGCAGATGTTTAGCGAAATTTGTCTCCGATGTGCTCACGGTGTAATCTGACTATCTTCAATTTTCATTATGCATAGTCAATTGGGTTGCAATCATCCATGTTGTTTTGACATTTATATGTCCAATATTTTCTCATTCTTGTATGAATGCATAATTAATGACGTCACATGTGTTGCCTACATCACTACCTAATATGTGATCTCATCAGTTACAGTGCAGCTTCTCGATCTACTCACAACATATCTTGGAAATTGAGTTTATGAATACCTAATTAGGTCGCGTAATAGGTCACATGATGTGAATGCCAAAGTAATTACCTCGATGTGGATTCATATCAGATACCCATAAGTCTACCCGCCCTTTGCTATGAAATAATCCAATAAATTTACTGCTGATGTATTGAATAGGGATTCATAACACTAACGAATACTTTACAGACGGAGGGTAAACATAATTATATTTTCATAAGAAATAAAACAAACACTTCACCAGGAAACCTCCAATTAGCCTGCAAAATGCCTACGTACACCACGGCCATCTAATTGGCACACTTTTGTATAAACGTGATTAAAACAGACATCCTTTCTCATAGAAACCGCACGCGTAAGTAAGTAAATTATCCTCAAATGAGAATTTTACCATCTGACTTTCTGCCTAATTACTATGAGTAGCATCCAGGGAAAATCCCCCGATGAATTAGTGTATAATTAAATTAGCAACTGTCTGTTACTCAATTCTATTTCATCTCCGACACAGAAGAAATTAAATGGATGTTGTAACTTGTTTGCTTGTCTGCAAATTGAGTTGGCAATTTGCCGCTGTGTGCCCATGTTTATTACATACTATATACAGGCGCTGTATAATTTGTTAATTTGCTATAGTGTGAAACAACTGTGGAAATTTCAACGACCTCATTGGAATGCACTGCATATATGCGTTAAAGCCGTTTTCCTATAGTATTGTTGACGCATTACTCCTACGCGCCTAATAGGAAAAATATATCGAGCTTTTAGAATATGTATATCTTGTCAGAGTTACATGTACACAGTTGCTAACTAGAGTCTGCACAGCGCTAATTGATCATCAGTAGCTCGATGGTCTATACGGTACACAAACGATCGTCTTCCCTTCAGCACATCAACAGTTGCAGTATTATAACGACGCAACAGTTCACATACAAGCGATTTTCCAAAAGTTTCAGGCAAGGTAATTGCTCAAACCTAATTATCTAGGAACCCTAATTAACAAGTGTCAAGCACGTGGCATCGTATCACGGGAACTAATGTTGTCCGTTGCAGACATATGTGTGCGGATGTGAGATAAGAGGACTTGACATGTTCGGAGAATAGAAAATATGTGAATAGTGTAATCTTTGAATATGTTAATGAATATGATAATTCTTTATTTGTAAAATAGACAACACAAGGAACTCTTCTGTTTTAATTCACGGTTTTAGGGATAAATTTCTGGACCTTAAATTAGAGTAGTTGTACATCTGGTTCCTCGCTTTGTCAACATCGGTCAATGCACTTGTATGATTATTTGTATAGGAAAAGTTATTTACACATAACTTGGTGCATTTATTTAAACCGTAACAAATTTATAAAACCGCAATGAATGGTAAATATGTTAAAACCGCGTTATATATCACCGCAATCAAAATTACAAAACGCGCGTATTGTAAGCTTTTTTTAACGCGACCACAGCAAAATGAAATGAGCGGTTATTTTGCAGACTCAGTTTCTTCAACCTTCACGTTAGATATCCATGGCTTATCACTTACTTGCATGCCATAAATTCTTTATATTATTCTATGATACCTAAGTATTTAATCTAACGAACATATGTAAATTACATAACTATAGCTATACAGATTTGAATGACTAAAACTATGTAAAACTATCATAAGGTTGTACCGCGGTTCTCGTTTATTCGGGATATCATGAACAAACATTTATATAAAAAAAAAACTATCAATATTTATATTTATATATTGCGCGCGCATATTATGCTAATTGAGTCGACGTCATGGCGTACTTTGCAATTCTCCCCTACCGTGATATTTGCATCAATTCACATAGGTTTTTCTCTACTTTCGACTGATTTCAGAGCGACTGGACAATAAACACAATATGACAACATGAATCTAAACTCTTTGGCTATATTTTGGTAGCGTGTACAATAAGTAGGTGGCATATATGTTATTCATTTTCGATATGTCCTGTATTACGTCACACTATGGTGACACGCACCCAATGCACGTGATACGATCAGATACCCAATACAATCGATTTGACTAGGAATTATTAGTTGTCCCGCTAGTAGGTTCTGGAACATGCAGCATTGACACTCATTATAATGCCTTGTGACCCATGAATGGTTCATTTCACCAGTCTGAACTTAATCAGTAAATGTTTCAGGCAGATATTGCGATTTTATGCTTTCACCCAGATATTTAAATCATTAAAAATTAATGAATAAATTGTCTTCATTGAAATGCGGGAACATCATGATTTTCCAATATGCCGTGTACTCAGGTCAGACAAAGGAAATGTTGTTCTTCCGTCACATAACCTACCACACTGAAGAAAATTGGGTACAGCTGGCATCGTCGGTGTTATCGACCTCAAAAATAAACTTAAATGAATCCTCCTGGAGTATGAAGAACATTGATAGGGGAAGAGTTAAAAACCAAAACAAATTACATTGCAACCAACTGGAAAAGTACATTTTTCAAATATACATTTATTTCGTTGACAATTTTAATGAGATTTCTCACTTATCAACAATGTACATGTTCACAGATCCCGCATAGAATACATTACTTTTGTGGAATTATAGCATGACGGTTTACTGTGTAGAATACTACTTCTGACAGCTAACAACCGTTTCCCCACATTATGACCTTGTTTAAAGCCTATAATATCCATACCTCGTAGTAAAATGTGTAGCTTAACTGACCTACTGACTTACATGCAGCTATTTGTACACGTTATAGTACACGTTTTATGGTAGTTAGATTTCTTTGCAATTAGATTTGAAGCAATCGTGATCGTTCATGATTACAATATCGTCTTAACGTTTGTGTGTAATTCGTGTCTACTTGCTATACCCAGCAGAGGAAAATCATGAATCAAACTTGCTGTTTTGGGTTCGACGCATGCGTAAACTGAAATTTGTTATACCAATTGGTTGTCGCCTCTTTTATAATAGTACAGATCATTCTTTTTTATTTGACTTTGCATTTTAAAATCGTGTCTCGAGAGAATCGACATATCCCGAAATAATTAACGATACGTTTTTTGTATTTAAAAATAGAAATCGTAGTATAATTATTCTCCGGACTGGAACAATCACAACAGATTGGTAGTTTATAAGGGAATGCTGGGCAATTGCATTGACGACAATTAATTATTTTATGTACAGCATCAGTAGCCACAATAAATGAGGAATAGGAAAAGGAATGTGGCAATGTGAATGGCAATCACTAAACTACAATGACGTAGGGCATGGCGGCGTCGGCAACATTGATGATGTGCATAGCAACGCATCATTCAAAAAGCATCATATCTATACCTACATCTTTTCTTTTCTATTTTGGGGGAGATTTTGGATATCAGCTACAAAAAATACATATTTGTGAAATAAAAACCATATGCTGCCTAATTACTTAACCGATTTGCCTAGTTTTTTGTTTGCATAAGCATGCTTTGCCTTATAAGTGACCCGAACACCATTAGATTGTATATTCTTTGCAAATTCTTTGCACTTCCGCGCAACATATAAGACAAACCTTCTGAACACATTCCATAATATATACAAAGATTATTGTACCACACAATATTAGAGGTTATAGTTCACGCTATACAACTTTTAGCATGATGACGAAAATCAATGATTCTAATTTCGACCGAGCATACAATGAATAGGATTCAGTCAAGACTGGGATAATGACGTCATGGCTGATATGCAGTGAGTTTTCAGAAATTACTATCCATTAATGGACGAGATGACCTAGATCTATACTATTGATAAGATTCAATGATGCGCAACAAACTAACACAACTACATTTAAATTAAATGTACGTATCCATTCTCAATAATACGTAGCATTGTTGCACGTAGAAACGGCAGGCTCGTACTCGCAAAAACAGTATCTACATTAAATTACACTATGTAAAGCTGCATTCATATTTAAGCGTGACTGAGTGCCTTGAGTGACAATATAATTGAATATTGGTCTTAGCACACGCTCAGTGGTAATAAGGTTCAGTTGAGGCGTCGACATAGCCGCTTAATACGTGTATACGTGTAATTCTGTACTAATTTCACCTGTTGAAACATGACAATGTGAGTCAGGATTTATTAAAGCTTAGTGCTAAGAATTACTTTCTCATGTTTCATTTCACCCTCTCGACAGCCATCGATAAACAGCCCCTTCACTAGATTAATTACAACTTACATTCATCAGCATATATTGTTATGTTATTTTATTTGACCTCCGTGGATATTTAAAGTAACGTTTTCCTAAGCCGGCCAAGACATCAAAAATATATAATTGTCATATATATATATATGATTTCTCAGCCTGCTAATAACAAATTTTGCAAAATATTAAAATTATAAAAAGACGAACAATTACGATATACAAAAATATACACAAACCCAATGCACACATTCACAACATTAACAGTATTTCCGTCACGTGACGTTTACACAAATATACCAACAGCGATGTTAATTTTAAACCAACTTAAAATCGTATATTTACCCTCTATTTATAGAACTACAAAGCAGACAAAACGACTCGTCTAACTCTGACACTGACGATAGTGAGCGCAGTAAATTTGCATAAACACAAAAGGGTTATTTCGCATTGTTATTCGGTGATCAGCAATTCAATAATGTCACCATCAAATTGAAGTCATTATTTGATTGCGTTAAAAGTGTATTGATGAAAGGAAGTACTCCGCGATAGCTCAGAAGTTAGTTCTTTTCATCAACCCCGGAACTAACAGCATACAGCAATAAGCGGTCTTGGCGTGGTCAGTGTCAACATATAGTGCGAAATAAACAATGATTTGTAGATTGGGGAATTATCTTGACTTTAAAAGTACTTTAAATTTAATTAAAACAGCCGGTGAATAAATAGCTAATACCACCGGACATTAGGGAGTATACCCCATCTGTCCTGTGGTATTAATAATTTATAAACTTCGGTTTAAAATTGAATTGATTCAAAATATTTTAATGCCTATACCAAAACTAAAACATGTATACATGATACCATTACGGTCAGTCAATATAGTTTCAATACATTTTAAGAAATGAGCCAATACTTTGCGAAAAGATTCGCAATACAACATAAATGATCATGTATGAAATCAAAATACTATACGGCGAATTCTATTGGAAACAAAAAATCTGCGACGCTTTCAATTCTGTAAATTCAGAAACTTCTTTTGCAACTCTAGCTGAGGAAACAATTTATCGTGAACCGTATTCAACAACAGCGAAGGATATTCCTGTTTGCAGTCGGCTAACGTTTTAAAGTATTTTCACACTCCCCATCCTCGTACGTCATAATTGAACTCTTTCTTATTTTCACTCACGTAAACAATTTCAGGCAAGGACATAGATTGTCATATAGATTTAAAGTGTTGCTGTAGACATTAAATTATAGAACCATGTACCAAAATGGCATGTTCCCTTTGATTGAACGGTACCACGTGCTTCTCTAATCATCATACTACTGGGGCCGAGCACTTTGGGACAACGCAATCAATATTGCGAGAGAATCCAATGCTTGTAGGCATTAGTAAGGATCGTTTAAAACATCCAACCGAGTATGTTTTGTTCATGTTAAGAAGTTTAGACAATTCTTATTTACAAATATTACATCTGGCATTTGTTTGTTCAGCGTTGTCGACTCCCGACACGTTAACCACACGGTCGATTTCCTTCTTTTAAAGCCTGTCCCTGTGCATATTTTTGAGTTTTCGACATTTCGAGATAATACAACTAATCACGTGATAACAGGGCCGGGAATAATTGTTTAAATAATTGGTTCGACAGAGTCACATCGTGTCCTTGAATTGTTATCACGCAATGATGGGCAGTGTGTCGTAATTTATTCGCTAAATATTAATAATGTAGTTTGATATAGAACTTATGAAAATGAACGAATACGTGCACAAATAGCGACAAGGCAACTGTATTTATCAGCATCAACATCATAAGGCATTGATTCTATGAAAACGTCTTTTCATAATCTATATATCAAGAAATCCAATACGTAATTATATGTTTGTCGTTATCCCTATGAAGTTCCGTTATGTGTTTAGACTAAACGCTAGGCAGTTTTGGACAACATTGTCTTGTTGCGAACTGTGTACCGATCGGTTTTTCGCACCCGATTTTTCTGGAAAGAAATACGTTGCTACAGATAATGCCTGCAGCATTATCATTAGACAATGTCTTACTTGAAAACTAATTATTAACGTGTGACGCAAGGTGACTTAAATCATATTCAATAAACTTTCCAGCTGAACCTTAGACCCCACGCTCAAACATTCAGAAGAGGTAGGTTTAACGAAACACGTTATTTGTTATAATTGTCTTTATTTTTTACATTTATTCAAATTGCGCTAGCCAAGGTAAAGTGCTTTATGATCACTATCGAAACTTGTTTCCAGTAAATTACACTTGACCATACAAAGAGATTAGAACTACTGCAAGTGTATGTGTTGGTATGATATACGGATTTAAGAGGAATTTCATTCCACAGACCGTTCACCATTTGAGGTGTTACTGACTTAAACTTCTGTTCTAGCAAGACAACAAGGCGTTGTGTTGATTGAATTAAGGGGGTCTCATTCGTTTGCATTTGGAGGTGTCTCATCTGCTGTATTTATATCTTGGGTATTGACTTTATCTCATCAGTGTGGGACAGAATACATCATGCTATGCTATGCTATAACGTGTTTTTTTTTACAATGGATGAATACAATGGTTGATTACGAAAAAAATGGTACATATCTTACCAAAACAATAATGTGGTGTACAAAATACCATGGCAATGGTTAAAGAGCGGTCTGTTCTATATATTATACATATATCTAACCACTAGCTGATGTAGAAACATGTAGACGTGATTTGGAAACTGACTTAAAATGACATCATACAAGATAAGAATCAGCTTGTCAATAACTATGCTATTAGAAGACACATGTTATGTGCAGTATTTTTAATAGGTATACATGTTACTCGAGATAGGTACTATAGATGGGGCCAGTGCAGGCATTAATAAGATACAATGCCCTGAAAATGCTTGCAGGTAAGAGCTAAAACATCTGCTATGATGAGTTACATCTTGTTCGCTTCCTTTCATTAAAAAAATGCAATTTTTAAACAGTGAACGATTACTTGGCATTCGCAAATGGCGAACTTTTTTTCAAAAACGAAGTTCATACCTACAAATTTTCAATAATGTTCACTATTTTGTCTCAGTGACTGTGACGTTAATGCGGAGAATACCGCAAAATAGCCACTCAGGTAGTACAGGTTCGCCTCGATTGTTGCTACGCGCCTATATATATTTCCCTCTGTGGATTGTGTTTAACTAATTTTATATTATTAATATTTATGATTACCTGTAGGGTCGTTATTCGGTTGAATTCTGTGTGTTTTTGTGTTTTCTGTGACGTCATTCCAGATAGGGTGCATACGATGTGAGTGAAGGACTACAAATTAATAACTCGGAAAAGTAAGGGATTTACGTTCTGATGATATGTGTATAATGTATGAGGCAACTGGGAGTGAATAGTACATTTTACAAATACACATGTGTGTGCTATTGAGTCAAACGCGGTTTTCCCGACATTTTCTCCGTCAGTGTGTCATGGATGTGGGGTCTGTGTCATGGACCTGAGAAAAGCTCCCCCGGTCATCAGATAACAAATAATCTTCTCAGAGAAGGAGCACTAGTACCACGTGTTGACGAATACGTTTTAAGTTAGTTGCCGTGTAGTCTATTATATTCAGCCGCGATGGACATCAGCATGTTAATAGAGATATCTTAGTCGATCGGTTGGAACCGTTCGTAGGCATTGACAAGAATGCTACTGGGATTGCTGTAATCTACAATAACAAACCTAAGACAAGTTACACGAAGGCGGTGTTTGACTATAACCTTTGACGAATATATTAGATACACATAGGACGAACAGTTTTATCCAACCCAAAGTAATCGATGCCACAATTCCCCGAATACAGTGGAGGTGTTTAGAATGACAATTTATTTTCACGTATGTATGCAAGGTACGCAGTCATATAGTAATGTCACATCCTACTCTTTATGCCGTGGGGAAATATGTTTATAACAGGCTCATGACTCCATCCATTGGCGCGTTAGCTGCCATATTCAAAGATCTTCACAATATGTGTGGATGACTCATGACTGACCTCATCCAAATTCCGAGCTTTTGATAATACACCTTAATGATAATGCATATAATGCATCAGCTTAGATAAATCATACCATTTGTGCAGAAAACCTATATTAAAACCACTAGAACGTAACTGCTATTAGGCACCCAGTGCGACATAATAACCGTCTATGCCTGCTTTACAATTACACACACCTAATGTATATTGATACGACCTATATTTCATTGCGCAGGGCATGTCAGAGCTAACGGAGAGCGTATTGCCTTGATGTTAAATACATGTTACATGTTGGGTAGGTATTATTAAAGGTGTGCAGATATATTCACCATTCGGTGCAATTTATTCGATATAACTAGACACCTTGTACACTGGTAATATCACTTCATTGTAAAGTGCATTATTTTCCATAGTAATGGCACCACTTATACTATCGGTATGTCTAATTAAATGTTACATTACGAGGTATTCGCGCTGAAGGTTCAACACGTGAGTAGTGTATATGTCAAAGCATGAGTCCATTATACTCGCTGTCTGAGCGCAAAATTTTCTAGCGGACATAAATACGTGCAATTTCGAGTAAGATGAATAAAAATTGCCGACTGAGACGTGTGGCAAGTAGCACTCTATATCGGTTGTACAACTCCCGGAGAGTGACTGTGCGCGTGTGATATAAGTGTATTCAATATAATCGCTTGCGTACGTTGAAAAGGTATAGAATATCCCACGACCGAATCTTGCATATATCTCAATGCACCTACTCGGTTTGAATATTAAAATAGTACGGTGAATACATATTTAAATTACACCTAACATGCACATCTCAAATATCGATCAAATGCTCAGTGGACCAATTACGTTTCCATCGATGGAACCATTCTGAGTCCACAATTCATTCTAATAGTATTAGCTGTCAATATAACGTAGCTGAGAAAGCTCTCTGTGGACAAGGTTTTTTTGAAAAGCCTATCGCTGAGGGTTCACACGAGGTTACATAGCTAGTTACGCTGCAACAAACACATGACTTCTACGGAAAGAGAGGGTGTTTTTGGTTACGAAAACGAAAAGCCGATACTGATATGATATGATAGCTTAAACAGACTTGTGTTTTACATGTCATGCAAAAATATAGTTCAATGACCGCAAAGGATGATGAAATTAGCGAGACAATTCCCAGTTCCTGACCACAATACTCAATGAATTTGTCGATGCAAACACACTTACCCGTCAATAAGGACAGCCTTTCCATCGCTGGAAAAGGATTATTTCCGGAAGTGTCTAAAATATCCAGACGATATACTTCTCCTTTGATTTTATAAATCTTTCGATGGAAGTCTTCTATTGTCGGCGTATAAGATTCGTCGAACCTGTTTTCTAGAAAGCGATTCACAATAGCAGTTTTTCCCACTTTAGCGGTTCCCAGCATCACTAACCGGTAGCAATTTTTAGCCAGAGCATTCATTTCAGAGTCTACTATTTGGGTGCTGACACTTTGACTCATTGCCATGGTTACATACAAACCGCCAAACCCGTGATTTATGTCCACCCTTCAGCGGGAAAGCCTCTGGAATGAAGCGACTATGCCGAATACGTGCTGCGACCGGCTACTGTTGACGACTGACTGTTAACGGCTTGGGTAGACTTTGAATCAATACACAACCCGAGATCGGGTCATCAAGATACCTCTCACGTTCTTCTCTACTGTCACGTCCAGGACATTATTGCACAGCAAGTCGGCTGTCTACACGTAGCCTGCGAGTACAAAACCCCTCGCCAACCTCACTTGCCAGTAATGCTGATTGTTCTAAATCCGGTGATTGCATACATGCATAACAGTGGACGTACTTCTTTAATGTTAACTGCTTTCCTCATGCCCAGGCGAACTAGATTTGACCGGCGACTACGCCAATTAACTGTCCTATTTCTAAAGGATATTAACTATTCATTATTCAGACGCAGTTGATATGATTAATTCCAATATGCCCACACGTCGATATAATGCCGTTCGTGACAGTGAATACTAGATACAGGACTGGTTAACCTAGGAGGCATTATTAATTATTAGCATGTACATCGTATAAACATGGAGAAGACCTCTTGTTCCCGGATGTAAACTAAAATGGATTGTCAATGAGTTATACACTATCAATTAGGAATTAGTTATTAATTGCGCTGTCGTGAGAGGGTGGTGGTTATCAAAAGATACATCGGATACTGAGTATCGGCCTACGATCCACCTGTATTCACAGCAGTTTATATCTGGTACAATCGCCGTGATTTTAGGACTATAGTGTTGAGAGTTTATGTAAATTGTCATACAGATAAATTAGTGACGTATAATAAATATTTCACACCAATGATCTTCCTGTTCTCAGTTCATCTACCCGACTGTTACTCGTCACGGTGCTATTCAGCTGACTCTGCCAGATAACCGCAATCGTAATGGTGCAACATAAGCAAATATTAGTTGCGGGATTCAAACAGATACCTGGTATATTTTACACAAAAATTTAGATTTCTCTCCAAATAAACTGTGTATGAATTAATTATTTGATTTTTTTCTACTCGAATGTGTGTTTATCACTGATATATCAACCTATAGCTTGGTACGCAATGCGTTTATATATTTAAACGGGAACAGCTATAACTTGTAGGTTGTAGTAACTAATGAGTAAATATTCAAAATAGATGAGCATGATGATAAGTATGATGTATTGATTCCCAAGGGCTATAGTAACACATTGCTTGAGAAAATGATGTCTGTTTTTTTTTTAGAAACACAATTAAATTGGATTGCCACTCCCAAGGGTAAAATTAATAGCAGTTTTTTTTTTAAACAAACACTTCCACCAAATTAGACAGTCTTTCCCATAAAAATGTAATCATTACAGTGTTTAGTATTCGAAGTATGACATAAATACAGATTTTCTAGGCATGGTCCAAAATCAAAATCGAGACTCACGCAAGGAACAAATGAATACATATGCATACTGTACAGACACCAATCAACCATAGAGTCACGGCTATCGTCTCGGCACATATTTTGTATAATTTATCCTCGATGGGATAGTAGATGAATTAGTATGAATCTCCTAAAATGCTCAGTTTATCCACCAAGATCATTATCATTTGTTTCGACTTTTGTTAAATGGTGTTCGTGTTATTATTTTTGTGAATAATTAATGTGGTCACAAGACAGAATCTGGTGTTTCTATATCATGGCATACTAGATCCCGGGCCACTTGACTCAAAATAGGCATGCATATTTATTGAAATCGACACGTGGAAATGAGTAGTTCTGACTGGCCTTGTGTTATACGTCGCTGATTAAGCCATACACAATTTTGACCACATCTATACATTAGGTAACGAATCAATCAGAATGAGAGTATGAAACAAGAGCATTTTTCTCCTGATTTACATTTAACGAAATTAACAAATCTGATATGAAGTATCCAATGACTAAAGCCAAAAATACATTTTTTTAATGAAAACAACATGTTCATTTAACTTGGAGAAACAAAGCTGACAGGGGCCGCCTAATATACACAAATCAGGCTAATGGTTAGCAAAAACATGATGTTTAAAGTTGCAACTGACAGACGCGAATTAAACGACGCGTGACGAGCACCCCAGCTGCGGTAATGGATAACAATGTTATATTGCCCGCACGTGGCGGTAGGACATATCAAAATGATAGATGCTGGTAATAATGTAGCAGATAAATAAAATATAGTTATTACATTCAGAGTGTGAATACATACAATGGCATGCTGGGATGTATGTAAAACAATGATATTTCTAACAATTAAAAGAGTGAAAATCACAATTTCAGACAGCAATGCAGCGATTGGTAACACATGTATTACGTAAAATGGTACAACATTTCAGATATACATTTGGCCACTTTTTGGTTCAAATCGTATAGTTTAATATACTATCATAAACCTTTTTTTTTAATTTTCACTTATATTACTATAAAATTCACCGTTTTCCATAACAAATAACGTATGGCCGCTCTCTAATGCATAGAAAACACTCTATTCCTATACTTGAAATGCGCATACCATCAATGCTGTTTAAATTGAACACAGGGATGACATGCTTGGTTTAATTGAATCACGGAGTACCATTATTAGATAGTTTCCAGTAAATTCCCTTGGTATTAATAATCTGCCTAGCCTGGCACGCGATTGTACATTCAATCTGATGTTTGAAATGTTGCACTGACTGGATCTATTTCGAAATACCGCAAATACACCCGGGTTGTATTTAAGATCTGTTTGTTTAAACTTAATTTAAAAACACTCGGCCGTGGATGATTAAATTGCTTCGTTTAGGTTTGGGAGGGGCTTAGGTGGTTTAAATTACCGTGCACAAGAATCGCCAAAATCGCGTAGCGCTTTCGGATGATCGTTACGAGGAGGGATTTGCATATTGCATAACTGTTGAGATTATAATTGCTGAGGGTTTTAATTATCAACCACAAAATTAAAAATATATATCTCTAAATTCAACAGATGATATATTCATGTCTTTAAAATCGTATTCGCAACTAAAGTAATTACGACTTTTTCTTTAGAAACTGCATTCTAAATTCTTTCAAAAATACAGTATGCCATTTGCATAATGGCATTTGTTTTAAATAAAATGTGTTTTAAAATTAAAAGTACTATAATGTGCTTAATTACGCGTTTTTGAGTCAGACAAACGAAACGGTAAACGCAAAACAGTGACATGCGTGTTATAGCTGTTGTGTCGTTAACATAATTTCGAAATGCTATAAGGTAAATTTCTCGAGGAAATAAAAATGTCTTGTGATTGACATACAAATCACGAAAACGTCACGAGTGTCACAGTTGGGGTTGAAATAATCGTTAACGTCTGCTGCCAGCATTTTATCTATTTCACACACTGTTATGGTTACGACAGTTCTGTTTTCAATAAAATCTCGCAATCGGTGAAAACTCTATTCTAAGGAACTCGTTTATTAGATCTGTATCCAATGTGATACATAACATATATGAGTGAGCTAGAATATTTTATTATAAGAGTATTTTGTTTTTAATTCATGCAAATTAGTAATGTTATTCAAAACACAACCAATGAATAATTATTTTAGAAAGGTTTATTTCACGTACAATATAGCAGTATGATTTAAATTATTGGTTCGAGTGTGTTGGAGATGCAACCGATCATTAAATGCCGACCAATATCAGGTTATATGAACGCAACAATTCCTCTTGTCTAAAGTAGGGGTGAGTAGAACAACTACACATCGAAATGATAAGCCAATATTGGAGGAGAATTTCAAGCACCCAACACAAATGACTGTTAGACGATCAATCAACAACGGTAAAATAACTGACAAGTACATCAAAATAAAATCAGTATGAAGACATAATCAAATGTATTTTATATAAAACTGAGTTATTCACCAGACATTGATATCATCTGTTTAAATAGTGACATACTGTTTATTAGTGAAAGTTCGTAAAACTATGTCAACAATTCTTTAGAATGTTAATCCTTGATGATATCCCAGAATACACCATTTAAAAAAATCGCGTCCTCTAGTGAATACAAGCTTCTATGACGTGAACAATGGCGTACGAGCCAGTGTTTTTCAAGACGACAGCTGTTTATTGGACCACTACAGATATGACGTTTTGTGTCGTCATCCATCTGCGTTACAGAAGCGCCGCGTGACTACAGTTGAGCCGAGGCATACACAAAGTAAAATTTGATACGACAAAAAAAAAAACTGTCGACAAACAAGCTTCTCAGTGATTCTCTGTCTGACTGATGTCAGGGTTGAAGTGTCAGGGTTCGGCAGCCAATCAGATACAATCAAAGTACCTTTGCATTAACTCTGTGAATATAGGGCGCTTAATTATAGGAAAGGTATTAGAAAGGCTGGTAGGATTACGCATAACACAATCGCAATGAACATAAATTCTAGTTACAACTATTGATTCTATATACGATTGTGTAATATAATCTCATGAATAAAAGAGTGTTTAGCCTATAACTATATGGGCTTGAACGGCGCCGCCTGCGGTGATAAAAACATGATAACGAGCTTGAATCACTGACAAGTAATTACAGAACAGTCATCCACTAAAAGGAACCATGCATATATTTTGAATAATGTATGAAACGAGGCAATGGTGGCCAATCAGAGAAGGTAAAATGCCTCCACGTGAACAGTTTGCATATTTAAATGGCAATATAGCACATTCTCCCTTATTTGCATTGCGCTTCAATGATTCTATATGTACTTGTGGCTGGGAATAAATACAAGCGATGTACTCAAGATGTGAATTGTGTGCTCGCGTTCTTCGGTACTTCGTAAGCTAGTCAGTTGTAATAACAGCTGAGCAAATTACGATGATGCTGATAATGTGTTAAATAATTCATAACATTGCCTTGTGGGGGCGCTGGTCATGACAAATATACCTTCCAGGTAGCAGGCGATTGTACCCTTATAGCTGATCTACGCAAACAAACAAACAAACAATTAATAAGAAATTATACATACTATACATTTATTATCAATTTTGACAAACGTTTATTTCTACTCAATGCAAACTGACTATTGTCACGTAATATAATTAAAAATGCAATAATTGTGACGAAGATAAATTCTGTGTCATATATTGACTCTTGACAAATGGCGTATGGTATAACGCACCACTGAAACATGATATGCCGAAGCATAAATTATAATGAATTAAAAAGCCGTAGATTGCGGTGGTAACTGCAAATTAGAGTAGTCTTGTGTGTGTAATAATCACTCACCGAGTGAATAGCGCTGATGAGGTAGATACGCATACTATATCCTACGGATGTAGTGTAGCAGAGTTCTCATTAGTCATCGCATATTTCCGCTCAAATGCTGCGTTTATATTATTTGTTCGGGATTCAGATATGCTTCAGTAATCGCCAAATTATCACTTTAAAGACAAGGATTGCGTTGACGCGGAGTCACGTAATCAGACGTAGCCCTAGTCTCTGGAAGTGAAAGTTACACTTTTATTTTAAAATTGGCACAATTCGATCGTATTTTCATGTTCTTGTGAGATTTCGTGAACATAAAATATATTGCTAGTAGACCAACAAACTACCCACGGCGAGTTACATAATTTGAAATTTGTTTACCATACTACACTATTCAGCTTGCTCCCTCAACGGTCGTACGAAATAACTGTCAACACTCTAGAAATGAGGGCGCACTATATTTACAGGTGTGTTTTGTACAGAATCAATGCATTTGTAAGACTACCACGTTTCAATCTATCATTGGTATGAGAAATTAAACTTATCAAACTTATATACAGTCGTTGTCTTGGGCAGAGCTCAATTTACAAAGCAAACATAATGTTAATTCTTCCTGTTGTTCTAAATTATCAGAGATACAGTTGTATTTTCAGGTGTGAAATTTGCTGTGTTAATTTGCACAATTCTGCGTTGAGATCAGCATGGCAATTGAAGCATGATTTATTAAGCAATAGGTCGAGAGTGTGTTGAGGTGGCAGTGTTCATCGCAATTTTATTTAGCATATAAAAGCATATTTTTCAATTCAGTTTCTGTATGTGTGTAAGGCTAAATGGTATATAATCACAGACAATTTAATTATAAAAAATCTGTGTGTGCAGTTATAAAAATACCAGTTCACATCAATATATGCGTATAAATAACTTGTTTCATTAAAGCTTTGAAAATTAACAACATCAACCAACAGTTGGCATATTATTCATAATTACTTACAGTAAAGTAAAAACCATTTCTATAACGAATTATTGAAACAGCAGAATAAAAATAGCAGAGAAACAATATACAATATAGTATATGCAAATTGCAGATATCATCTATCTTGTTACGTTCGTCGCTGTTCCTGACAGTACTGGTCTCCGAGTAGTGCGTAAATCATCGATCATATGTAGGTACTTGAGTCTGTGAATATTAATTAAACACATAAATATATGCAAAACTACTCGTCTACTGTCAGTTATCACTGTTTCATTGTAATTGTCTGTGACGTAACGAGTGGCCATTGTTGTTTGTTAAAAGGCATTCTACCTTTCCCGCGTTACTAATGGCCGTTGGTGTACTCGAATTACTGAATGTAAATGTAACGTTAAAGTTGTCATGCATTTAAACACTGAGGGCAGACGTTACTTAGCTTACCGTGTATGCTGGAAGCTGTGACTGCACATGCAGGTGCTGCTACGAATACAGGTGGACATGCAGAATAAATGCAAAGTAAATTGTAATACCAAGCAATATAATATAGTACAAACAATACTTATATATATATATACATGTAAATGTATCCAAACAAACTAAAAAACAGCCATGTTTGCATTGTGTCACAAATGAAAACATAAAATGAAAATACAAATATTGACACATGACTACCAAAATATACAAACATCCTGACATATATTATATATGTTTAACTTGGATGAAAGTGTATAATAAAATGCAAATAAGAAATGATGATGTAAATTACACAACTGAAACTATTTCGCTTTAGTTAAAGGTTAGATGTATATCTGCATTTGAATTAGATATGTGTGTCTTCATTCAACGCACACACTAGTTTTGATATGCATCGAAATCTGAAATTACAGCTTTACGTGTAATTGCAAATAACAAGCAAACAACATAAATAACAATATAGATGTGAGTTTTTTTAAATACCTGTTGGTTGTGACCGTATGGCTGAGTATAGATATGTCCAGGTGTTTCTACTATTCCGGAGCTGTTGCTAGGATCGTATTGCTCTGGATTGCCAATTGTTCCATAATCAGACGAATCACAAGATTGAATTATTACTATGCGCCGCCTGGCATCTTCTCGTGATTGGTGGTAACTGTCTATAGCTTGGCATCGTCGATAACACGCCCACACCCATAGTATCATAAACAGAAATGCACATAAAGCGATGAGAAACCATTGCCCTGAACAACACATATCAAATATGTCAGTGCACATATAGTGTACATTCCAATCACAGTTTTAGAAGCGACAATAATTAGAATTAATTACAATTACCAATTATTAAATTATGCACTACTTGTGTGTCTAAACGTGTGGCTATGTTGTGGAATTTGTTTTGACCAAAAGCAACGTTTCAATTTGTTCAATGTATTATTATTTAAATATGCGATATAGCGATATATTCACACGATGTTCCTTTTTACTTACACTATAGTATTATATATTTATGTATAACGTCTAGTCTTTTGTGCATATTCGGTTTACAGAGTTCCTTTGTAAAGGCAACTCAATTTAGACGGGTAAATATAGTGTTTTGTATAGACAGGTTTATTTTATATTATCATTATTCTTCATTGAATAATATTTCATTTGGGGCATGATGTGCGTCCAACATAAATACTCAAATAATGTAACTTGATAACCAATTATAGAAAGTTACACTAAAATATATGTACATAATGTTACACTTACACCAATCCAATCCAGTGTCATCATAGACGTTATAGCAGCAGTCAGCCTGAGGAAAATGTTCATATATTAGTGTATAAATAATTGTATTACTTTCGTAAGGCGCGTTACACGTTACATCGAACCCTATGGCCATGAGCATAGGGTGATTCATTCATACGTATTAAACAATAAAGAGCTCTGCATAACACTGCATGGTATGGGGTAATTTGTTTGAGAGAGTGGGAGCGAGAGTAATACGTAGTTACCAGAGTCGATAAAAGAACAAATGTCATTATGGATTTTCAGAAGAGCTGTTTCAGTGCTGTGGTACTTTCTATATGCAAATTGTAGTGGTTCTAGGAGTGAGTTTTCAGTAAGATAGTCCGTCAGTTGAGAAGCAACAATCTTCTCCAAGACTTTGGAGAGAAACGGCAAGTTTGAAACAGGACGATAGTTCTTGAGTGTATTGCGATCAAGTGAGGTCTTCTTAAGTAGAGGGGTGACGATTGCAGACTTGAATAGTGCTGGCACTTCACCGGATTGAAGAAAAGGGTTAATAGTCATTGATATAAATGGCAGCAGTGAATCGAGACAAGGCTTGAGTAGTGATGTAAATTTACTAGAGGGTCCGGGGGCATGCTCGTCGGAAAGTTTTGAAATCTAGACTCTCTGAAACGCTATTTCCTGCATGGGGGGGGGGGGAATTTTGCTGACACAATGGGTTTCAGCTTGATTTTTAGGGGGCGACAACATTTTTGCGAGGGGGCGAGCGCCCCCTGCCCCTCTCTTGTGCCACCGCCACTGGATTGAAAAAACAGCGCTAGCATGGTCGATGATGGCAAATAGACTATTTATCACGGGATTGGTGCTGATAGATACGTTTGTAACTTCGATTTCTGACAATAAGCGCATCTCACGCCTATGTAAGGGACGCAGTGTTAATATCATGCCCGAACGTTGACCTTTCTACGTGTCGAACGCGACTACACGGTCACCAATATCATATTAATGTATCAGAAATGGCCAATGCGACCGTGGTTTCCACAACTCCCGTCACTTAATTCTTGCATTTGGTACGTCTACCAAATGAGACTGGCATTGATCTAATTATATTCTTAACGTATATTCTATGGCGCAGTGAAAATAAAATAGATGCATAATATTTTACTGTATGTTACTATGAGTATCATGTGATTTATCGTGTTAATTTGCGTATATATTAATTTGAATTATAACTAATTATATTATCATTATTCAAAATTAATTACAACAGCGAATCTGTCAAGTCCAATCTAAACTGAACTAAACTAATTTAAATCAAAACAAATTTAAATTCACTCCAAACCAATAGAACTTTAATTGAAAGCCAATGAAATCAATCCAATATATAATATCAGTCCGCGAGCATTTCAGAGTCGAGACTCGTGTCAATTTTAAAGACAGAGACTGTATTGTAAAGTTTATATTTAATACAATATATAATCAACTAGAAGCAACGTGCACGCTTGGGTGCGAATTCACAAATTCCAGCTCAAACACATGTTCGTTGATATTCGATGTCATTGACCGGCTTTTGAACCTTGTCAAGCCTAAAGTGCAGTCATACATAATCATGAGCTAATCATGGAGTGTAATATTGCCTCTAATTTGTAAATGTTATGCGAACAATTGAAACAAAACACAGAATAGTATACCAACATAATCAAATGATCGTGATTAGCCAGGACAAAGTAAAGGTGCTCGTCGACAATGCGCTAGTAAATTAATCTATCAAATGAAGAACTTAAGAAAATGTGTATATAAATTCTTTAAATTGAATATAAAACTGTATGTTTTGACAAAAATGAAATGCCCCTTATGAGTTTTAATAACCCCACAGAATTTGTAATTTCAGTACACTTATGATGATATGTGCAGTATATTGTGGTTTTACCAACTGTTATACATGGACAAATAACAGTTATATATTTAAATTAGTAATTGGTTGGATAAGTGACATTTATGTAGGCGACGCTACTGCCTGGTGTGTAAAGCACGCTGGTCTGGACATGTCCAAGCTATACATTTCATATTGCATTCGATGTTTTCGAACAAACATCTTGAATATAAACAACAAACCGCTGACGCTGAATGGACACTATATAATAGAAACACGTGACACACTACACCAGGAAGTACATATCGAATAATGCATTACTATTTCCGCGTGAAAATGAAAACAAATTTTGAAAAACAAGTTTGTGCATTGCCACTTTCACTGTGACTCTACTGTCTTATCGGTTTTGTTTTAACTGCAAAGTGTTGCCAAGAGTACATATATCGCCACTGATACCGTATTTGGGAGTCATTAGAAGACTACAAGGTAATTCCCCATTAAAAATTATTGAAAAATCCTAATGAACAATTAAAAGCGTATACCTGACCACAGATCTTCCAAATTCTTATTGATTACTTTCAATATCTCTCCTTTGATGTTGAATACCATATATGGTTTGAATTCATTATTCACCGATGATGAGTACGATGTTAGTTTAACTCCTCAACTGGTTGTCATGGTAATCCACATATATAACATACACACAAACGTACATACCTTTACTTGAACAATCACCGTCGCAACTATAAGTGTTACTGTAGATAATATCACATTATTTGTGTAGAATATCATAGAAGCCGCCATGTTTGGACTATGGGTAAAAGGACTTTCAAGTTGACTTATAATTGACCTGTTCCGAGTTCCCTCAAACCGTACTACACTTTGTCGGTGGGGGCGCTGCAAATTGTTCGGAGTTCACATACAGTGGGGCCAATAAACAATATAGCAGCTACATCTATCTAATTTAAATGTCTACAGTGTTGACAGTTAGTAACACAATATTGGAAAATAGAAAATATGAGTGTAATATTAAAGGGCTTTGATATTCTAGTCAAAGTTAAAATTACACATAATGCCACTTTACAATGATTAATTTTACGAGGATACCACAGTCGAGGTGTTTTTGATTATTAGATTGGTGGAAATGTAGCAATAATCTCTAACTGATTTGACTGCAAAAAATAAGATAAAATAACTGAATAAATTAAAAAATAAGATAATAATCTGAATTACTGCTTGATAAAGTAATTGATTTTGATCATTCAATGTTTTAAATACATTTCTCTATATCATTTCCCGTGCGTTCTGATAGACCGGAGGTGTAGTGACCCCACCGCAGGCTGTGAATACTGAAACTGAAAATAATTTCTTCAATACAAACTTCGCATTTTTTGACCGCAATTATTAACAACGATCATCTTATTTATAGGTTAATATTCTTTGAAAGTAAGTTTAAAGCTGATTTATAAAGGCTTTATGGTTTACACATTCTTCATGATTGAAATGAAATCATCCACCGCGTGTGCCACTGGTACAGATATATGCACATTTAACGTGGATTGTCACAGTGTCTGGTAATTTACATACTATTCTAAACCTCCTTCACACCTATAATGCAAAATAGATCAAACATGGCATATAAATATTGCTTTATACTTAAATAACTGCCATGTTTAAGAAGAAAAATAATTTGATTGATGACAGTAAATTGCGAACTGTAAAACTATTAATTTATATTACACTAACTTGAATATGGCGTTCACTTTTTGTACGACTGTGTCGACACATTTCTGAATTATCCCATCTTTCAGAAAATAATATGTATACGCTGGTAGAGACTTAAAAGCATATTTTAATAAACCACGTGCTCAGGTAAAAATGTATATGTTTCAGCAAACCTCCGTAATCATATAGAAATATCAATAACAATACTTTATCACTGTATGCTCCTTTTGTGTATAAAATAGTACATGCACGTGGACTCTGGCACTCTATACATGGCCCGTGGAAGGTATGTATTCATAGTGTTTTCTACTCTGATTGATTTAAAAAGACAAATATCATGTACCGTCGCTAAGTCTAGTGCATTTTCCATCATCCATATCTCAAAAGCAGGGTTGCGCGACAATCGTGATATTATGGAAATGTATTTACCAGTATCAAATAGACATTGGAACACAAAATATTGTATATCTTTCTCAAGCCTTACGTCGATTGATGCGTTCAACATAATTTCACATCACACCAATACATACTTAATACACTTTAATAACATCTTTTTATTACACTGTGTAGTGTGTGTTTTATTTGAACTGGCCAAGGTATGGAATACACACCTCTATTATTCTATAGTAGTATACCAACTTCAGACACAGAAAACACTTTAAAACACAAAGATCATGTGCAAATGTTACAGCAACTCGACTTTTATTCTTATGTAAAGTGTTCCCACCAAACACACATTTAATCAAAGAACAGAACATAATTCGCAGGTGTGATACGAATCACCACAACCTCCACAGCTCACCAAATGCGCAGTATCAAATCTCATCAGGTCAAGGGGTACTTGGCCACTTTCTAATTGTACTTATTGATTAGTAAGGCCATACATACAATTAATTCGTCCACAACTAGGTGCTTAGGATATGGTACTTTTGTGTTTACAATGTGATTAATTTTTATCAAAATGTGTTTTAATTAATTCGACAAACACTTTTTCAAAAATACTGAAATACTACTGTTAGAAAATAATGATGTTTCATAATAAAAGTGTGTTTTAATGACAAACTCAAGTGCATGCAGTGACGATATGTTTCGAGAATATATCTCGTGAATGCGTAACTCGAACTGTCATTCCTTACCCCATTAAAACTTGAAACTATTAATACTTGTTATTATTATTGATTGGTGGATTAATTGACAATTACTTTTTTTGTTCTCTCTATTAGCTCTTGACAATATTATTATTTACTTTCTAACTTATTATTTCTTTCGGAATAAACATACATATTCATTTACTCATTTTAAATCATTTGGAATGGAAAATTTTAAACCACCAACGAAGAAAAAAATACACATAACGATTTCGTTGGCAAAATGTTATGAGCAAGTATAGATAATATAGTATATATTATCATATTGTATTGATACTTCACACATTACAGAAACAGCAGGCAACCCCATGCCGATAGTGAGAGCATACATTGAGGAATAGTGTTGAATTCTTGTCAAAACTGTTGCCCAGGATTTACTTGGCTCTGCTGCTGTACTACGTTGACTGCAGGCAATTGTGACTGTAAATAAACACAAACAACGTACTATGAGTTACTTTTCCACTTTTTTGTTAGCCACATAGTTGATGTTGTTTAAGATACACGTATGTAAGTAGAGCATGAGCTACTTTTGTTCTCGATCTACCTTGATACTGTGGAGTATTTTTTGCCCATCTATTTTGGTAACAATTTCAAAAACGTTTATTTAACTTACTGTAAATGGCGGTATCTGTGATTGCACGTGTAAGTATTGCTACGTAGAAAAATAATACAATACAATGCAAGTTAATACATGTACAGTACACTAACATCTCAAACTGAAATTATTTAAAAAACAATCCGTCTGCAAATCCGTGGAAAAAACACAATATACACTCAATTTGGTGTATGATAAATTGGCGAATAGCTAAGCTCATGCAAATTATTGCAGTATAGCCTCCAATACAGTACGTCAGGTAATGTGCTCGCGAAACAAAGATTCTCTAGTAAATTTAAAATTACCTGTTGATTGTAGCCATAATGCTGCCAAGAATATAAAGGTCCAGTTGCCTCCAATGTGTTTGAGGTGGCACTAGCAACGTTAGCTCCAGGATTCCCCATAGTTCCATATCCAGACGTATTTGGAGGTGGAACAATTACTGCGGTACTTTCCCTGACTCGCCTATCATTTTCGAGACTTCTGTTATATCTTCTTTGGCATTTCCAACACTCCACACACACACCTATGAAGATCAGTAAGCCGAGGCCTAGCGCGATGACTAAGTATATCCCTGTACACGTAGAAATAAATAGCAATGCGTTTACTCACACTAGAGGATAAACAACTATATCAGATTAGTTTTGAACTATACTCAATGTACTTTTTTATTATGTTTATTATAATTGTTTGAATTCCGTCCAAAATGACTTACAAATTGTTCACATAGTATTAATCTCATGATATTAAGCGATATGTGTTTCATCATCGTCTCCACAAATTCGTTCACTCACTCTACCTCACTTTTTACCAATTCATTTGAGATATAATACACTGGGAGTAATATTGCTAGTCTCTCCATGTGTGCCCCATTAACGGCGGAGTAATCTGCTTTGTACAGTGGCTAGCATATAGTCCTACATACTAAAGGTCATAGGTGGCACAGTAGACGTTTTGCCATTTTTTCGCATAGCATTTATCTTGGGTGACCTGCATCCAGTCTCTGGGTCAATCTATCCATTCTCTAGATCCATGTCTACCATGGTTAACGTTGGTGCTTTACCTATTTGACCTCTCCGAGTTATTATACACATAATGCTGAATATCGCACTTACACCATCCTAGGATATCATCAACACCATCTCCCTCACCGTTGTCATCATTAGTATTATCACAATCACAACCATATCCACAGCAGTAATACATATTGTCGTCATAGCAACAGTCAGCCTATGAAAAGTATGGAATGCAATAGTATATATTTAACAAATAAAAAAAGTAATTCCGAGCAAAGTTGTACTGCTACAGGTGTTCCTAGTTTCAGCGTAATGTCCGAATTGTCGGGTAATAAGATTAAGTATTATGAATATATAATACTATAAAACGGTATCTCTTTCATTAACGTCACTGAATTGCTATGCCATAAACCAACCAACACAAACCTACCAGAACCACAGCAACCCATACTAACTTCTTCCAGACTGAATACAAACCGGATTAAAACCCATATAACCCTAACAAATTAAATAAAAACATCATCCAAACTCAATCTAATCTCATTTAATCCAAACATATCCTAATCAAATCTGATCGATTCTAATCTAATTTAAATCGTTCAAAATTTAAATCCAAGCCAATACAATACAATTCAATTCTAATCAAAATATAATTCAAATCAAATCGGAAAACCCAACCAACATCAATCTAACTATATTAAAACCAACCGAAATCAAAGCCAAATTCAATTCAAATTTAAGTCTGACCAGTTTCGAATCTAAAGTAATTCAAATTCGAACCAATTTCAATTGTTAACAATCTAAATCCAATTTGAATCCAATTCAAACCGGTTCAAAAAATCAAATCTATTCCAAATCTAGTGCAATCAATGCATACTTGAAACAATGCAATCCAATCAGAACCATTTCGAACTCAATCTAAACGAATTTACTTATATAACATCACTTTCGTACAAGAGGAAATATGGAGACCCGTCAAGGTTCGTTGCAAGATCAAAAGCAAACATCCACATATCACCTGATGTACTCAAAATAAAGCCATTTGCATGTAAACAGCAACGAACCGAAACCCCTGAATGAATCTACCTACCTACACTCAATCGCACGCAATGCATTCCAGAGGCGTGACACAGGGTGTAGCAGGAAGTGTTTTGTTTAATTGCAAAATTTCATTTTAACTCGCTATAAAACACTCATACACACATACGTATATACACACACACGTACATACCTTAACTTGCATTATTACCATGGCAACTGCAAGTGCTACTGTAGTTAATATCACACGATTTGAGTAAGTCATGTTTGAACAGCGCGTCAAGAACGTTTACGTTGACACGGAAATAAACCAAGCACTTGAATACGTCTCGTATTATGGTGCTACATTGTTATTCAAGTGTGTCGTGCATTGTTAGGCCTGCAGCATAAGTCGGGTATGAGAACGCTAACCGGTAGTTAAAGAACGGCTACGAGGATGTTGACGGTAGTAAACCTTTCTTTGGGGGGGGGGTCACGGTTAACGCCGTACTTTTTAAGCCCCATTTCTAGTTGTGTGTTGTCATGATGTACGTGTGTTACGCAACCCATAGAAAAACAGTGGACCTGTAGAAATTACACCTGAATTATGCACATACATAGTGACCTACATGTAGCATTCAACAACGATTTGCCTGAACCACGTTTCTTTTGACCAGCCACGCTTTTGAAGTAGAAACTTGGCTAAGCAGATGATGTATGAAGCAATACACCGAATGATTACACAAGCATGTACTGGTAAACCTTCTATAAGGCCAAACAAAAACTTATGTTACCCTCAAGTCGAAACATTTAAAAATTGGGTTGGTCGGTTGAATTTTTTTTTAGTGAAAACTAAAATTATCGTAAATAGCCAAGGTATATGGACTTCATAGTATTCGGAACATGTCAGAGAAATACAGATCAACCCGAGGTTCAAAGTCGCCACTTCGGGATCCTTAATTTATAGAGGAAACAATTTTTTTACTGCTTGTTTTTTAATATTTGAGTCTATTGAAGAAAAAACGCGACCCGATGTTTCATATTTTTCAGTCGGCCTAATTTGTATTTTGAGCTGGAAAACAGGACGATAGATATTGTGCTTAAATCCACGGACACCACCAATCGACAACAGTTATTAAAAGTAAAAGTAGTGTATGAAAACAAATCCACGATGAAGTGTGAACGATTTTTGTGTCGCAGTCAAAGAGACCAACGACCTTTCGCTTGTTTCAGACATTGCTAGTAAATTTAGAGTTGCAGGACATTACTAAAGAAACAATATAACATATGCATACACATCTTGGATACGGTATAAACACTTACAGAGTGAAGTGAATAACAAGTAAGTTAACAATTTGTGCAAAACGTTAAGTTATTTTCGAACTCAATTTTGTGCAGGGGGCATCTACACGGTGATGATATTAATAGACACAGTACTGTCCCTAGGTACTGTGGACACATATTTGAAATCGCACTGTGAATCCAAACAATGGCTTAGCTTGCTGGTTGTATTGGTCTCTGTATGGTACACGTTTCATCAATTGGAGTTACTTGAGACTGCAAATAATTATAAAATATAAATATGTAAATTGTATAATCATTGAGCTATATTTTCTTGGAAATATGAAATGGCATTATTTGTTGTGTTACAGGGCCGTGTGCTGAGAAAATAATTTGCAGAATACATTTTCTACTTGTGTGAATTATGAAATAACCTCCTTAGACAGTTTATCGAATGTGTTCACTTCACCAAGCTAAAATTTCAGATTTGGCATTATGTCTCCGCCATAGTAACTAGTGATAAACGCAATATAACATTGATCATAACAAACAATCGTCATTTTTCAAAACATAAATTAGTGAAATACATTGTTCATTGCATTGTATAAACTGAATATATTAAGAGTGTTTTCATTCGTGAGAGCATTTAATTTTTTTAGAATTTGTGGGTGGATACGCTCCCTAATTATAAGACTTGAAAAATGGTGTAGGTGATCTGTTTGTTGAATTCACTGTATACTAACTTGAAGTGAGAATAAACTTTTATCATAAACGCACATTTCCACTAATTTATCTTACCGTGTAAGGTGGTAACTGTGACTGTACATGTAAGTACTGTAAATAGATAAGTGTAAAATAGTAAAGTGTATAGTTAAATGTTAATGGGTCGGTGTATAATTATGTGCGAAAATGAAGACCAATACCAGTTGTTGAAAAACACAACACAAGTTTTGGAACGTCATATCTGCACTTGAATTTGCCAGTTTTGTGTCATGTGATTTGACACAAATGACAACTACAAAGTACAATTTCATTATGTTTATACACATAAGCATAAAATACCTGTTGATTTTCGCCATGTTGCTGAGTATAGATCTGACTAGGTGTTTCCACTTTGCCCGAGTTTATACTTGGGTCGCATGGTTCTGGATTTCCAAGTGTTCCATATTCAGAAGTATTGAAAGATGTGTTAAATATTGTTATAGGCCTGCCATTAGTGAAAGAATGGTGCTTACAGCAAAGACAATAAATGACAGATACGAATAATGCTATGAATATGAGTATGCCTAGTATGACGGCCAACCATGCTTCTGTAAAGATAAAAAACATGACCTGGTCACAGATAGGTAAGAATTCGAAGTGTATAATTAGGTTTTGTTATTTAGCGTATTGAGTTGTATGTCTGCGTACATTAATTGACGATATGAATTGTGGTGGTTCGAATTGTGCGTATTAATTATTTTGCTGTTCGTAATAAGACTTCATATGTCGTATCTTCATTCACAGGTGTGGGATCTGAAAAAACCGCACGCTTTAACGCAAACGCTGTCAATACCAGCATGTGTATGATATGCCCAATTTTGATTCCAAATAAATTAAAACACAATAATGTAAACAAAATAATTTTGACGTCATACTCACCCGTGCCTAGATGATAAACAGATTTACAAATACAGTCTTCACAACAATAATTTCCATGTTTATCATAACAACATTCAGCCTGTGGAAGATACACATTTATGTACGGTAAATTCTATTTAAACTCTCGCCATGTGAGTTTAGTGTACGATGCAGGTAGTATATTTTTAGGATGGAGGAAACAATAACGGAGTTATTTATCCATAATGTAAAAAAAAATAATGACAGATACAATAAGCATGTGGTTAAATACAATAATACTGTCACACAGATGACCTCAGAGGGCGCCAATGTCACTTGTCTGATGTAAAAAGTTTAGGTTTTAAACAGAAACTATTTGGTAATGACTTAGACAGATATATGACGAGCGTCAAGATGTGCGCCCTCTTTTTGAAACAAATAAAATCTCTTCATGTACATTAATTATCTCTTACTGATTTAACTGTGTTAAATGTAATATACTTGTCAGTTTTTTGTGATTGTTGTCAGCTATAGAAGTCGGAAGACACAGATGTATCGCCAGAGAGTATAGAATTTGCGATCTATGTTTGTCTAAAATTGAAGACGAGTTCCATTTTCATCTAAAATGCCCAAAACTTAACACATTCGGGCAAACATTTCTCCCCCAGTCTCTCAGGACCATGCAGCAAATACCTTGCATGATTTTCACAAAAAAATGGCATCAGACTACCCGACTGATATTGAAAGTGTTGCTTTATTTTGTTTTTATGTATTTAAAATTAAATAGAAATTGTAATTTAAGTCTTTTATACTTTATTTTCAAATTTTCAATGATTTATTATTATTTGCGTACATGGGCAAGAGGCCTAAATACGAATAAAGTTATTATTAATAAAAAAACATCAAACTGACCGTTTCTTGAGAAAAGTATCGGGTACAAAAGACTATGGTACACTAAAGTGTAAAAATATTTTTCTTGAGAGCAAACCTTTCAATAATAAAGATTGTCTTGGTAAGACGTATTATTATACATCTGTCACCGTAACGCCATAAGTTACAGCGTGCCGTAATTTTGCGGTATTTTACGGAGTATTTTCATCCTAACATAAACGGAAATGCGAATTCATCAGACGGTACGCCGTCGCATCGACCTCCGCTGTGCGTCGGGCGATACTCCCGCTGTACAGTCTTCGTGCATACTTTGAGGTATCCTCGTAATAACCTCATGTTATTATGATGCACTAACTTACTGGAAATAATAGTAATATTCCTTGAAAGCAACACAGAAAATTAATGACCTACCTACGCATAATATAGTTCTAACCAAACACCATAAAACACAATATCAAGCTAGATTTATTGCTTAATATTTCAATTGCCCAACTATATTGAGTTATGTCAACATATGTTATATCGGATAACAAAAAAAGACTTTAGAATGGTTTTCGTGGCCATCTTAGATTGTCAACATGACCAAATGGTCTGATTTAAAATCAGAAAATGAAGAAATCGCTTCACTGACTATGAAATCCTATGCGGCCATCATTCTTTTACAAATTCAAGGTCAGCTAAAAGTATATTTTCGTAAGACTATCGATAATTGCCAGAATCCGCCGTGAAAGTCATGACAGAGTAATTATTGCCGTCCGTGCATACTTGAGAGACCCCCATGATAATAATATTACCATACAGATGATCTCAGATGATACTGCCACTATGGCATATATTCTGTACATACCTTTGTAATTTATTGCTATGGGTGGCGTGGTCGTATATATCCATACAAGCTATCCACGACGATAGTTATTACCATTGACTTAGGGTGTCATTCTGGTTTTGCATATATGACAACAGTCACCCGACTTGTTCGTCAGCGATTCGAACAACAACTACAACAACAACAACAACAACAACAACAACACACTTTGTCCGGACCTGAGTGTGACATATTTCTAGCTGTAGTATGACATTTTGCTAGTTCTAGAGTCTTAAAACTACGTTCGCCGTCAACAAGGTTAGCGACGAATTAGTAGTTTCCATCTTGATTTATTCGTGCCTGGTTGTCAGCCAAGAACACTGTCATCTTCTCAAAATCGGCCACACCACTTTTGTTGCAGTAGTCAACAAGTGCGACGTTTTCTGCTGTTGGATTTGTGAGTACCCTTTACTGAATGAACTGGTTTTAAACTCTATTTGAACTACTCTATATTTTTCCACGCAATGTGTATCTAAACTGGTTGGTGTGTGTGTATACTTTGGACTGTACAATAATCCAACGTGATTTCGAAATAGTGTGTAAGATTTGTGTGCACTTGACAATAAAGATGTTTAAATTTTTCAATATAAATGTTTGTGTTTCTGTCGCAACCCTCTAGTTATATGTATGTAGCAGTCACCTGTTTGGTCGAGACCTCAGGTTTCAAAGATCACCGGAAGTACAGACCAAATAAGACATAACAAAGCCATTAGGGGTATAAAAAGCGACAATGTCATGTTTTGTTTCACTATATCTTGTACCATAAAACAGTTTCTGACTTTTTCTGTCGCCTTTATCGCTCCTGGGTTTATTTAATTGCAAAATGAATGAATAACAGGAACAATATATGTTGCTGCCTAAGGTACGTTTCATATGAAGTGACACATGGCTTTGTACACTCTTTTATTGTAGTCAATAGTCAATTTAATGCAAAATCACCAGCCTTAAGGTTATTCTAAATTCACATGAATTATTGAAGGTATCTCGTCAGAATCAGTGTCATTGATAGAAGTTGAAAGCAGAGTTCACGGGTACTGGGCTCCATGCAGCATGACCTACCCACTTCTCAACTTCTCGGCTAGTATTCTAATCTACATACATGAAATACAATACAAATACATACCCCAGCAGACAATAGTTCCTCCGCAGCTACAAGTTCTACTCTGGTCAATACCACATAAATTGTGTGTACAATCAATAAAGTCGCCATTTTTGAACTGCGAATCGACCTTTGAGTTCACATAGATATAAACCGTTGACAACAACCACTTAGACTAAGCGTATTTTAGGCGTAATTTTTAGCGTCATTATAAATGGAATCAGAAAACAAATAGGGATCTTCCAAATCGTGTGATCTTCAGGTGAAGCAGGGTAAACTTTTGTATACAGGTGTAAAACCATCAGATACAGCTTCCTTAATGAAATATATGTTTTTTACTTGTTTTCAAACGGTGGCGCATAATAATCGATGGGGAACTACCTGTTAAATCACATAACTGTCGCATTGCATTACAATGTATATTACGAGTAGCAACAGTTTTAGAGTACTGTTCACGGACCATCACCAGTATGTCTATGTTCAACCATTAGCGACTAATATTATACATACTTGTATATATGAAATAATGAGGTAATGCATACTTTAAACACATGTGCGTGACTGTATTATAATATGATTCCATTTTGAAAATGTGTGGAAAATACAATCTTCTCAGATCTTTTACCTGAGGTTTGTCACATGATTCAGTCGTAGTAGACCTTGATTTCTCATGTTTATAGAAATAGACAATGAAAATTGATGAAAATTGGGTTTTTTAAAGCCCCTAACCTTAACTCTAACCCTCCCGAGTCGCATTGTAATTGTGTTCGCCCATCAAATTATGGGTCAAAGGTCATAAGGAACTGTTGCCTAGACATTTGGTGCAGAATCGGAATTTAAGTGCTTCTCGCAAATTAAGTTAAATTTGTGAACAACAAAAACTTTGGATTAGGAGGCTTTGTTTGTCCTGAATGGTCAGTTTACATTGTACTTTTATCAAAGAGGTGAAAAACTCGAAATGAAATGCGAGGGTAGATATGCGTATCTATGTAAGTATGGCTGAACCCACTATCTCAATTGACCGTGATGTAAATATACTCGCCACGTGGCCACATGGAAAAACTGCATGTAAAACTTGGTAATTGAATCCTTTGTGTGCGTATAAATAATCAAGGGGTTACCGTTGGTAACATTATCATAATACAAACATGTATAGACAAATACATGTGGATACAGGATGACATGATTACGATTTAGAGTCACGCAAACTTTCAAAGAGATACCTGCTTGAAAGGTACACATTCATTAGGGGTGAGATAAGCGTGTTTTGGGTAAAACATCTTGTTGTAGAAAACAAACAAATTGACATAATAGTGAGTATAAACGGTAGGAAAGTCATAGTCATGTTGCCAATATATAGCAATCGATACTAATAAGTGCATGGAAATTAATTGATGATTGTAAAAAGATTGTTTTAAAGGGAATACAGAGTGGTGGTTTGGTGTTAAGAATGATGCATAATCGGTTGTAATATTTGAAAATATCTGTTTAATATGTGATACTGTCACTGAAATATAAAATATTTGAAAGTGAAAAGTGTACAATACATATTTTCCATTATGTTTACAACGTTTTTTTACGTCTTTGTAAATATTAAAATAGTATCACAGCTTCTGCCATAGCATCTATTAAATATGGAGTTCAATAGATCCTCTAATTATTGAGGGGCAGTCTATGTTTATTTAAATTCCGGGACGGTTTTCAAAGCAACTTTCATCAACAATTTTTAAAGTAAAAAAAAACAATAAACCAAGCAAAAATAAAATAAAAAAAATACTGATGACAAAATTCTCCAGGCAAACAGCTCAAAACAAAACTTTGTCGAGATGGTATTTGTATAGTACATCGACCATCAACGCACGTTTCGGCATGGTGTGCACTTCAACGTACATAAACACAAGTTGACCTCTAAAATCTTAAAAAAACTACAGTTTTTTTCAACCACAGATGAGTAAAGGAGTGCTACCGGAAGCTTCAAATAAATGATCGATACATTCAGTAAATTCAACGACGACAAAATTAGAATGACAATTGCAGGTGACATGAACTCCAGAACTGGAGTCATTACGATGATTCTATATATATAATGTTGGGTTAATTATCATTATACATGTTAAATGGCAGTTGTGAAGGTTCGTTAAAAGAGAGTTAACTTGAAAGAAACAAAATTAAGGGCATCCCAACGCAAAAATTTAGATGAGAAAAAAATATGAAAATGGATTCAAGCAACAACTTAAAGTAATGAAAACATACAAAAAAGTAGAATTTGGGTGAACCTGGTTGATTAGATATTGAGACAACAGTGTCGGAGGTGACAAATATGTTAAAAACTACAAAAAGTAAAATGCTATGTAGGAATAACAAAAATTCAATTAAAATAACATGAAACAACGACAGGAACAACGAATGTAGAGCCAAAAAGAAATCATGTAAAGTGCGAATACAATTTGTGAAGAGAAATTTTCCGTTGTTACATAAATTATTTACTGTTTTGATTCAGTGAATACTCCCAGTGGTTGGACGCCTGTTACTGTTGTACCCGTATATAAAGAAAACACAAAACCCGAGAATAAGAGAGCAATCATATTACTCAGAATATTCAGAAAACTTTTCACAAGCATTCTCAATAAATGTCTAAAAGCATGGGCGACACATGTTACACACGAATTATCAAAAAATGCCTAGCTGGCATTTTGGGAAGGATATCCCACTGTTGACTACTTTTTCACACTCGGTGAAGTTATTATATACAGAAGCGCCTATCTCGTGGTGGTCAGAAATTATACTGTCTGTTCGTAGATTTTCAAAAAGCTTTTAGTAGACAGAACACACCTCATGTATAGATTGGCTCTACTAGATGATATGACGGGAATTAAATGAAATCTTACTTTATTTTGAGCTTCAAAAAGTGTTTTGACAAGCTGTGTGTTAAGTCCAATCCCATCCAGCTTTCAAATAAAGTAATTGGAAAGTATGATATTTTCTAAAACAGTACTATATAAATTCACTAAAAAGTAGAACTTAAATGTAAATATGACCATAACAAAGTATGTTATGTGGTACGTTTTTTTTTTCATTTTTGTATAGAATTATGTGCAGAAAAACACGGCGAGGTTATTGGATACAGAACTGTAGTGCTGACTGAATTTGAGCTGAAATTATAGTTTGTCAAGAAGTGCTTGCTGGTTGTACTGGTCTCTGCAATATATATGTTTAATAATTTGGAGATACTTAAGGCTGTAAATAAATAAATAAATAAATAAATAAATTAATTAATTAATTAATTAATTAATTAATCAGAAAATTAATTAATTATTTATATGTGTTAAATGACAGAGCGTATCGTATATTGTACAATGAATATACTCTTAGTACTTTAATTTGTGGGTAGGTGTTCAGCATACCAATATTATGCATTGTTACTTCTAGCCTAACAATAGCAGTCATACATTTTTACTTTATTTTGAATATATTTGCTATGATTGAAAGTGTGTTTGACAGCGTAAAACTCTCATCATAAGAGTCGAATTCAATGCGTACTCAATGTGAATCTACTGGGATGAGAACACATTAACTTACCGTGTAAGGAGGTGGTAACTGTGACTGTACATGTAGGTACTGTTGATAGATAAGTGTAAAATAGTAAAGTGCAAAGTTGAATGTCAATACAGGTAGGTTAGTGTATAATAAGGTGGAAAAAGTGCAGATTAATTGTTAATAGTTGCTGCAAAACAGAAAAACATCTTTGTAACATCATATCTGCATTTGAGCTTACAAGTCTTGACTTACTATGTGATTTGACGCACGTGACAACTTCTTATTATAATTTCATTATAATTTTACACATAAGTATAAAATACCTGTTGATTGTCGCCGCCATGCTGAGTATAGATCTGACTAGGTGTTTCCATCGTGTCTGAGTTTATAATAGGATCACATGGCTGGGGATGTTCAATCGCTCCATATCCAGACGTACAAACAACCGTGGCATTTGTTGAAACCGATATGCCATTAATGAAGGAATTATTTTTACGGTAAAGACAATAAAGCAGCCACACAAATAGTGCGATAAATATAAGCATGCCCAATGCGATGGCCAACCATGCTTCTGGAAAATATAAATATATCATATCCACAGACTGATATAAGATTAGAATGTACGACTACGTTGTGTTATTTATTGTGTTTAATAAGACTGTAATAGTGTTTCAATCAACATATATATAGTAACAGTTACGAGGCCTGGATGAATCATACGTTATAACGCTAACACATGGAGAACCCAAGACTTTCATATATTTGTGTCGGATTTTAATATCTCATTGAAATAGTCCAATACACCGCTGTAAAAACTCTATGTAAGTCATACTTACCCCAATTTAGGTCATCACTATCATAATCATAACCATAATCATAATCATAATCATAATCATCGCCATAGCAACATTCGGCCTAAGAAGACACATTCAATGTAAAACAATTATTTAGAATCCTGTTATGTGAATTTCGTGCATGATACAATTTGTCTGGTGTGTGGTGGATGAGGAATAACATAATGGTGGTTTTACAGTGATTGAATCACTAATATAATCTAATAAGATTTAATGGGATTGCCGAGTAGTGACAGTGACTAATAAATGGTGTTATTTAAAAAAAATAACACTTTAAAAAAAGTACGGAAGATGACTGTCGATACATGTACATCTTTTGCATTTAGAAAATGTTAGTTTTTGGAATTATCTGTACATATGAGCTAGTGGTAGTAATCAATTAATAGAATAACGGGCAATAATTTAGTAGACTTGGCACAGCAAAATATTTGTTCATACTTATGTACAAAAGCAAAGGTACTACATTATTACACGCAAAATATATGTTACCAGGTGTTGTATCGATTTTTCTGAAAAATGTGTATGTTGTGTATTTCTGTTCAATCACTTCGTTAATTGAAATGTATCTCACTGTTTTGACGTTTTCAATTTATTATGTGACCATTATGTCACCGTCATGTAGCAGACCCTTATGCGCCAATCTCTTTACGGAATATGCTGCGTATAATACTGTGTTGGCTAAGCATATATTACATCAGTTTGAAGATAATTACTGGTTGGATCAAACGTTTGTGTCAGGGATCAACTTTTAAGCATGAAAACAATGCAGTTATATAATATTTAAATTGCTGATTCGTTTGTGATTGATCAGCATTGGCTTGTGTGTGTATATATGCACGTTGGTCTTTGTAACGCTAAGCTATATATCGTTACCAGAGTGTATTTCATGCCAGCTGGTGACCTACAATGAATAGCATGATTATAAACGCGATACAATTACAATGAAAATGAATGTTTTGTTATTAAAAACCTGAGGAAGGTCTCAATTGAGGGTATCCCCGTAATGTGACCTAACAGTGGTCCAAATTATCAATCTGCATCACAGTTAATCACACAACGTCTTTAGATGCTTGTGCAAATATTTACAGTTTACTGGAAGTCGAAACATTTGTCACAGAAGATTTCAGGATCTTTTAAAAAAATTAATTCAACATCTCCACTATTTATCTATTGATATATCTAAATATATGTATCAAAATCATCAATCAAATAAATACTACTCAACAGACATTTTTTTCAGGGATTGTAGATATATACCTTTTTATGTTAAATGTCGAAAGATTTTACTATCTGAATGCATTTTATTCATGATCATGATTTGCGACCATAGTTATTACCAGTAGGCTAGGGTGTCATGTTGGTTTTGTTCATATGGTGTCCCTCGACTTGTAGGTCATCGGTTTGATCACGCTTTGTTCGGACATGTTAGCGAGTGACAAATAACTCGTTACTAGTACATTTTAGTGGGAATATAATCTTGAAATAATCCGTTATCCGTCCACTTGCGTCACTGGCTGCTATTTCCCACCTTGTTCAAAGTCATGCATGGTCGTTAGTCAAGAACATCGCGCCCCGACATCTCTTTGAAACCACCGTCTGACAATCACGTGAGTTATGTGGCATGTCGAAAGCACCACATTCGCCACCGACTTTACGAGTGCCCTGTGTGACTGTGAAGTGTTTTAGTTCAGTCGTCTCTCACGTAGTACGTAACATTAACTAGTCTGTATCTTCGTGTGTTTTACTGAAATATGATAATGTGTTGACAAGTGTGTCGTGTGTGCTGTGAATTGTGATCGAATAAAGTGCGACTTGCTGGCACGCTGGCCTGTTGTTTTTTATTCAAATTTGTAATTCTTTTTTGCTCTATTGTAAATTAACCCTGTGGAATACTTTCTTCTGAATTTCGACTCCAAAACAACTCAAACCATTTCAAATAAAAACACACCCCAATGCAATCAAAACGTTCGTATCAAAATTAATCCAAATTCAAATCTATTCGAAACATATCACCAAACTCGAGTCCACGCGTCGCCGTTGTATTCAATTTTTGTATGCTTTCCCGTTTGTTTGGTATATGGACATGTGAGTTGTTATAATATTGCGTGCTGCCCATTGATGAACTGCCACATTCTCATTGGTCGATTGGCACTATGTGTAGCTCTGTTATTATGACAAGGCAGTGATTCAGGTCAACGAACGAACAAGATTGTGCAAATATAATTCAATACAATTATACAACTTGGAGCAGTCTTGGCTACGCATGCATTACACAAATCCAAAGGTCACTTGTTGAATCATTCATGGCGTATCACGTGATCACACTAACTGGTATGCATACAAACCATGCAGTTAATATGCATTTGTATTTAATCATAGATAGTTGGGTGGTTATGTCTTTTATATGTTTGTTGTCGTGTGTATTGCCTAATGTGCAACTCTATGAACGCCGGGCTAAGCTATATAGTATTACAGATACAGTATCACATACCACTAAATTATCTCAAGTGAATACTGTAATTGCATTAACGATTTTCACTTCTCTGTTTCAGCTGATAAGTGAAATGTGAACATTACTCATTGACTTTCTGCCAAAGTTGTGAAATTAAAAACCAGTAAATACGCTCAAAACATCAAAATAAATGGTTTTACACTATAAACAACAAACTGCTCTCACTAGTACACTCAACCCAACACAGTGTATATCAGACGTACGCGACACCAGAAAGTATCGACCTAAGGTAGTAAAGCTATTTCCGTGTAAAAATGCCATAGTTTTTTTTAATGTTTTATACATTGAGTTTTCACAGTTTTTGCTTGTAATATCACCTTGTTTCTCCTGATTTTGTGTTATTGCAGTATAAAATGGCAGACCGCTGTCGCTACACTCAATCCAACACAATGTATATTACTAGACGTGCGACACACTATACGCCACCAGGAAGGACCTACCGAATCGTGCGTAGAAAAGCTGCTTCCGTGTAGAAATGCCATAGTTTTGTAAAATGTTTTATACATTGAATTGCCACTTTTAATTAACACTCTGTCTCTCCTGATTACTAAGGGTACATATAATATATTTTAGCACTGATAACACATTTGGTATTTTGTTACAGGAGTACGAGTTACATCTGGTTGGTTTTGAATTGTAAACATTGTAAATAATTAACCAGACGCTACACCTAATCCTAAACTAGGTGTCAAATATCAAGATGTATAAAACCCCACAAATACGTACCTTAACTGGCATAATTGTCATCACTGCTACAAGTGTTACTTTAGTCAATATCACATAAGTTGCGTAGGAAAGCATTAAAGTCGCCATGTTTGAAATTCGAGTTAAGGTTTTAGGTAACCCGGAAATGGTTAATTAATAATTTATGTATTTAGTCCAAACAGGTCATTGACACGTGGGTAGAGTACACGATGCTCAGCTTTAAACAATGTATGTGAATTTGTCGCTCAATATAAGTTCATAACAAAGTCCCATACTTCAAATTGTCCCAGTTCCAGACGTAATGGGGTCAGCAGCAATCGTTATCAAGGATAGAAGCGGTCGGTGGCTTCCTCCCATCATTGCGAGATGCAGCAATTACAAACATCGCTCTGCCGTGTGGAAAAGAGATTGTCGACCGCTCGCTGTGTTCCGAAGTCGCATACAACAACAAAACAAAACGATCTTCTCGGTTATCATCATGGGTACAAATACCTCTATAATGTATGTAATTTATAAATATACCATGTAGTCCTTTCAAATCCACATACGAAGTAAGGCCAGGCAATTCAGTCTCAAAAACGAATATTTTAGTGTGTGAATAATTTTTCTAGGTAAAAAATAGGCTGTGTTTTTTTTTTTTTTTTTTTTTTTTTTTTTACAAAGTCAGTTTATCATGACGTCAACATGAATGCGTTGAATGTCATACTTTTAGATTGCCATTGTCAGTTATCATTACAATTATAATTCCCCGCTTCCACAACAATATGACATGTGTTCATCATTGCAACAATCCGCCTATGAAAGACAGGAAAGGTTGGAATTGACAAATAAATACTCGTTTTAAGTCATATCTTCTGATGTCCATGTATAAAAACGATCAGTAAGGGTAAGTAACTTCATGCCATCAATTATGTGTTGTATAGAACGATGTTTTTGCTGTGTTTTGTTTTGTTCAACCCACCACCACCACTACTACAGCAGTAAAGTAAAATCAAACAGACAATTACCTAAAATACACTAGTGTGAGGTACAACCAGTGATTTCTAAATGCCACTAATTCCATTGCTGCTGGTTGCACCTCTCGTATTGTAATAGAACGGAATGTATTGAAAGTAATCTTGCACAATTATAATTTAGTGAGTGTTATCAAAATGTTAAAGCGGGGGAGTCGTCACCTACGCATGGGTCAGATGACCATAGCGTGGCATTGTTTACAAACAAGCGTCTACCCATGAGCCTTTGCGTTTTTAGCGTGTGTTGTTATCGTTGCTTGGGACTCAATTCCCGCGCGTGCGCAGGTGACGACCCTCCCGCTTTAAGTTTAAGGTTCCAGTTGAGGAAGGGCGTTGTTTATCAACACCCAGTGTCACCTCGATGATACAGTGTGTTAAAATTGTCGTAAATGATAGAGTGGTGTTACTACTAAGTCGAATGGCCACGGTCTAATTCAATACATACTAAGAATTATTCAGATTTATCATTAAAATCAGTTTTCCAATTGAACACATTTTAATTACGTGTATTTAGTCTTTTTAGAAACATTACATTAAAATGATAAATTTGTCACATCCAAAATACAACACCATAATAGTGCAGCGACAACAGCCGCGACTACTGTAAGATTTAGGTTTAGCTATAAAAGTCTTGCATAATTAAATTTCTTGTTGAAAATTCATTGTTATACATGGCTGACGCCGTATCAGCATACACTACGCAGACCCATAACCTTAAAAAGAGGGCGCCCTAACGTTAAAATTGGTGTCATTCAACTGCGTCTATTTGCGATCTGGGAATGACATTGTACAATGATTTGGTGAAATGCTTGTAATATATCTGTCAATAGCATTTTAAATAATAAAAGCATGAGTGACAAAACAGCCTCTAAATAAATATATATGAAAAAGGGATACCGGGTCATCGTAGACTTTGGTAAAGATTAATAGTATATTATATATGTTATATTTATTGGTCCTGGCAGCTTTCGCCAAATTTAATTACATAAATTTTGACGCATAATTCACTATATTAACAGGCGGTGGGAAAACAGATGTGGTCATGTAGGATCGCTAAAACTCTATGTCCAACGCTGTTTGGGTGAATCCTGGTATCAATCGTGCATGATAGTCTCCCAGGGAACTTTCGAAAAGCAGATATTGAAATATACCAAAGCATTTGAGCATTGAGTTTATTCCTGTGCGCTTGTTTACGTTCACGATATTTTTTCCAACTACTTTTACAAACACGCCCGGAGTAACCATATGCTCTCCTCCCGGGCGCAGCCATACGCCAGAGCCGTGCGCTACTACACGACCTCTCGGTTTGTACCTAAACACTGGCTATTGATGCACACTGCTTAATTGTGGGATAATACAGTAAACATAATATTAGGATGTGTTTTCAAACAGCAGATTATTATTTATGAAGTGTTGTCAGTGTTAAAAGCCAAATCAACGCATACTCTACTGTTTATTATTCAACTCTTATCGAAAACATATTTTCTAAGATTCTGATATAAACCCCGCCCAGAAATGTTGCACTAGCCAATCACATGGGAATGATTTATACTGATATTATCATTTAACCAGTCATAGATTATTCTGTTAAAATTGTAAATAGAAAACGTTTGCACTTGAAATAATTAATGTGATCTGAAGCGTATGGATTATTACTTAATGTTATTCTTAATTACTAGATTAGATGTGATTAGAATATTGTGTGTTTCCTAAAGAGGCAATGTTGATTGCTTCATCATAACGGGGCAAGTGAGTTTAGAATCTGCATTCCGTAATATTGGCCACTTGCATAATCGATAAACAAAATGCGTTAAAATGTGAACTCTTATGTTTAAATAAATTATACGGAAGGTCCGACATTTCAATTATTTCAAATTTACTAAACGTGTGCTGGCCACGCGTACATGTATCTTAAACCATTTGCGTCGATGTTTAGTTTCTTCTTTGAGTATCCGATAACAAAAACCAAAATATTTATTCTACGAGAGAAGATGATTATGCAAATCATATTCGTAAAGGTGCATATATATTGTATGATATTGTAGTGTTGTCGATTTTTTGTCTATGATGCGGTGTATATGACGAAGGACTGGGAGCAAGTCAAATAAAGTTCGCTGCTTTCTCTCGAGGCTTTCAAGTTCAGAGAATCATGTGACAAAAGTATTTTGTATTGACTGAGCGGATCTATAAGTATATAAGGATGGATGAAGACAAATGTTATACTCCCAAGGGGAAATATACGGCTCCAATATTAATATTAATATTAGCTCAAGGAGGTCTTTCTCAAACTCCGTTGTCGGTTATATTACCCTATGTTCTCCATGCACAAAGGTTGGTTTTCACCGTCTTCTTTGTGCTGAATTTGAAATGTAGAACGCAAATTAAAAAAATAAGAAGCCAAGTCGTAATTTTCGACAAAATTGGTTATATATCGCATGACAATGTTCATTATTTTATTATGTACAGTCATGAAACTAATGTTCCATAGTACAATGAAATAGCATTACTTTGTGTGTTACAGTTAAACTCTTCGAGAAATGTGTCCTAATATTCCTTGAAAATTGGTATTATTAGAACAATTCCATAGAACACATTGTTAAATAAAAATTGCATTTTTTAACACTTTTTAGAACCCATACTTTTTAAATAATTCAGAAAAACAAAAAAATACTCCATCATTAACAATATATGATTTTTTTCAGCCTATGTCACCAGGCTAGATTTTGAGATATTGCATAATATCTTTGCCATAGGAACCTGTCGTAAAAGTGTTATATTAGTGTCAAAATGTCGACTTTCCGCTAAAATACAATCATCAATTTCTCGAAAGGCTGGTGACCCCCAACTTTTTTAGGCAAATACCCTTATAATGCCTTGGAGTATAGTTTATTGCAAAATGAATAAATTCTGGGTATTTTAATTTATGAGTAGGCTTCTACATTAATAGTAAATGTCTTGTAGATTATGGCAGCACATTTCACAACCTAGTTATTCTTTTTATTCTTCACACAGAAAATGTAGGAAATGTTTTAAAAATGCAATTTCAGTATATTCTACCTGTGGCAGACCTTCGAATTGAAAGTGTGAAGCTGAGATTATTTTTCTTGATCTGCAAGTTCCTAGGTACCTGCAACTACAACTATTTAAAACCATTTAATAATAATGTTCGATTTTCAAACAAAAAAATTAGTACACGATAATGTGTACAAGACTCATTATATTTACGCATGCGTCAAAATGTTTCGTATGACCCTCATCTTCGCAAAGAAGCAACGCGGACATGGGGGTCACATTACTTCATACGTCATTCTGGGTGTGGAAAGTTCGACCTCTCATCAAAAGTAAACATGGCGAACTCGATGATGTCGTACCCAAACAGTGTGAAGCCAATCGTACTGTTATGTGTCGCAGCGACCAGTCCACTCCATGTCGGGGTATGTACAAATATTAGCTAGTTATTTGATTTCGAAACTGTCAGAGTTGTCGAGGAATAAACTGTGGAAATGTTGTGAGTGTAATTTTTTATGGGTTTAGTTATGGGTTTGCCCATGACATCTTAGTTCGATCACGCTCTGTGGGTCTAGTCAATGTTAAATATAGGACCATATCCCACTTTGAGCATTCACACGTGCGTGGCACTATACATTGTTAGCCATTTGTCGTTTTCAGTAAGTTTACATTACTTCTATCGTACATTGTGTATTGCGATGCCAAATCGACCTGCCTTATGTATGCTGTCGTTACAACATGGGCTCATAGAGTTCATTGAAGTAGTTTTTTTCCGCTTGGATTAGTTTAACCAGCCTATGGATCTCAGTGCAGATTGCGAATACAGTGTGGTAGAAAGCATGTCATTGTTTTGTTTTTAAGATTCCCTTATTCACTCAGTTAAGAGGTAAAATATTGAAAAGATAAAATGAACCACACCCCAATGCATAATTGTGTCACATTGTTCGTAAAATCAGCCATTGGACCGGGACAAGCAGTGTCGTATCCAACATAGTGAATCGACCTTTGAGTTCACATAGATATAAACAGTTGACAATAACCACTTAGACTAAGCGTATTTTAGGCGTAATTTTTAGCGTCATTATAAATGGAATCAGAAAACAAATAGGGATCTTCCAAATCATGTGATCTTCAGGTGAAGCAGGGTAAACTTTTGTATACAGGTGTAAAACCATCAGATACAGCTTCCTTAATGAAATATATGTTTTTTACTTGTTTTCAAACGGTGGCGCATAATAATCGATGGGGGACTACCTGTTAAATCACATAACTGTCGCATTGCATTATAATGTATGTTACGAGTAGCAACAGTTTTTAGAGTACTGTTCACGGACCATCACCAGTATGTCTATGTTCAACCATTAGCGACTAATATTATACATATTTGTATATATGAAAGAGGTAATGCATACTTTAAACACATGTTACCGACTGCATTATAATATGATTACATTTTGAAAATGTGTGGAAAATACAATCTTCTCAGATCTTTTACCTGAGGTTTGTCACATGATTCAGTCGTAGTATACCTTGATTTCTCATGTTTATAGATATAGAAAATGAATTTTGATGAAAATTGTTTTTTTAAAGCCCCTAACCTTAACTCTAACTCTTCCTGGGGTTTATAGTTCCATGCTCTAACCCTCCCGAGTCTCATTGTAATTGTGTTCGCCCATCAAATTATGGGTCAAAGGTCATAAGGAACTGTTGCCGAGACATTTGGTGCAGAATCGGAATTTAAGTGCTTCTCGCAAATTAAGTTAAATTTGTGAACAACAAAAACTTTGGATTAGGAGGCTTTGTTTGTCCTGAATGGTCAGTTTACATTGTACTTTTATCAAAGAGGTGAAAAACTCGAAATGAAATGCGAGGGTAGATATGCGTATCTATGTAAGTATGGTTGAACCCACTATCTCAATTGACCGTGATGTAAATATACTCGCCACGTGGCCACATGGAAAAACTGCATGTAAAACTTGGTAATTGAATCTTTTGTGTGCGTATAAATAATCAAGGAGTTACCGTTGGTAACATTATCATAATACAAACATGTATAGACAAATACATGTGGATACAGGATGACATGATTACGATTTAGAGTCACGCAAACTTTCAAAGAGATACCTGCTTGAAAGGTACACATTCATTAGGGGTGAGATAAGCGTGTTTTGGGTAAAACATCTTGTTGTAGAAAACAAACAAATTGACATAATAGTGAGTATAAACGGTAGGAAAGTCATAGTCATGTTGCCAATGTATAGCAATCGATACTAATAAGTGCATGGAAATTGATTGATGATTGTAAAAAGATTGTTTTAAAGGGAATACAGAGTGGTGGTTTGGTGTTAAGAATGAAGCATAATCGGTTGTAATATTTGAAAATATCTGTTTAATATGTGATACTGTCACTGAAATATAAAATATTTGAAAGTGAAAAGTGTACAATACATATTTTCCATTATGTCTACAACGTATTTGTAAATATTAAAATAGTATCACAGCTTCTGCCATAGCATCTATTAAATATGGAGTTCAATAGATCCTCTAATTATTGAGGGGCAGTCTATGTTTATTTAAATTCCGGGACGGTTTTCAAAGCAACTTTCATCAACAATTTTTAAAGTAAAAAAAAAACAATAAACCAAGCACAAATAAAATAAAAAAAATACTGATGACAAAATTCTCCGGGCAAACAGCTCAAAACAAAACTTTGTCGAGATGGTATATGTATAGTACATCGATCATTAACGCATGTTTCGGCATGGTGTGCACTTCAACGTACATAAACACAAGTTGACTTCTAAAATCTTAAAAAACTACAGTTTTTTTCAACCACAGATGAGTAAAGGAGTGCTACTGGAAGCTTCAAATAAATGATCGATACATTCAGTAAATTCAACGACGACAAAATTAGAATGACAATTGCAGGTGACATGAACTCCAGAACTGGAGTCATTACGATGATTCTATATATATAATGTTGGGTTAATTATCATTATACATGTTAAATGGCAGTTGTGAAGGTTCGTTAAAAGAGAGTTAACTTGAAAGAAACAAAATTAAGGGCATCCCAACGCAAAAATGTAGATGAGAAAAAAATATGAAAATGGATTCAAGCAACAACTTAAAGTAATGAAAACATACAAAAAAGTAGAATTTGGGTGAAGCCGGTTGATTAGACATTAAGACAATCTGATTAAAATCTGATGTAGTGTACGGGCTTTAATTATTTTGGCTATAAACTTATTTTAATTTTATGTTTTATTACTTTTGTTATTAATGCCTTTTTATTTTATTATTTTACTTTGATTTTGATTTTGTGATTTTTTTAAAATTCCGCCCTACATACATCTGAGCCGATGCCTATGTAACGAGATTTCAACGAGACCCACTGTCGACGATTTTAGTCAACGAATCACAGACCTTCTTCTATAGCGCACATGATGACGTCACTGGGCAGAGTCGGGTGGCAAACACACTAAAACATAAAATGGCGGATTATACCGACGTTAGGACCGAGAAGAACACGGCTTTTCGGTAAGTTTATCATTGTCAAATGCAACGAAAGTCATTTTTTTATGTTTATATTGTGGCTCGAATGGTTCGAGTTTAGATCGTTACTTAGCGTAGTTATTCTGGGAGTGACGATTTTGTTTCCACCGGTTCGACCGAACACCGGTGTCTTTTTCCAGTCGCTTGCCCTGGAGACGGGTGATGTTTTGTTGACGATCGGGTCAAAACCGTCTACGGTATTGAAGCCGTAGCTGTAAATATTCATCAAAATGTATCAACATTTTGTACATTATACAATAACTCTTTATTAAAGTAATTGTGGTGATTTGGACTGGAATAAAATATTTTTTATTTGGAACACATCGCAATTGATCAGGAAATATTTTATTGCTTCAATTTTCTGCGTCGATGCCGTGGGCCGGTGACCGTTATACAATTTAAAATTTGCATTGTTTACTATAGCTGTTTACAGTGTTCTAATCATTACGATTTACTTATTTTTTGCTTCCATTCTAGATAATTATGCTCAGTGTTTGATGTAAAATTGAAGCGATGACTGAATAAACGAACCTTGGCTGGCGAAGATGTATCAGGAAGTGTACACATTTGTTGGAAGTGAACAAAATATTCAATGTAATGACAAACATTGGAAAATGCTGTGGAATTTCTTTTGTAAATAAAAATATACTAGCAATTTTCTATTAATGGTTTATTCAAGTGGGCAATATATAATGTACAGAAAGATTGCCCGTAGAGTATCGCTACACTGAAAAGTAAGCAACCGACAGCCTCTATAAAAGGGGGCATGTGATTGGCTGTTACTTACGCGAGATTTGAACGGGACTTACGTAGGCGTCGGATCAGATGTATGTAGGGCGGAATTTAAAAAAATGAAAATCAAAGTAAAATAATAATATAAAAAGGCATTAATAACAAAAGTAATAAAAAATAAAATTAAAATAAGTTTATAGCCAAAATAATTAAAGCCCGTACACTACATCAGATTTTAATCAGATTGACATTGAGACAACAGTGTCGGAGGTGACAAATATGTTAAAAACTACAAAAAGTAAAATGCTATGTAGGAATAAAAAAATTCAATTAAAATAACATGAAACAACGACAGGAACAACGAATGTAGAGCCAAAAAGAAATCATGTAAAGCGCGGATACAATTTGTGAAGAGAAATTTTCCGTTGCTACATAAATTATTTACTGTTTTGATTCAGTGAATACTCTCAGTGGTTGGACGCCTGTTACTGTTGTACCCGTATATAAAGAAAACACAAAACCCGAGAATAAGAGAGCAATCACATTACTCAGAATATTCAGTAAACTTTTCACATGCATTCTCAATAAATGTCTAAAAGCATGGGCGACACATGTTACACACGAATTATCAAAAAATGCCTAGCTGGCATTTTGGGAAGGATATCCCACTGTTGACCACTTTTTCACACTCAGTGAAGTTATATGTTCGTAGATTTTCAAAAAGCTTTTTGTAGACAGAACATACCTCATGTATAGATTGGCTCTACTTGATGGTATGACGGGAATTAAATGAAATCTTACTTTATTTTGAGCTTCAAAAGGTGTTTTCACAAGCTGTGTGCTAAGTCCAATCCCATCCAGCTTTCAAATAAAGTAATTGGAAAGTATGATATTTTCTAAAACAGTACTATATAAATTCACTAAAAAGTAGAAATTAAATGTAAATATGACCATAACAAAGTATGTTATGTGGCACGTTTTTCACTTTGTATAGAATTATGTGCAGAAAAACACGGCGATGTTATTGAACACAGAACTGTAGTGCTGACTGAATTTGAGCTGAAATTATAGTTTATCAAGAAGTGCTTGCTTGTTGTACTGGTCTCTGCAATATATATGTTTAATAATTTGGAGATACTTAAGGCTGTAAATAGATAAATAAATAAATTAATTAATTATTTATATGTGTTAAATGAGAGAGAGTATCGTATATTGTACAATGAATATACTCTTAGTACTTCAATTTGTGGGTAGGTGTTTAGCATACCAATATTATGCATTGTTACTTCTAGCCTAACAATAGCAGTCATACATTTTTACTTTATTTTGAATTTATTTGCTATGATTGAAAGTGTGTTTGACAGCGTAAAACTCTCATCATAAGAGTCGAATTTAATGCGTACTCAATGTGAATCTACTGGGATGAGAACACATTAACTTACCGTGTAACTAGGTGGTAACTGTGACTGTACATGTAAGTACTGTTGATAGATAAGTGTAAAATAGTAAAGTGCATAGTTGAATGTCAATAAAGGTAGGTTAGTGTATAATAAGGTGGAAAAAGTGCAGATTAATTGTTAATAGTTGCTGCAAAACAGAAAAACATCTTTGTAACATCATATCTGCATTTGAGCTTACAAGTCTTGACTTACTATGGGATTTGACGCACGTGACAACTTCTTATTATAATTTCATTATAATATTACACATAAGCATAAAATACCTGTTGGTTGTCGCTGCCATGCTGAGTATAGATCTGACTAGGTGTTTCCATCGTGTCTGAGTTTATAATAGGATCACATGGCTGGGGATGTTCAATCGCTCCATATCCAGACGTACAAACAACCGTGGCATTTGTTGAAGCCGATATGCCATTAATGTGGGAATTGTTTTTACGGTAAAGACAATAAAGCAGCCACAAAAATAGTGCGATAAATATAAACAGGCCCAATGCGAGGGGCAACCATACCACTGAAAAATATAAATATATCATATCCAAAGACTGATATAAGATTAGAATGTACGACTACGTTGTGTTATTTATTGTGTTTAATAAGACTGTAATAGTGTTTCAATCAACATATATATAGTAACAGTTACGAGGCCTGGATGAATCATACGTTATAACGCTAACACATGGAGGACCCAAGACTTTCATATATTTGTGTCGGATATTTTGATATCTCATTGAAATAGTCCAATACACCGCTGTAAAAACTCTATGTAAGTCATACATACCCCAATTTAGATCATCACTATCATAATCATAATCATAACCATAATCATAATCATAATCATCGCCATAGCAACATTCGGCCTAAGAAGACACATTCAATGTAAAACAATTATTTAGAATCCTGTTATGTGAATTTCGTGTATGATACAATTTGTCTGGTGTGTGGTGGATGAGGAATAACATAATGGTGGTTTTACAGTGATTGAATCACTAATATAATCTAATAAGATTTAATGGGATTGCCGAGTAGTGACAGGGACTAATAAATGGTGTTATTTAAAAAAATAACACTTTAAAAAAAGTACGGAAGATGACTGTCGATACATGTACATCTTTTGCATCTAGAAAATGTTAGTTTTTGGAATTATCGGTACATATGAGCTAGTGGTAGTAATCAATTAAAAGAATAACGGGCAATAATTTAGTAGATTTGGCACAGCAAAATATTTGTTCATACTTATGTACAAAAGCAAAGGTACTACATTATTACACGCAAAATATATGTAACCAGGTGTTGTATCGATTTTTCTGAAAAATGTGTATGATGTGTATTTCTGTTCAATCACTTCGTTAATTGAAATGTATCTCACTGTTTTGACGTTTTCAATTTATTATGTGCTCCAATCTCTTTACGGAATATGCTGTGTATAATACTGTGTTGGCTAAGCATATATTACATCAGTTTGAAGATAATTACTGGTTGGATCAAACATTTGTGTCAGGAATCAACTTTTAAGCATGAAAACAATGCAGTTATATAATATTTAAATTGCTGATTCGTTTGTGATTGATCAGCATTGGCTTGTGTGTATATATATGCACGTTGGTCTTTGTAACGCTAAGCTATATATCGTTACCAGAGTGTATTTCATGCCAGCTGGTGACCTACAATGAATAGCATGATTATAAACTCGATACACTTACAATGAAAATTGATGTTTTGATATTAAAAACCTGAGGAAGGTCTCAATTGAGGGTATCCCCGTAATGTGACCTAACGGTGGTCCAAATTATCAATCTGCATCACAGTTAATCACACAACGTCTTTAGATGCTTGTGCAAATATTTACAGTTTACTGGAAGTCGAAACATTTGTCACAGAAGATTTCAGGATCTTTTAAAAAAATTAATTCAACATCTCCACTATTTATCTATTGATATATCTAAATATATGTATCAAAATAATCAATCAAATAAATACTACTCAACAGACATTTTTTTTCAGGGATTGTAGATATATACCTTTTTATGTTAAATGTCGAAAGATTTTACTATCTGAATGCGTTTTATTCGTGATCATGATTTGCGACCATAGTTATTACCAGTAGGCTAGGGTGTCATGTTGGTTTTGTTCATATGGCGTCCCTCGACTTGTAGGTCATCGGTTTGATCACGCTTTGTTCGGACATGTTAGCGAGTCACAAATAACTCGTTACTAGTACATTTTAGTGGGAATATAATCTTGAAATAATCCGTTATCCGTCCACTTGCGTCACTGGCTGCTATTTCCCACCTTGTTCAAAGTCATGCATGGTCGTTAGTCAAGAACATCGCGCCCCGACATCTCTTTGAAACCACCGTCTGACAATCACGTGAGTTATGTGGCATGTCGAAAGCACCACATTCGCCACCGGCTTTACGAGTGCCCTGTGTGACTGTGAAGTGTTTTAGTTCAGTCGTCTCTCACGTAGTACGTAACATTAACTAGTCTGTATCTTCGTGTATTTTACTGAAATATGATAATGTGTTGACAAGTGTGTCGTGTGTGCTGTGAATTGTGATCGAATAAAGTGCGACTTGCTGGCACGCTAGCCTATTGCTTTTTTATTCAAATTTATAATTCTTTTTGCTCTAGTGTAAATTAACCCTGTGGAATACTTTCTTCTGAATTTCGACTCCAAAACAACTCAAAACATTTCAAATAAAAACACACCCCAATGCAATAAAAACGTTCGTATCAAAATTAATCCAAATTCAAATCTATTCGAAACATATCACCAAACTCGAGTCCACGCGTCGCCGTTGTATTAAATTCTTGTATGCTTTCCCGTTTGTTTGGTATATGGACATGTGAGTTGTTATAATATTGCATGCTGCCCATTGTTGAACTGCCACATTCTCATTGGTCGATTGGCACTATGTGCAGCTCTGTTATTATGACAAGGCAGTGATTGAGGTCAACGAACGAACAAGATTGTGCAAATATAATTCAATACAATTATACAACTTGGAGCAGTCTTGGCTACGCATGCATTACACAAATCCAAAGGTCACTTGTTGAATCATTCATGGCGTATCACGTGATCACACTAACTAGTATGCATACAAACCATGCAGTTAATATGCATTTGTATTTAATCATAGATAGTTGGGTGGTTATGTCTTTTATATGTTTGTTGTCGTGTGTATTGCCTAATGTGCAACTCTATGAACGCCGGGCTAAGCTATATAGTATTACAGATACGGTATCACATACCACTAAATTATCTCAAGTGAATACTGTAATTGCATTTACGATTTTCACTTCTCTGTTTCAGCTGATAAGTGAAATGTGAACATTACTCATTGACTTCCTGCCAAAGTTGTGAAATTAAAAACCAGTAAATACGCTCAAAACATCAAAATAAATGGTTTTACACTATAAACAACAAACTGCTCTCACTAGTACACTCAACCCAACACAGTGTATATCAGACGTACGCGACACCAGAAAGTATCGACCTAAGGTAGTAAAGCTATTTCCGTGTAAAAATGCCATAGTTTTTTTTAATGTTTTATACATTGAGTTTTTCACAGTTTTCGCTTGTAATATCACCTTGTTTCTCCTGATTTTGTGTTATTGCAGTATAAAATGGCAGACCGCTGTCGCTACACTCAATCCAACACAATGTATATTACTAGACGTGCGACACACTATACGCCACCAGGAAGGACCTACCGAATCGTGCGTAGAAAAGCTGCTTCCGTGTAGAAATGCCATAGTTTTGTAAAATGTTTTATACATTGAATTGCCACTTTTAATTATCACTCTGTCTCTCCTGATTACTAAGGGTACATATAATATATTTTAGCACTGATAACACATTTGGTATTTTGTTACAGGAGTACGAGTTACATCTGGTTGGTTTCGAATTGTAAACATTGTAAATAATTAACCAGACGCTACACCTAATCCTAAACTAGGTGTCACATATCAAGATGTATAAAACCCCACAAATACGTACCTTAACTGGCATAATTGTCATCACTGCTACAAGTGTTACTTTAGTCAATATCACATAAGTTGCGTAGGAAAGCATTAAAGTCGCCATGTTTGAAATTCGAGTTAAGGTTTTAGATAACCCGGAAATGGTTAATTAATAATTTATGTATTTAGTCCAAACAGGTCATTGACACGTGGGTAGAGTACACGATGCTCAGCTTTAAACAATGTATGTGAATTTGTCGCTCAATATAAGTTCATAACAAAGTCCCATACTTCAAATTGTCCCAGTTCCAGACGTAATGGGGTCAGCAGCAATCGTTATCAAGGGTAGAAGCGGTCGGTGGCTTCCTCCCATCTTGCGAGATGCAGCAATTACAAACATCGCTCTGCCGTGTGGAAAAGAGATTGTCGACCGCTCGCTGTGTTCCGAAGTCGCATACAACAACAAAACAAAACGATCTTCTCGGTTATCATCATGGGTACAAATACCTCTATAATGTATGTAATTTATAAATATACCATGTAGTCCTTTCAAATCCACATACGAAGTAAGGCCAGGCAATTCAGTCTCAAAAACGAATATTTTAGTGTGTGAATATTTTTTCTAGGTAAAACATAATATTAAGATGTGTTTTCAAACTACAGATCATTATTTCTGAAGTGTTGTCAACGTTAAAAGCCAAATTAACGCATACTCTACTGTTCATTATTCAACTCTTAGCGAAAACATATTTTCTAAGATTCTGATATAAACCCCGCCCAGAAATGTTGCACTAGCCAATCACATGGGAATGATTTATACTGATATTATCATTTAACCAGTCATAGATTAATCTGTTAACATTGTAAATAGAAAACGTTTGCATTAGAAATAATTAATGTGATCTGAAGCGTATGGATTATTACTTAATGTAATTAATACTTAATTACTAGATTAGATGTGATTAGATGTGATTAGAATGTATATTTCCCAAAGAGGCTATGTTGATTGCTTCATCATAACGGGGCAAGTGAGTTTCAAATCTGCATTCCGTAATATTGGCCACTTGCATAATCGATAAAAAAAATGTGTTAAAATGTGAACTCTTATGTTTAAATAAATTATACGGAAGGTCCGAAATTCCAATTATTTCAAATTTACTAAACGTGTGCTGGCTCAATGGAGACCCACGCGTACATGTATCTTAATCCATTTGTGTCGATGTTTAGTTTCTTCTTTGAATATCCAATAACAAAAACCAAAATATTTATTCTACAAGAGTAGATGATTATGCAAATCATATTCGTAAAGGTGCATATCTATTGTATGATATAGTAGTGTTGTCGATTTTTTATCTATGATGCGGTGTATATGACGAAGGACTGGGGGCAAGACAAATAAAGTTCGCTGCTTTCTCTCGAGGCTTTCAAGTTCAGAGAATCATGTGACAAAAATATGTTGTATTGACTGAGCGGATCTATAAGTATATAAGGATGGATGAAGACAAATGTTATACTCCCAAGGGGAAATATACGGCTCCAATATTAATATTAATATTAGCTCAAGGAGGTCTTTCTCAAACTCCGTTGTCGGTTATATTACCCTATGTTCTTCATGCACAAAGGTTGGTTTTCACCATCTTCTTTGTGCTTAAAAGTGCAATCCATTGTTGTTTTATTGCTTTCAGAATTTGTATTCACTGAATTTGAAATGTAGAACGCAAATTAAAAAAATAAGAAGCCTAGTCGTAATTTTCGACAAAATTGGTCATAAATCGCATGACAATGTTCATTAGTTTATTATGTACAGTCATTAAGCTAATGTCCCATAGTAGAATGAAATAGCATTATTTTGTGTGTTACAGTTAAACTCTTCGAGAAATGTGTCCTAATATTCCTTGAAAATTGATATTATTAGAACAATTCCATAGAACACATTGTTAAAGAAAAATTGCATTTTTTAACACTTTTTAAAACCCAGACTTTTTAAATAATTCAGAAAAACAAAAAAATACTCCATCATTAACAATATATGATTTTTTTCAGCCTATGTCACCAGGCTAGATTTTGAGATATTGCATAATATCTTTGCCATAGGAACCTGTGGTAAAATCGTTATAATAGTGTCAAAATGTCGACTTTCCGCTAAAATACAATCATCAAATTCTCGAAAAAAAGGCTGGTGACCCCCAACTTTTTTAGGCCAATACCCTTATAATGCCTTGGAGTATAGTTTATTGCAAAATGAATAAATTCCGGGTATTTTAATTTATGAGTAGGCTTCTACATTAATAGTAAATGTCTTGTAGATTCTGGCAGCACATTTCACAACCTAGTTATTCTTTTTATTCTTCACACAGAAAATTTAGGAAATGTTTTAAAAATGCAATTTCAGTATATCCTACCTGTGGCAGACCTTCGAATTGAAAGTGTGAAGCTGAGATTATTTTTCTTGATCTGCGAGTTCCTAGGTACCTGCAACTACAACTATTTAAAACCATTTAATAATAATGTTCGATTTTCAAACAAAAAAGAATTAGTACACGATAATGTACACAAGACTCATTGTATTTACGCATGCGTCAAAATGTTTCGTATGACCTTCATCTTCGCAAAGAAGCAACGCGGACATGGGGGTCACATTACTTCATACGTCATTCTGGGTGTGGAAAGTTCGACCTGTCATCAAAAGTAAACATGGCGAACTCGATAATGTCGTACCCAAACTGTGTGAAGCCAATCGTACTGTTATGTGTCGCAGCGACCAGTCCACTCGTTGTCGGGGTATGTACAAATATTAGCTAGTTATTTGATTTCGAAACTGTCAGAGTTGTCGAGGAATAAACTGTGGAAATGTTGTGAGTGTAAATTTTTTATGGGTTTAGTTATGGGTTTGCCCATGACATCTTAGTTCGATTACGCTCTGTAGGTCTAGTCAATGTTAAATATAGGACCATATCCCACTTTGAGCATTCACACGTGCGTGGCACTAGACATTGTTAGCCACTTGTCGTTTTCAGTTGGTTTACATTACTTCTATCGTACATTGTGTATTGCGATGCCAAATCGACCTGCCTTATGTATGCTGTCGTTACAACATGGGCTCATAGAGTTCATTGAAGTAGTTTTTTCCGCTTGGATTAATTTAACCAGCATATGGATCTCAGTGCAGATTGCGAATACAGTGTGGTAGAAAGCATGTCATTGTTTTGTTTTTTAAGATTCCCTTATTCACTCAGTTAAGAGGTAAAATATTGAAAAGATAAAATGAACCACACCCCAATGCATAATTGTGTCATATTGTTCGTAAAATCAGCCATTGGACCGGGAAAAGCAGTGTCGTATCCAGCATAGTGAATCGTGTCCACATTAACTTCGACTATTCATCGTCATTCGTGTGGCATTTATGTCTCACCCCGTGTAGCCTGCGGCATACGCCGCTGATCCCGGGCACATTTGTGTCGTATTATAACGTTGAAAGTCGTCAAAACACGTAAGGACCAATACGACACTGTGCGGTTAACAACAATTCCGAGGGTACTCAACATCAATTGACGAGGGTCCGGCGCCCGAACTCAAAACATCGTTCTTTTTCAAAGAATTTTTTGTCTGAAAAGTTCATCAAAAAACGTTACTTTTGAGTGGGTCGAAGAAAAGAAGACTTTTATTTTTAGGATTACAATTTTTTAGAATGAAGTGCGTCATTTTCGATAATTATTGCTTAAATTTATTCCTCTTAAAAACTATTTTCCTTAGCATTTTTTCGATAGCTGGCCCATTTTTAGGGCAATCTATTCCACGGAAATTTTTTACCCGTATTTGAGAAATTTTCGGGAAAATCTAACACATCACGTATACGTATGTGGCACATCACATATATCTCTTTTTATGTGAAGACCCCAATGACTCTCGTAAGACGTGTCTCGTAACACACACATTTATATGTTTTATTTCCGTACACAAATAGATCGACTATCTTAAATTGTTTTAGGCTAAATGCTGTTTTGACGAATATGGACGGTACTGCTGTGGATACTGTTGTCATGGTGATAAACATAAAGATAAAGACGATGACACAGATTGGTGTAAGTATGTGTATGACACTTCCATGAATGTGGGTGAAGTACGGAACGGTATGAGCGCACTTATTCTGTACGTTGATTGAACATGCTTGTAATTGAAATGTAAACACCACGTTAAACGTATTACCAGTGACAACAAAGCTTACAATGCTTTGGAAGGTGGGTTATGATGTAATCACCTTATGAATAATTACTTAAGTGAATAAACTTCGGCCAGTATGCGGCATACTCACCCACGAGACGGGTCCGATTCATCAACCACAACAACGATTGTCTGTGATTCGCCACCGTATTGTGATGATATTCTGCACGGTTCACCTTATGTATCCCAGAGCTTACATTTAAGCATACATCAACGAATTATGTATAAGCTTACATTCAGAGTTACATGCTAAGTAAGCCTTTGGGGTTCAATTACTGAAACTGAATTGCATTTTGTGTTGTTTATGTATGTTTTGTCGTAATAAATGTAAACAATACGTTGACTACCCACACAAAGTGGTGACAGACCAATGTCTTTAGTTATGATGCACGCTCTACTGTTTTTTCTTTTATTTTTTTTTTATTTTAGCGACAATTGTAATAATTGTGCTCATTGTCATTCTTATTGTGACGCTTGTTTGCTGTTGCACACTGATACGACGTCCCTGGATCCGAGGATACTACCACGTGCTGGCGAACCCCGCTGAAACACCTACAACTCCCGTTAATATTGTAACGGCTACGAATCCTGCATATGGATCAGTAGTGAATCCACCCCCATATAGCCCAAATGTATGTAACCAACAAGGTGATCAAACTCAACAGGTAATCTACAAGAAACTTTAAACTTTTAAATTTGGTGTTATATTGTAAGATAACGGCCTAGTACAGTATTCTGAGTTCACGCATGTTGCTTATAATTTCCTTTCCATTAGTTGGCCCATGCGAATTGCAACATGCCTGGTTCAGTTTCAAAATGATCACATGAAGACCGCCCTCAAGTGGTCAGACAAATGCTATTTTGTTTTTATAAGGCTCGACGAAAATTAAATATGCTACAGTTCCTGTTTCTTGCACAACACAAAGTTTTATCCAACCCAACACCAACTTGTGACAGCACTTAATCGACATTTATTTTTAATAATATCTTAACTCGATGTGATAAAAATTTTACAAAATAAACTTTGCACAATTTAGTGTGATAAAATGCGAATTCGTCGTCCTAGATATATTTACAACTGTAACGTGTCATCCCACCCGGCCCTGAGTAAGTATGTGTGGTCTCTGACGTAAATATCCTCCGTTTGTGAGTAATACCTACAGCAACGGTGATGTCATAACACAATTAATCAGATAATATACTATATAGTTACAATATTTAGCAAATTTTTTTTCGTCTATTTACAGTATCAATACGTGCAGTCACAATTGCCGCCATCAGCAGTAAGTTTATGTTTATTATTATTCTCGAATTCGACACTTTTTTTGAACGCATTTGTTTTATAATTGTTAGGTATATACTACTACATATATTGTATTATCACGTACTTCTATGATATTGTATTTTGAGATTCAACATTTGTATTTGGTTTATTGCAGCCGTATGTACCAGCTGACAAATACGTCTAAAGGAAGTCTGTCGCGTGATTTATACAAATGAAACATGACGTCAATATCTGAGAACGTACCATCTTTTTTTTCTGCACCATCTCTCATTTGTGTGTTATTCTATGTTTAAGAACCATAATTAAATGTTTGATAGCGCCGTGTGTGTATACTTTCGAGAGACACAACCATTTATTTTATTTTATTACATGTGTACTTTAGTTCCCTCAAATAAAGTCGGTATTTTCACTTCCGATATGCAAATGAACAAAAAAAAAACATAAAAACTTACATGGGTTATCACCATGTGTGATCTTGAAATACTCAGGAATGAACATCATATAGCATCACGTAATGCACAAATTGGGGTTAGAATTCTGAGTTTGTCATGGTGATATTTATGACGTTTCCGATCGACCAGTATTTTAACTTGAGATATGCAAATAAGTACGCAAATCATACGAGACGGTCGGAACTTTTTTGATTTAATATATATTTTGTCGCCAGCTTCCGTTTACTGTATTCGTTTGAGTTTAATGGACGCACATTATGATTTAAGACATTTTACTGAATATTAGGAAGGAATAGAGCCAAACGACGTCAAGATACGTGGGACGTTCTACAAAAGTCGCTACAAGGAAATCGTCATGAAGACTAAACGCGAAAAATCGCCGTTTTTCTTATCAAAAATAATCTTCATATTCGTAGTTGTATTCTTGCATACATCGGCGTTATGGTAATCAAGTATGTAAACTCCAGTTGACACTGGTGCACTCTAACTACTCCGAAATTTGGTAGTATAATTTTCCGAAACAGTGAAGAAGCTGTGTCAATGCCGACAAGCATTGAAGTAAATAGTGTTATATTAACTTAATGTATTTTATTTGCATAATTGGCACAAGTGCTATATGATACCCACCCTGTTTTATGGGGTTTTACTCGATAGACTTTTTCTATAAATAACCCTCTACCGACGACGATGGCGTCAATGGGCAACACGGAACGTAATTCATATGAAGGTGAACTGAGTGACTACCTTACATTTCACCAAATTTAGCACGGATGTTTTGTTCTACGTGATTTAAATCCGGGTCCGGGGTCAAATCAAAGTCACGTACAAACATGGTTTCAAACTGAGCTGAATTTAATTTTATTTTTGTCCACTTTTGATTCACGGCAACAACGCATGTTGTGCCTCAGAACGGGTGGGAGCAATGGATGTAGGGTGTATATATGTTATCACCCGACACTTTGTACTTCGACCTGAGATAACTACCGTGACGCATACGGCTGGGTCGTGTAAAGTACGGCGTCACTAGATAACTTCGACACAGTCGTCAACACCATGTCCACAGCCTTGCTAGAACCGTGACCCACTGTAAACGATACAGAAGATACGCACTGATTTCAACAAAGGTACATTCGAAATTCTTAGAGGTGAGACTCAGATATGTGTTCTTCGTCACGGTGTGATTACACAATGAACTAGCGAGTATTATAATATCTATTCATTTCGCATTCGATTCGCCCAATTCACCGGTAATAGTGTGTTTACTGACTCATTGCTCATGTAATGTCCATCCTATATTATTGCGCTGATTTGCCATATTATCACTGATAATAATAATAATAACGAATTATCTATTTAACAACAATGAGATTCGAAGCTCAGTAGAACTTGTCGAGATCGTTTGGTGTAAGCCAACCTTGAGTGCAGGTTTTGTTATCACAACGTCCTAACGATTCGTCTATCAGTTTTCCATCGTAACTAGACTTAGTCAGCAGCAACTATCGTCCACAACAATGGCGTTATTATATTGTGATGAGTTGCAATTTGCATCTGTTAAAAACCGGATAATGTAAATCGTCGGTGAACATTGGGAGGAGTAACATTCCCACCGTAATATTGCATATATTCGGTAGTTCGGTCAAACACGGGAAATTTAATGGAATCAGTAATATTTATATTGATAGTGTTCACTAACCTTGAAGGTAATGATATGTCGGTTAAAGTTCACGTCAAAAAATAGTTAATGAGAATCACAATCCGTGACATAACCTGTGTCAGACTACCTAGCGAATACTAAGTGAATTCACGGACACATGTATTGGGATATTTGTCAGTCAAATTATGCAAAATATAGGTTTGTTATGATTCAGTGTCGTGACAGTACGTTTAAGATAACATGATTATATTTTCTATGTTTTCGAACTTTGATCGACTCGAGGTTGCGTTAAATTGGATGTTCTCGTAGAGGGCGCCACATAATCAAAATAATTTACACACCATACCAACTGAATACGGTAGCCGATGGGGGGCACGGCTTTGCTTTTTGAAAAGTGTTACGTTCAAGTTTATATTTCATTTTTTTTTTCGTATTTCACGCATAATTAGCAGTTTTATTTACATTTTAAAATTATTTTGTCGATTATTGCAACGTTACATTTTTCAAAACGCATGTCCGCGATCCTCCCTCGGTTACTTGTACCAAAAGATAGGAGGTCTGTTAACCTTTTAAAATTCAAACGACTGTTACTTGCATCAGTAACCAGATGTTGATAAAAGAATTATACACCGGCGCATGGACGGAGTTAAGAAAACTCTCAGTAGCATGATAGCACGCGACACAATGCAAAATATACCAATGCACAGTTCGGCAATGCAGGAGTTCAAAATGTTTAGAACAGAATCAGCGAACTTCTTTGTGTAGAGTCCGGTAAAACTCTGGTGGGAGCCATGTTTGTTTTATTATAAGAGAACGCTTATTTCACGTAATCATTCCATATTTGGAATTTGCCGTATTTCCTAATTTGGTAGGATGAAAATATCACGTAAAATACCCCAAAATTACGGCACGCTGTAACTTATGGCGTTACGGTGACAGATGTATAATAATTATATATTGATGCAAATGTATTCTTCAACATACAGCAGTATTACAAATTAAATGTTGTTCATCTGTGTTGCAGTTCTCAGTTCAAAACTATTCTTGTGCGATTTAAAAAGTAACAATTGACATAAATAAACTTGCGAAATTAAATTTGACATTCAAATTGGACTTTCAGAGCTGTCCAATAGATACACACACTAACAAAACAAATTTGAGTTCATATTAGTTAAACAAAATTGATGTTTTCTTTTTGTTTTGTTTTTTCATGTTAGTATGTTTTGAAATGTTTCATCATATCACTGCGAATAATGGCATAACATGTTTGAAATGGATTCTGAATACGTCGACGAAGATTGGGGTACGTGTCTCCAATTCATGTATACATATAGTACGAAATACTCTTATAGATCAGTATCCACAAACAATATAACATCAAGATACTATTAATATTTATTCCTCGCAGGCGTGTGGCTTGTTGTCGGTGTTTGTATGGTTGTATTGATTGTCATGTGTAGCTGCTTAGCACTTGCGAAATCGTGTTCATGTCGCGATTCTTCGACAACTGAACACGATGAACTCATCGGCATGCCAAGCCAAGAGGAGCCTTTGCCACCTGCTGACTATAACCGCCTACCTCCAGCATATGGAGCGGTTTTAGTATTGGACAATTCTCCTAAAATGATTGATGCAGTTTACCCCGATAACCAGGTAAATTGTCAATAATAAATGAATCCTGATTCAGAGGGGGGCACAACATTTTGCATGGGGAGGGCGAGATTTGCTCACCATCCCTCAGGTATGCTCCTACGGAAAATGTTGAAATCTAGACCCTATGAAACGCTATTTCCTGCATTATCGAGGGGCAAGACAGGCATTCCTATTCAACTGTGTTGCATCGTTACAAATACACAAAGGGAATTAGCTTGATTGGGGGTGCGATTGTTCTTGGTTCGTACGTGCTGATTTGTTTATTAGTTAACTAGTAGGATTTAGGTTCGCTGCTAGACGAATACAAACATTTTATACGTTTTTCAAATGACAAGTATCTTTCCATTTTCACATGTTGTATTGTTGTTGTTGTTTTTTTCAGGTAACGCTTGGGGAGAGCGGGCGAACGACGTACGTGAATAATACATAGCAAGATTTATGAAGGATTTCAATAATTGTTGTACATTCAAACGCACCTCAATTCTATTTCACCAAACGATAGAGAAACTTAGTACAGGCTAATTGAGGTCGTGGTTTATCTGCTAGAAGAAATTAACCTGTACTAAGTGATTCTGACCAACTGCGCACCACTTGTGAACGCAAGCACGTAACTCAGTCAACAACAATTATTTTTTTCTTCTATTTTGACAGTATGGTCCGTTATATTAACGCGCCATTTCAACATAATAAGTTATTCATTTACTTGTATTGGTGTAACTAGTGTTCTACGTGAGGCGCGTGCGCAAACGCGATAACTAAATAGTATTTGTTTTTGCAGTATTTCAGTGGAAAATAAAATCGTTTCTGTTAGAAGGTGATATAAATCACGGGATTACAGATTCGTTGATTTTCGGTGATTCACATCATGCAAATACTCGTCTGTCAATATCGTATCAATCGCTACAATATGTTATTCTTTAAAACACATGTGACGTATAATAACAGTTACAGCGAAATCATGGAGTTTAATGAATACAGCAATTCACACAATTTTAACGAGAAGCTCCATAGTTCATGTATGTTCAAGACGGACGTTCGTCTGCATATTACGTAGAAATAATGAGTGCGAGAATGGCGTTGATTTCTATCTCCCACTGGTTTCCATGGTTCCCGGTGTTCTGGTGATCTATCGAAAATTAACACGTTAACGTTGTTGAAAAACCTTTCACGTGAAATTATGTGCAACACGGTGATTAAATAAAAACAATATTATTTATTCATTATTGTTCCTTGTCATTGTTCGGATAAGTTTTATAAAGCTAGACATTTGTAATATATATTAGGGACGACGTCAAAAGATCGATGTCGGATAAAAAACTCAATTCCTTTAGTTTTTTTCCAAACCCCCCTACCCCCCACTGAAACTTAATTGATAAATATTGGTCATGGCGTCAGACTACATTCACCATTAAATACAAATTGATAATCGGACAGTAGTATTGCATAGCAGTTGGTTGTCGGGTGGGTGTTTACAAATGCATTTGACGCACAGATTTACACTCGAACCAAACCATTTTTCTGTTTTTTTCCCCTTTTCGGTTATTTCTGTCCAAGATTGGATAGAACTACAAATACTCCAAGATTTTTTTGACTTCATTAAAAAATAAAATTGTTTTTGTAGGATGGAAACTTTTTGAGGTCAAAACCCCCACCCCCAAACTAAAGGAAATAAGTTTTTGATCCGACATCGATCTTTTGACGTCGTCCCTTAAACGTTTTGTCTCTGCAATGTGTAAGTTGTCTCCAGTTTATTACCGGCGACACCTAGTGTCAATGCATGTCACTTAAAATGACATTCGACACATTTGTCATCTGAAATAGGTCAAATACATACATTGGCTATCTACCTATCGGCCTTTTCACCCGAATATGTTAATTTAAAGCGGGAGGACCGTCACCTGCGCATGCATGGGAATTGAGCCCGATAACAACGCCCGCTAAAATGCAAAGGTTCATGGGTTTGTGAACACCGACAGTTATGGCTTATTTTCTAGAACACCGAAAGTATCTCTGCACCACCCATTTTGTGGTGAAACTCCACAAGACTCTTACTACGCGCATTCTTGTCGTGTTTTTTGGCATCAGAGGGCTCTCGTGTTGATTTCTTCTTACAATTTTTGAAATATATTATTGTTGGATGATAAGGATTTTGTTTCGAAAACGCTTGAAAGTGTTAAATAGTTAATAATTTACGAATAAATAATTTCATCGCGGAATAACGCGGTTACTAAGAGGTTACTTGGTTCATCGAGCTGACCGTCCTGTCGATTTCCAGGCGAAGAAATATAATCAAACGGCTAAGGCCAGACTTTTATTATCCCTTGTTTAGCGAACCCGCCGAATGAACAGGAGCCGAAAGTGAAATAAAAATAACATTTTATTTCAGCGTAATATCTCGCGCCCGCCGACTTGTAAGTGCAAAGCATTGCTAAAAAAAATGATTTTTATCTTCATTTTTTCCCACGCCGCATAACAAGCCCAAGTTGCATTTTCGTGCAGATGAGAAACGAGGTTATACATAGAATAACATTTTATTTCATTTCTTCTCTCCGTTCAATGATCTCACTCACAATTCTTTGAGAATCACACAAATCTAATGGAAAAAAAGAATTAATTTTATTTTCTTCAGCCCTTCTCAAAAAAATTGCCCTATAAAAACTCGAGAGACAAGGAATAAAAAAACGTCTGGCCTAACTAGAAAAAAATATATTCTCACTTTGAAAACAGCCGGAATTTACAAACATCGCGTTTCAGTGGTCATTTTTATAAGCAGTGCCACTGTAATGCATCGACCAATCAACGACGATCATAAGATCTCGTGGTGGCAGAGATATATTCGTAGAAATATAACTTTGACTGAGTGGGAGATTGGCCGCTCCTTTGTATTAAGCGTGAAAATATATTCGCCTATAGTATTCACGCAATTGGTGTTTTACAACGTTTTTTGTTTACAACTCATGATTTACTCGTAGGTTTCTCACGAAAAAAGTCCGATAAATGCTCGTCTATCTATTTCTGGTAATAAAAGTTGGTGAAAAACTTGTGATTTTTACAATTCATTTTCCAAAAAAAATTACGATGTGGCGGGAGGGGGGCTGGGTTTCTTTTAGCACGTGAGCGACTTTCCATGTTACCAGCAAAAGGTTAGGATCGTCGTGTAGATTGTTATACATAATACTAAAGTGCATCGAACACGTTTTGAAGTAAATTATTTATGTTTTATTAGTTGATAAATTTACTTTCTTACACCTGAAGGTACAGTCTGTTGATATTTGTTATTTTATACCCCGTAGTAATATTGTTTCATCCCTCAAAATAAATGGTACCGGCCGTTCCGACAACGGCTTGATCTTTGTAAGATCTCAATAGTTTGAATGCATTCGTTATATCAAACCCTGTCACATTCACGTCATTTGTTTATTCTTCTCGTGTCCTCGGCTAACCTTCTACGCATGCTCGTATTTGCATGATATATGTGAAAAGGGACAGTGCTGTTTACACTGTCATGCTCCATGGAAACCCCTGTACATACCGTGGATATCTTACTTCGCCCGCGGGCGCTGTTTTTTTAACCCGAATTACATTGCATGTAATTCAATAATACCTATAGAACATAGGATAACCTACAGTCAGTCTGCTGCCAGTTGTTACCTTACGGTGCTCGAAGGACTGAAGACTCGAACAATAATAACAGGGAACCGGTAAGTGATGCTTCCACCAACCCGTACATTACATGTCCTATGTTCGTGTTAGTGTTCCGACAGTACGCAATGATGTAAAAATGGTGGTTTCACTGGCTCGAATAGTTGCACCTTCATAATATGCCGCACCGTGCGTGGAGCCTATCTACTGAAGAGGATTGGTCTCAGGCTATTACAAACTTTCAGAACAACGCACCTATCCGTCATTAGTTTGTATTTGTTGTATTATCCATTGACTTGATAACACGTATGAACATGTGCGATGGTTACATTATAAGTGTCGCGACAATGATTGAATACATCTAATTTTGCTTCGTCAGAAAAAAAAAATACCGAAACGAAAGCAAGTGTAATACTACCTCAACTACTTCAACAGTCCAGCCTCAATTTCCAAAATATCGTCAATGTATATAGTTGAGATACTCGTGCATTGTTACAGTAGTCGGATAGTTAACATTCGGGGAGCACATGGCTGAATCACTAAATGTAATCAAGACACGTCTGGGGGAGTTCTGTTGCAGTAAAAGTAGAAAGTATAGCCATTCATGTCTGAATAAAAGCTTAGTTCAAGTTTCTGTAAAACTATGCTCTCACAATTCTTAAAGAGATTAAGCTCTAAACCTGATTGTACGTGTCTCGGTCATTTTTGTTTTTTTAGTCGGCGATTTGCAACGTACACAACGCAACGTGGTATAGCTCAACACAACACAGTCAAAACATATATACAACTTTTTTTCGTTAGTGCTATATTTAAATGAATGTCCAAAATTCTGCTTTGGTCGCTGGAATGTTTGTTAGTATATTATTGAATTAAAAACACATTCACGAATTTAATCCCCGATTTCTATTGAGCCAAATATCCGATTAAATGAATTAGTAATAATATTCAAAGTTTATTGCTTGTGACGCCCTTTTTGAGGGCAATTGTTAAACTATGAACTAAATAGTATACACATAATGTTGCTAATTTGTTGTCTGAATCATTAAATCGACATACTTCTCCCTGGACGACAAGTGCATCTCGTAGTTAATTTCTGTGTAGGTTTGATTTGAACATATATTAAGTCCAAGTTCATTTTAATGTTCGTGTCACTAGGGACTACGTAAAAAAACTCATTAAAACCTCTGAAACACATGAGTCGGTAACTTTCTTTTTTTCATTCACGGGCGAGCTATTGAAGAACTTTATTTTAATTCTTTTGTTCGCTGATGTTTTGTACCCATCTAAAGAAGCATTCTTATATCATTCAGTGCTCACATAGTACGTTCCAATTGCATACAAAAGGTGCAGCACCTGACCTCAAATCATCATTGTATAAAATGTCCCTGTCCGAGCTCCTTTAATAATGAATACAATAGTAGAGAAACGCCTGTATGGAGTGAATACGTGATATGCACTAAATAATATCAACACATCCCTTGACTTATTTAATATAATTTCCATTTCCATCTCGTTAATATGGTGATGGTCGTATTTTAGATATTTGATTCAAATTATTGTCCTACCCCGTTTACAATTTCAAAAATAAAATATTGTAGTTAAAAATATCAAAAGCCAACAAATATCTGATTTGTTTATTCTCACATTCATAAACAAAATGGCAAACATAGAAAACCATACTGACGGGTCGGGTAGGTGACACGTATGGGGGATTTAGTTCACGTCACTCTTGATTTAATTGTCTCTGAGTAGGAAAAACACAGTCAATTTTGATTATATTAAAACTGGCAACGAGGTTCCGCATGTTTTAATAGTTAATAAATAAATAGCAAATACACTAGGCCCGCGGCACGGATTCGACCGATTCATCAATTACCAAGGCGTGTCAGTTCTGTTAAAGTCCCAGAGGCCAGTGCGACACGTATTCTGGCCCGGTGCACTTCGATATTATGAGCTCGTAAGTACTCGTGTGAACCAAATTATCGGCCCAGTGGACATAATTGTTACTTTAAAGGGAAGATGTGCCGGATTTGACGTTAGGATAATCCGCGCCTGCTAACGTCAGTGCAAATTGGTACATCCAAACTTCATGGTCAAATGTGCATTTAACTCCACTCTCCGCCATTGAGAAAGCGAGTTATCCCCGGGACATACGCACCACTACTTACTTAATACTTGAAAAGATAAAACAAGATAAAACTTACCATGCCTTTCTTATGTTTCCGTTAGTCAATGGACGTGCTTTATGGATAACACGCGCAGAAATGATGACGACTATTTTCAATCACGAAAAAGAGGTATGTAACTGAAATAAAAAGTGTATTTGTGTAACAGCGCATTTACATTTAAATTATCTTTGTGCAATTTTAAGACACGTTAAATACTCACACATATTCTCAGGTCAATATTAACACTTCGCACTTTATATTAGCACGAGACTGAAATGCTACATAAATATTGTTTTTTATGTCAATGAATACATAAAATTGTAAAATTGTACGTAGATCAACTTTTCAGCTGTCAACGCGACCATGTAAACCATTTCACCAACTTAGTTTCTCTGTCTCGTCAGCGGTTCTGTCGAGCCAAAGGAAACGTGTTCGTGCTGAACCAGAAAGAACGAGAGATCGGCACATTTCACCTAGAGTATTCATCAAAACGAGGCCAGTATGAACGTGGAGACCGGAATGAAGGAGTTATCACACGTCTCGATGGATGGGAAGCAGGCACTTACTTGCACAGAAATATCGCCTACAAAAGTGCGACTATGGTAAATAAGTTCAAAATAAATACAAATTATATTGATAAACTTTATCTAGAAGTACTTATGTTACGTAATAGGTGACAGGAGAGCCACTCTGCACAGCGTCGATATTGTTTTTATGGTTACCGGATGGCATACGACAGCGCAAATAAAAATAGTTCATAATCGAGTTCATAATCTACATCAAATTATCATTAATTAACGGGCAGACCGATTGTAACTCAGCATTAAAGAAATATGGCTCTGTAATTTTGAGAATTATAATCGTTTGTTCCATTTTTTTATTTAGCCAGGCGAGTGGGAAAACGTCTCATTTGTCGCATGGAAGTTCGATTTTGGTGCATATGTAATCGACCGTGGTGAAATCAAGTGCGCCCGCAACGACGCTGTACAATGGCGACTCAGTACCCGCCGAGGTAAAGATGACCCCATATGCATGGAGTGGCCAGGTGGTAAGTATAACTCCGGCTCAAATGATTTCTCATGTCGAATCAAACCAAAAAACCTCGTCTTCGTTATTATTATTTTCCGTTCTCCAATATTTTAGCCATTTCTTTTTGCCTTCATTTACATGTATGTTTTTATTCAAGTTACTTCTAAACAAACAACAATAGGACTCCTTAGTCCTTACTCCCACAAACGCACAGGTTGAAGTTTAAACTAGTACTGAAACGACGTCAATGACGTCGTTCAATTTCAAAGATGTTGACAGTTGGATCATGCAGCATTTATCACACGTTATGACATTCCTAAAATTAAAATGATTGAATCTGACCCAGTCTCCTGTCCCCGTAAGAGTTTTAGAAATCAATTTTATCCATTTTTAAGAGCATAACTTGCCTTGGCATTGTATTGTATTGTATTGGTTTGTGTTGAAAACACAGTGTATACAAAATCTGAAGTTACTGAAGGAGAAGTGGTATATAATATTCTCGTACTCGAACAATCAATTGCCCTAAAGGATTTGTACATTTTATAGGATCACAGCAGCTATCGGGTACACTTCAAGGAGCATCGTATTTGATATTGACAGCTATTTTTCCCGACCATGATCCTAACACTGGCCCTCCAACACTTCTATTGGACAAAAGCGAAACCTGCCACATCTTTAAATTGCATGTTCATCTCAAGAAAAGACGATTCAATAATGCTGTGAGTTTTTCTTTCTTTCTTGGTTTTGATAATTGATACACTTAAACTGTTATAACAATATTGAATGCCGTATTGCTATTTATTGTTTTGGGAATATTTCCCAAGAAAGTTCATTTTTCTTACCAATGTGGCAGCACGTTTCCATTTAAGCCGTGAATTATCACCCAATCAACATATCGCATGGGATTTTTTCCGTTTGGTATAGAACTCAAACTACAAACTATTTTCAACAAGGCATGGACTGTATATAAATTAAATAAATGGCGATCAAACCTATAACTGATATTTGATTGTCAGTGATGGCTTTTGGGGCCAAAGTAAGTTTACTTCTGACGCAATCCAACTGTAATAAAGGCATTCATTGCTGCCTCTCTGAGCAACCTCACCAATCACATTCATATAATGTTCTTTAAAGGGCGATGACCTTTCTGCTGCAGCAATGAAGAATGATCTTGAATTAATGGAACGTCTTGTTGGAAACGAGTATGACTCTCATGCATTGAACCAACTGAATTCAGAAGGGGTAAGCTCAGTGATAATAATTATAGCACTAAGTAAAATAAAATTGAATATTTCACAAATTGGAAGTCAACCTCGCACCTCTGTTACCTGGTCGCATATGAACGTGATTGGAATTGTAAAACCTGGGAAATTATACCTTTTACCCAAGGAATCCCTAATAATGGGTTTTCATTTTAATACCTTATTGAACAAACGCATTATTACATATTTCGCTTGTGTTCATATTATTGTAGATATCACACGTGCACATTCACGCCACTCTAATGTTCCAGCTAAGTGATTCCAGTACAACGAGAAAGACATTTCCGGTTGGATATGATATCAATGATGTATGACCCACAAGAAAAAACAATATTTCCCAGTCTAACAAGCTCCGCACACGCATCAATTGATTGCCTGTTTATTATATCACATAGGACACTGCCCTACACGTAGCCTTTCAATGCCGTTCCAATGATGCTGGTATGTACCTCATGAAGAAATGCCCTGAGCTTGAACATAACCTTAACGTACGTGAAGAAAAACCACTGCAGTACGCCAATCGACGGATGCAACGCTTAGCCAAATTCGGATTTGTTGATGCAGAGGCTCAACTGTTTGGTAAGCATTCCACTGATACTCTACGTAATGTACATCGTCACTTCTTTATGATATAATAAGTATGTTCATTGCAATTACATCATTACCCAACAATTAGATCACTACAAATCTCTTGAAGCAAAAATGTACAAACATAAATTGAAAACAACATTGCTCAATAAACGTGTTTTTTTACTTAAAATTAATGTAACGCCATGTAAAGTGTTTTTATAATTATTGATATGAACTAATTGACTCAATGATTACAATAATTATAATATCAGTTACCAGTGATGAACCTGCACGTGATCAATTATTATTTTGATAAATGTAATTAACGCTTTCTGTCTTGTTATAACACCAACAGAAAATGAAAAACTACCAGTTGGTTTTGATCTCCAAAATGATCGAGATTTCACGGCAGATGCAATTGATCATGAATTCTACGCCAAAGGTTTAGCTAACGCGTTATATAGTTCCCAGCTACAGACGCCTCTCACGATAGGAATATTTGCTCCATGGGGTTCTGGTAAAACATTCTTACTGAAAATGTTGACAAGTAAGTATAAAGAAATATTACTACACTCAATCAATCAATCAATCAATCAAACAAATACACACACGAACAAGCTAGCATCAATCAATCATTGCATTAATATAATCCTACAAATTGGAATAATAAACAAAAACATCCTGTTATTGAAACATTACGCGTTATTACGTGATGGTCTTGGTCTTGGTGTTAGATAGTTTACTTCATTGAAACGCTCTTCTCAATGACACACACAGTATCAAAATGATACAGATTATTAAAGTACATACGTACTATACGTTTTATAGTACATTTATTGTATTCCTGATGATAATAAGTGTACATTAGTGCAATATGTTATAACACAGTATCTAAAAATTGAAACGATTTAGTAAGTGATCAATATTGGAAATATTTTTTTTTTATTTTCAGATCGTCTAAAGAAAATGAACGAAGAATATCACAAACGTTCTGCTAAAAAGGACACCTTTTGGAGTAACTTGATCTTATTTTTACGTATACTATTTTACTACCCCCCAAGCCCTATATTGTTTGAGAAAACTGATGTAGTTGACTTCGTCTACGTGGATTTCAGAGCGTGGGAGTATGCTGGAAGCGATAATTTGTGGGCAGGAATAGTCACGAAATTGGTAGCCAGGGTGGAATTCCATGCTGGATACTGGAAAACACGATTCTTTCGAATCATTGTAAAACCTTGGGAGATTTTAACAGAAGCTAAAAGGGAAAAAGACCAAGATCCTCCCAAATTGCGGAAGACCCGATTTTTCAGATATATTTGGATTCCCAATTTTGTCTTGTTGGCCCTGTTCATACTTTTGATCATTGCAGTTACAGTCTCTACTATCAATATTGCCACTGGGGCTATATCTTTCAAAAGCCAATCAACTACTAACTCGACTAGTGGCGATGAAGACCAGGGACTTTGGGACTTTATCATCGGTATGCAAGCTGCTCTTTCTACTGTTTTGGGTGGTGCGTTACTAGTCAATGCTAAACAAGGATGGAATATCGTCACTACATTTATGTACTCTCAATCAGATAAGATTGAAAGCATGGTCAACAGGCCTGATATGTCCTCTAAGTTAGGCTTCATGGCTGACATTAAAAGAGAAGTGAAGATTGCATCTGGCCTTATTAATTGGATGTCCAACTATAAAAAGCGTCCAATTCGCATTGTCATCACGGTAGATGATTTAGATCGATGTCCGAAACAGAAAGCTGTACAGGTTGTTGAAGCCCTGAACATTTTACTTTCTGACGAATTTGCACCATTCATATGTATTTTTGCAGTTGACTCAAGAGTTATTGTGGAAGCAATAGAGGAAAGCCTCGGCAAGTTGTCGAAGAATGCTTACCTGAGTGGGCACGAATATCTCAAGAAAATGCTTCAACTACAGTTTTGTATTCCGACTATGACAAACAAAACAAAACGAAAGTTTCTACAGAAGCTAGAAGGAGATGCCTCTACAAGGATTGTAGAGCCCCAAGATAATATTAAAACATCAACTCAAACACAGCCATCGAAGAAAGGGAGCAAATGGACCAGATTAGCAAGTACCAAGGTTCGGGATAGTGGCGGTAACAACTTTTTCGGTGTAAAGAATGATTGCAATTCTGAAGAAGAAGAAGAAGAGGGAGAGGATGCATACATGAAAGAATTGATTGCAGTGTTTAAGACGAAGGAAATGTTGGATTATGTGTCTGGTAACCCTAGAAACATCAAGAGGCTCTTTAATCAACTTTGCGTAACAGCAAATTTAGTGAAAGTATCCGGTGGTCCAAAGTTTCTTCCAAGAGAGATGGTGATGTGGACTATTTTGTTAGACCAGTGGCCATACAGAACAATATACATGATTCATCATATTGAAGATAATTTACAAAGACAGGAGCTTGGGATGACCTTTGAGGATTCAAGTATGAAATTAAAACCATCCTCCACTTTGAAAGATGTCTACACGAGGGCGGTGAAAAAGAGGCTGAAGAGAGATGAACTTGATTGGAAAATGATGATTACTCTTGATGGAGATCCAGAATTGTTCCAGCGTTTTCTGGAAACGGAGATGAAAGAGTTTAACGTTGCTGACGTGCAGCAAATCATCCCCTACTCAGTGCACCTAAACAGGTCTATTGGTTTCTCTATCGCCCATGCAGAAGCTATCGCAGACATAGAAAAAGTTTGTGCTTAGGTTTCTAGTTAGATATACAAGTATCTGTCCAAAAAACAAAAGTCATTAATATAGCGAGATCGAGAACAATGTTTTAAACTACATGAAAAAGTTTCTTTAAGTCTAGATCATTCTTTGTGGCTCTTCAAATACCTGAATTTTGCCGGGATGCCACTTACTGGATGTTCAAACCATTTAAACAGGTACATAATGTCCTTGTGAGGGCTTAGATACAGTGAATATTTAATTGTTTATTGGTGAACTTGAAGTATATATTATTTGAAAACAATCAGTGAATTATTTGGTCGGTAACTGTTACGTAATGCCTGCCTAATGTCGGTGATATTGTAGATTCGACTATAATGATCGGCGGCACACCCAGCAATGTAAATGGAGTACATTCTGTCTACTTCCTAGGCTCGCGGCATTCGTATTTTGGAGAATGGCTTCTTTTCGGGAGACTTAAATCTGTCGGACTCGTGTAATGTTTCCTATTTTCGGCGCACAAAGTGGTTCTCTGCAAGATGACTAACGTAATTTCCTCATTAGACGTATGTCAAATAGACCCTGATGATGTGTTATTTATTACGGTTCTGCAGTACTGTTATAATTACATGTTGTAATAATATTATGCTGGAATATTAGACCCAAATCATTCTTGCTTTTGCTTGCACTGGTACTGGTATTGTATGAAAATTCAGGGTTTACCCATTTTGTCAAAATAGGCTGCCCGTGACAAAGTACAAATGACTTCCGTGTATGTTCGATGTGTTACGCTTTTTTGGGCTATGTAAAATTTATGGTATATAGACCTTTCGAATGAGATATGAAAATATGATATAATGAGAATGAGTCCAAAAGTCACAATCTTTTCGCTACCATAAAACCTTTGTTCGATTATGTTGATGACCACTATGCATCAGGGTTGACATAAAGTCCATATTATATGAAATGGCCTCTGAGTTGACGAGCTGGTTGAGACCAATGCCCATTCAATCATTATTCTTCGTCTCCGATGCCATGTCACATATACACAATATTAGTCCCTGTGATTATTAACTCTTACCTATAATGGCTTACATAGCTTTTTACTTTACATGTATTTTTGCAATATTTGTTAACGACGAATTGTTATGTGTGTGTTATGTGTTTGTTTCCAATAATACTTTGACAGAACCATATAAGATCACGTTTTTTTTTTCATTTACATTGATATATTGGAACAGATACAAGAGAATTGTGTTCATGTTAATGGTACAATATACCGAAGTAGCATGTAGATAGATTTTGACACTGTATTGCACTACCCACGTTCTGTTAAAACTAAAACCTCAAACTCAGTGTGTAAAAAAACACCTTTGGTTGTTTTAAATGTCATAATTATATTTATGGCGAGTTGAAACGTTGGACTGGTGTATTGTTTGCATCGTTCAATCGGAACGTTTCGCGAATTGGATGTACATGAGTCGATTGGCGAGATTGAAGGTATTTTATTTTATTTGTTCACACTTTTGTTTTCACACAATTTTATTTTCTTTCTCAAGTCAAATCTTGTGTACGGGGTCTGGCATCCAAACTAATTCATAGCTAATTCATCTCAAAATTTAAGGCCCGAGATACATCTTTTATTTGTTCTCTAAATCGCTAATGACTGAGAACGACAATTATTATATTTAAATAATATTTAAACAAATTATTCATCAGTCTGGCCCAATTATAATTTCAACGGTCGGTAAACATAAGGAGCTATTCCATACTATAACATACCATTTACCATACAGCGCTGTAGTCGTCGCAAGTGCGTGTTCGAATATCATGGAAATAGTGTATTTGACACATGTTGTATTCGGTCTATGCGACCAATATCAAACACTACACATCGACTGTGACGTTTTACAAGGTTCCAAATTCGATTTCATCGCGACGTAAATTCAATTCAATTCTTTTATTTAAAGCCAGTTTTAAAAATTTAGGCAGACTAATATCACCGACGTTATATTATTTCAACCTCACTTTTAATATTTAATTAATTGAAATTGTCCCTTGTTTCCTAGCCCCTGTGCAGTGCACGTAACGGACACGTCACTCTATTCCTTAAAATAAACGATGCTTACCCGAGTGAGTGTTGAATGACCCCAACCGGGACCCCAATACAACAATCTGAATGTATCCATTGTATCTGATCAGCCCCACTCCCCGTCACGTACTTGGGGTATTCTTCTCGTGCCCTCAGTAACCTTTTACACATGCTTGTATTTGCATAATATAAGTGAATAAAGACAGGACTGTTTACGGTTCCCATGGCTAACGGCAAGCCGTGAGATTCCGCTCAAGTGCTGCAGTTAGCCTTCAGTCAGTGCGTTGGTTAATCTACGATGCTGGAAAAAAGAATCATACAATATTAACAGTAAATCGGTAAGTGATGTCGCCATTATTTCGTGCATTACATGTGCCATGTTTATACCAGTGTTCGCATTGAGCAACGTAACCTTGTACAAATAAACTTAGCAGACACAAATGATGACGTGATATCATATGTATTCAGCGACAAGGTCACGGTGATGTCACTGGTTTGGACAATTATATGTATTCGATTCTTTCTTGATTCCTGTTACCTATCGAAAACCGGTGACTGTGCAGCAGTCTGGTCTTTATTCTCCAAACATCGACGATGTATCTAAGGTTTGATAGTACGAGGGCACAAGAGGTGAACACTGGTGTAATTAAGAAACGTCTGGAAAATTCGGTTGCTCTAAAAAAAGAAAGTGTATCCAATCAATATGGCTGAATCTAAAGTCGTTGCATGCAGATTAGTTCAAGTATTTGTGAAACTATTTTCTCTCATATTATAATAGATTGATCGCACGTACATAGCTGGCCCCTAACCTCACGCTATTGTCAGAGGGGGCGTTATTTACATTCGGTCGGCCGCTTCCCAGTCTAACACCGCCATCGGTGGGTGCGTAAGAATACACACAACACGTGCGCATACCAGCATTAATCTAACATCGACGTCGACTCTTTTACATGATAATTCAACTAATCTACGTCTAATTAGAAGCCTAATTAAAATGATACAGATGAATCGAAGTTCTTGTCATGAGTAGTTTGCGCGGTCGTTTTTGCTGCACACCCACCCCTTTTTGCTGTAGCTGAATCAATTGTGGCGTTTGAATAGATTGATCAAATTTAAATAACGCCCACGTTTCACCTTCCGCCCAAGTTCGTGCCTGGTAGCGCTATCACGAGTGTCAAATTCCACTTTCGTCTAATACATCTCGCCATAGTTGGTCACCCTCGGGGTTTACATAAAACGCTTGATAAAAGCACAACACAGGTTGCTATGGCCAAGCACAGATACCACTCTGTTCAATAGATGTGACAACGTGTGTTTTGAAAGGACCGCTTACTTTCGCAATGCATGGACTAGTATATTGTTCGCTGTACCTTTTTAAAAGCTTCATTTTTACACCATTCAATGCTTGCTGATTTTTCACTCATTGGCGTAATTCACGCCCACAATACATTCAGTATATATATGGTTCATGACCCTAGCTACAGCTGTACGTAATGTATATAACTATAATATAACATATTAACCGTGTCCATATATTGATATTGTGTTACGTCACTGCAGTTCTCTATCAAAGGACAGAGTATTCATTTGTCGTGTTCGTCGGTACTAAACATTATGATAATGAAATCGGTAACTAAATAAGTCATGGAGTACTAGTATATCCGTTGGTAGGGGGTTTGGTCCCTAAAATAAATCATATTATTACAGACGATAAAACAAAGCACTTCACATGGAGCATTGACAATTCTATACATTCGTCTGATCAATTCATTGTGTATAGTAGATGCCGTCTTCGGTTGAACAAATAGACTTATCACGATGAAGCCAGTAGTGAGTGCTCGTGTGATTGTTGTTAGCCAACGGATTTTTTTCTTTGCGTTTCATTTTAAACGCGATGCTGTTGTCGGAAGAAAGTACTATTGCTGCATGAACTTTGTTATTTGACCTGTATCGTTGATCGGTGAATCTGGTCGAGTAGACATTGCAAAACCTGACCATTTTTCTAGAAATCTTTAAGAAACATATTTTCAAAAAAAAAAAATATTTGTATTTGTTTAGCTCCATTTTGTTGAAGTTTGAGCTGGATATGTGTATTTCTGGTAGGACTTGATCGCATACATTTTGTTTTAGCAAATTTGTATCTTTGAAACTAGTTCTAGATTAATTCATCCAGACGCATTGTCTTCTGTGGTTTTCTAATTGATAGTATGAAACTATATAACAATTCACCAGATCATTATCGGATGTACTCAAAATGAAACGATTACAGGCTACTCAGTATTTGTGTGCGTGTTTCAACATATATCGAATATAAATAGTCATGCACATGTTCCTGGGCCATTCTGTGGCTAGCAACCAGCAGGCACATAAATCAGGTTTAGTCAAATTGCGTTAATAAGTAAAATTGGGCAATATCCTCGCGGAATAAACACCTGAGCGCGTTTTAATATTCAATAATAACAATAATGAACTCCCTAAAGTGCCGAATACTTCAAGTTGAATACGAGGGCAAAGCGGCCAATTCGGCATATTCATAGTAATGAGGTACATCCCCAGATCTTTCACACGGGACACTAACCATTTTTATGATAAACAAAAAAAGATAAAATAACATCTCTCTTCTTATATTTTCGTTAGTCAACAGACCTTCTTCTGAGTTCACTGTATAGCTAAACACACACAGAAATGACGACTCCTAGTTTCCACCACGAGACAAAGGTAGGTATGTAAAATATGTTTTGAGAGCATGTAAGAGACATTGCAAGCACTTCGTATGCATTAATGGCATTACTGAGATTAATATCACACAAATAACCTTGATCAGCTTTCGATAAGGGCAACATATTCTCAGAACAATATAAATATGTATATAATTTATTAACACGTGGCCACACATTTTCTTTTTTATTATACTACATATATATTCTTCTTGTGTCAGTGGTGAAATGTATGTGAATAAATGTAAAGTTGTGGATCAGCTTTGCGCCTACGTAATTCAGTTTTGTTGTCTCGTCAGCGGTTTTGTCGAGCAAGAGGAAACGTGTTTGTGCTGAACCACAAGGAAAGAGACGTCGGCACATTTCACCTGCAGTACTCATCAAAACGAGGCCAGTATGAACGTGGAGACCGGAATGAAGGAGTTATCACACGTCTCGATGGATGGGAAGCAGGCACTTACTTGCACAGAAATATCGTCTACAAAAGTGCGACTATGGTAAGTATTTTCAAAATAAATAACAGATATGTTAAATATGAAAGGTGGATTTGTGCGTGCATTTTTTTTAATGATGTTTGACGCCATATGCCGGTGACATTGGATTATGACGGTGAACAATGCCATTGTCAACACGTATTCGCGCTGACTGTTTGTATACGTGCGATAACAATCATATTTGGTCATCAACACGCAGCAACAGACAACCTTCGAAAATACATGTTCGTATTCATATTGTATCTGTACTATACCTTTCCTATACGTTGCGCCCTCTAGCGACGAGAAAGTTACGTGACGTCGAGGATGACAGGAAGGCTATTGTTTTGATTGGTTAAACCGCGACTCAACAGATCTTTGGGCTGCACCAGTGCGTCATGGGAAATTTAATTTGCATGGTCCACAGGGTTGTTTGTTACACAGCCAGCTATAATTTAACAGGAGGTATTAATTCATTGTGCTAATGTCTTACAGTACACACATAATTAAGTGCGTTCGAAGTACTCTTATTTGTCGTCTCCAAGCTTACCTGTTTCTCAGAAAATTCCGGAATTGGAGTGGTCATCATGTGGCAACAATATTTACTTCACAAATGTATACGCGTAAATGTCAACGCAAACAGCGCAATCCCGCCGATGTGAGTTAGTTAATCTGAGGTACTGAATACATACCATGAGTGTTCACGCTGACAAAAAGTGAAAAAAGTGAAAAGTTCATCCCCCGAGGGATCACTCTTGGTAATCCGTAATCCGCCGCCTATGCGAGACGAATCTACGACTAATGAATCGGTCTGAAACCGCACATACGTGTTCACATGGCAATGTACTGGAGTCATGGAGACAGCCAATCAGTTATGACACAGCAATCTGTACATAGCAGTCCGTGACTGGTGCCCGGACGAAATGTCCCGAACAAAACACCCCGACAAAATGACGAGTAGGAAAAAATGTTCCCCATCCAGACAGATCCTACTAGTGAACTTGCTAAATGTATGGACGAAACGAAAGAAACAATACACATCCAATGACTGTCCAGACACTGTATTTTTCGTTCCTTTCCATTCCTTTCTACAGTCTTTTAGAATATGGCTTTCATAAATTAAGAAAATTGTTTTGAACTGCTTCTCTCTTTTCGTTTTTTTTTATTCTCGTAGCCAGACGAGTGGGAAAACGTCCCTCTTGTCGCATGGAAGTTCGATTTTGGTGCATATGAAATCGACCGTGGTGAAATCAAGTGCGCCCGCAACGACGCCGTACAATGGCGACTCAGTACCCGCCGAGGTGAAGATGATCGTATATGCATGGAGTGGCCTGGTGGTGAGTGTACCTGTATGGCTCAATTTAGTTCAGATTCGCAAATCGCTATCATATAACGGTCCCTTAGCCAAACGGTTGTAACATACAAGCAACCTAATGTTTTCACCAACTCCTCATGTTGTCCATTTCGTAGGATCACAGCAGCTATCGGGTCCGTTACAAGGAGCATCGTATTTGATATTGACAGCTATTTTTCCCGACCATGATCCTGACACCGGCCCTCCAACATTTCTATTGGACAAAAGCGACATATGTCACATTTTTAAATTACATATTCATCTTAAGAAAAGACGAATCGATAATGCTGTAAGTTTTTCTTTCCCACTTTCGTTCACTGTTGTTCGAACATTGTTAAAAACAGGTTACTTTGTTTTACGTAGACACTACACGTTAAATGGCAATATGGCATGTTCCGGAATCCATGATGAAACTATCGCCCATTCACTGGTTTGTAAGGTCCTATTCCGATCCGCTATACAACCCCAGTTACAATCGTTTTCACAAAGGCTTGTGGTTTCTTGTATATAATGTATTTACTTAATAATGATTAAACACCGTTTGACCAATCCCTATGTCTTAGCGTGGCGAATTTGACAACCATAGTTGCCGCCTTCGATCTATAACTGACATTGTATTTGCACTGCTAGAATTTAGAGGAACAATAATTATTCACGAAAGCGAACAATATTAATGGCATTTATTGCCTTATCTCGGAACACCCCACCTATAACATTTCACGTTTTTCTTTAAAGGCTGATGACCTCTCCGCTGCAGCAATGAATAATGATCTCGAATTAATGGAACGTCTTGTTGAAAACGAATACGACCCACATACATTGAACCAACTGAATTCAGAAGGGGTAAGCTCAGTGATAAAACAGCTCTAAACAAAATAATATTTCGCAAATTGATGCAAGTGGAGAGGGAAAGGTGTAGTGCTTTAAAAGGGAGGATCATATATGATTAGAAAATTATACATACTTGTGCTGATATCTCCTTATTATTGATTATAGAGATGGCCACATCAATGTCCTAGCTAAGTGCTTCCGGTTCGAAGAGAGAGGGATTTCCGGTTGGATGATGACCCACAACTAAAACAATGGTGTATTTCAAATTCAAGAAAGCTTCGCACACACATCTACTGATCGACTGTTTATTATATCACTTAGGACACTGCCCTGCACGTAGCCTTTCAATGCCGTTCTAATGATGCTGGCATGTACCTCATAAAGAAATGGCCTGAACTTGAACATAACCTGAACGTACGTGAAGAAAAACCAATGCAGTACGCAAACCGAAAGATGCAACGCTTAGCCAAATTCGGGTTTGATGATGCTGAAGCTCAACTATTGGGTAAGCATTCCTCTAATACTACGTAGTTGAAGGTTGCATATATAGTGATTGCCATTTTCAAGATAACTACTTTATGATATGTTGTTTGTTAAAATTACAACCTCACACAGCAAACAAATCACTACAAATATCTGGAAATGTTACCCATACAAATTGAAAAAATACATATGTTTTAGTTTATATATATATATATACATATAATTTTACAACACCTAATTACCACGCTGTATTTACAGTGACAATCACTGCTGTGCAATAATCCAAGATATTGACAAGATTCCATAACATAAGCTTTACGTCATTAATTGTAAAGCACATGAAAACTCTGTTTTAATTTGAGACTGTATTATATACTTATTTTATATCCAACAGAAAATGAAAAACTATCGGTCGGATTTGATCTTCAAAACGATCGAGATTTCACGGCAGATGCAATTGATCATGAATTCTATGCCAAAGGTTTAGCCAACGCGTTATATAGTTCTCAACTGCAGACGCCTCTCACTATTGGAATATTTGCACCGTGGGGTTCTGGTAAAACATTCTTACTGAAAATGTTGACAAGTAAGTACAAAAGAATATTAACACACTCATTCAATATTTTTTTTTCAGTATAAATTCATTGTTTATTAACTAAATGGAATAATAAACAAATATACTTGCGTGCATCATGTTTTCAAAGCTGCAGTAGCTTGAGGCATTATTACATGTCGACATATGCATTAATCCACTGCTATGAAACTTGTATGCTAACGACATACACACAAGATTTTTAAAATAATACATTTTATATTACATAAATAAAATTCACGTATTTAATATGTGTATATTTGTGCAGTGTGTAATAACACAATATTAAAATAATTCTTTCATCTTCAGATCGTCTACAGAAAATGAACGAAGAATATCAAAAACGATCAGTCCAGAAAGACACCTTCTGGAGTAGCTTGATCTTATTTTTACGTATAATATGTTATTACCCTCCATGCCCGATATTGTTTGATAAAACAGACATAGTTGACTTTGTCTACGTGGATTTCAAAGCTTGGGAGTATGCTGGAAGCGATAACCTGTGGGCAGGAATCGTCACGAAATTAGTATCCAGTGTAGAATTCCATGCTGGATACTGGAAAACACGATTTTTTCGAATCATTATTAAACCTTCGGAAATTTCAACAGAAGCTAAAAGGGAAAAAGACCAGGAGCCACTCAAAATGCGAAAGACCCAATTTTTCAGGTATATTTGGATTCCCGATTTTGTTTTATTGGCCATGTTATTAATTGTATTAATTGTGGTTACAGTATTTACTATAATTATTGGCAGTGAGACCATACCTTTTCAAGACCGCTCAAACTCTACCATTAGTGATGAAAAAGACAGGAGAATCTGGGACTTTATTATTGGTATATACGCTGTTTTTTCCAGTGTTTTGGGTGGGGTGATACTAGCCAATCCTAATCAAGGATGGACTGCAATCACCACATTTGCATTTTCTCAATCAGATAAGATTGAATATATGGTGAATAGGCCAGATGAGTCCTCTAGGCTAAGCTTCATGGCAGACATTAAGCAAGAAGTGAAGGTTGCTACTGGTATTATAAATTGGATGTCCTACAATAAAAAACGACCAATACGAATTGTCATCACAGTGGACGATTTAGATCGATGTTCGAAACAGAAAGCTGTACAGCTAATTGAAGCACTAAATATATTACTTTCAGATGACTTTGCGCCATTCATATGCATCATTGCAGTTGACCAGAGGTTTATTGTTGAAGCAATAGAAGAAAGCCCAGACAAGTTGTTGACAAATGCTTACATGACCGGACACGCCTATCTCAAAAAACTGTTTCAACTACAGTTCTGCATGCCAACTATGACAAACAAAATGAAACAAAATTTCCTTCAGAAGATAGAAGAAGATGCCTCTACACGAGCTGTTGAGCCTCGTCACAAATCCAAAGCATCAACTCAACCAACAAGGAAAGAGTGCACATGGACAACATTAGTAAGTAGCCAAGTGAAAGATAGTGGCGGTAACAAACTTTCTAAAAATAAAAACACACAACATTGTTCTCAAGAAGAAGAGGATGCATATATGAAGGAGTTAATGTCAGTGTTTAAAACCAAGGAAATGTTAGATTATGTGTTTGGTAACCCTAGAAACATCAAGAGGCTCTTCAATCAACTTTGCATAACAGCAAATTTGGTGAAAATATCTGGTGGTCCGAAGTTTCTTCCAAGAGAGATGGTGATGTGGACTATTTTGGTAGATCAGTGGCCATACAGATCAATTTACATGATTCATCACATTGAAGATAATTTACAAAAACAGGAGCTTGGGATGACCTTTGAGGATTCAAGTATGAAATTAAAACCATCAACACCTTTGAAAGATATTTACAGGAATTCGGTGAAGAAGAGGCTCAAGAGAGATGAACTCGACTGGAAGATGTTGATTACTCTTGATGGAGATCCAGAATTGTTCCAGCGTGTTCTGGACACAGAGATGAGAGGGTTTAACGTTGCTGACGTGCAGCGGATCATCCCTTACTCAGTACACCTGAACAGGTCTATTGGTTTCTCTATTGCCCATGCAGAAGCTATCGCAGACATTGAATAAGTCTGTGCTAAGGTTACTAGTTAACTGAAATTTACTGAATTATGCTGACTGACGTATTGTTTATATAAATTAGCTTAAATGTCATTAAAATTGTTATGGACAAACAGTTCACAGCGGGAGAAGTATCTAGTGGTTTATTTGTCATCAACAAATGTGGAATGGAAGAAAGAACCACTTGTATTTAGCAATCGGTCAGTTAGTAACGGATTGATTTCAAATCGCGAGGATATTATCGTCTTCATCAACAACCACAGTATACACTCAGATTGTTGGTTATTTTGAATACCATTGTATTATAAGTGTTCCTGATGCACATTATTGGTGTTTCACCACAAAGTGCAGTGAGGAAATTGATGCATAAACTGGCATTGGTGGTAATCAACATCATATTTTAGAATTGCAGTGAATGGTAATTTTAAGAAACTGTTCTATATGATATTATACCATTGACCATATTTGCATTATATTATCGGACATCAAAACACTCTGGCCTTTTGAATTTGTTGTACTTGCACCATTACCAGTGCGTTATCCAGTACAATATCAAAACACAAAAATCCTGACTTTTTAGAGGTCGCCACTCTCATTATATCATCTCAGAAAATACACAATCAGTTACAATGCTTGGGCTCGAACTCGCAACTACAATTTTAAAGGCACAAAGCTTATCCTGTAGTCTACCAGGCATTTCGGACCGTGTCATTTTCACAGTGTAGTAATAAATATTCATAAGCTGAATATGCACCTGTAATAACCTAATATGTAAATGTATGTGAACAAACAAAACATGTGAAAACATTAGTACCCACACAATCATTCTAACGTGGCTGGTCAGTACAAACACCAGCTGCGGTTGGCGAGGGGATGCGTTCATAACCTTGTTTGCCCGATTCGTTTCCACGTGAAAAGATGATAAACCAGAGACAAATATAACAAAAATATTAAAGTATAGTTGACCCTGGTTGACGTGTTGTAAGCCTAATAATTTACTCGTGGTCGTGCAATTGTCCAGATATTGCATCTTCGGATCGCCTGGAAACGCGTAAATACTCACGCACTTGCTATACGTATTGATGCACCCGCCAGCAACACGACGTTTAACCATCGTCAATATGTTCGTTGTGAAAACAACTTTTAAAAAACTTTTAAAAAATGCGCCTCCCAAAAATATATATATCGTTAATAGTATTGTTAAATGACGCAATATTAGAAAAGTATGGCTCAAGAATATGCCTTCTTTCTCATGTTTTAACATTTGGTGGCGCACTTCCACTTCCACGAGTGTCGGTGAGCGTGGCTACAACACGAGAAATATCTCAAATTTACTCGGATACGAGTAATATTTTTCAACAATAAAATCAATAATGGCCCATTACCGTGGAACACAAATCCAAAGCGGAAATGTGTTGGTGGGCATTTCACAATCACTTTAATATCAATTAATTCAAATAATGGACGTCTTCTATCGAGAGAATATTTTAATCATTACTGACTTATTGCCTGTATTAAAATAATGAAGCATCCCTTTACATTCGAATGATACGTACACAAAGGAAAAACATTGGATGTTGAGAAATCGAAAAAATGTTTTTAAACATTCTATCATTTTTGAAACCATATCCCTTAGTATGTTTGAAATTGTCAGTAATATATGTTATGGTGAACTGTAAATATTTGATTTAGTCCAAAAAATCCTATTATGTATCCATGATCATAAGCCACACCCAAAATAAAAGAATGTATATGTTAATGTGTTCAGCTATTTATTTGTATGTACTCGGGCTACGATACATTGAAACAAAAGTTCAACAATATATTTGTTTAAAATAAGCGACAAATACGTTATATATAATTTTATCAGAGACAAATAATAATGTGTACTCTAATCTATTTTAACATCAAATTAGAAAAAAAATGAATATTCATTAGGTCTAATAAAACTAGTCGATTGAATTAAAGAAATTCTAAGGCTGTATCAACTCCACCAAGAGACTATAATTTGTTTCATTGGGATATCAAATATGAATTATAAACATCAGATAAGTTTGAACATATAATTAGGATTATACGCATTATATGGATTATTGCAGCTAAATATTCTTGATACGTCTTTGCAAAGCGTAAGTACCTGTATCATACTCTAGCGGTCTGTGTGGCGATATAGCACTCTTTCCTACAGTAGCATGACGCTTTCCAGGACCAAGAGTTTTTCTCCTCTATTGTATAGTGTGATTTATGTGTGTTTGAGTGTTTGCAATTATATTATCGTGGTGTGTAAAGCTCAAACACTTAAATAGAACTGTTTAGAACATCCTTAAATTCGAACTGTCGGTAAGGTCGATATTTCAACAGAATTAAGTGCAAGTTCCTTGTTTCTCTGCGATATCATGCTACGAGCAGTTTGCTCATTCGATATCGCTTGTAACAGCGAGCGATTTAGATTCACTGTAATTGGTAAAATATTGTAGTAGTCTTCGACATCAAAGTTCTTCATTTCCTGACCTATAAACCTCAGGAACAACTGCGAATTGGCATCAAAACTCATCATGTTTTCCCATCCATTGATGGCCATCATCTTGCGACGAACTCGAGGAAAGACATCCTTAAATCTAGTCTCGACCTGGATCTCCATGCTCACTGGTAGTTTCATTTGTTGCCTGAGGCGGGTATGTTCGATCAACCAAATGATGTGATGACTGCGATAGGGCCAGAGATCGAGAAATGCTGTCCAGGCGACTACAACGTGGGGTCTGAATATGGGACCTCCGTTTAGTTTTACTAACTCTGCAACAAAACACAGAAGGTTGCCGATGCGAGTAATAGTGTTCATGCTACTGCCGAGATAGTGAAGGATGCTTTCATCTTGAAGATATGTCAGCAGGGAATCTTTGTATGTGGGCTTAGCCATCACCATTGGCAAGATGCACTGACAATACTTCTTCCTGTTCAATTTCTTTTTGAACAATGACTGGGGTATTCTTGAATGCGTAGAAGCATCAATGACTTGTTGCTTCGATGCTATATCAAGCTCAGGAACAAATACCGAAGATTTGAGGATTGTCTTTAAGGACATGGCTTTTTCGAACAGTCGGGCACAATTACTGTCTCTCGAGTTTTGGGCATAACCCAATATCATGCTATCAGTCACAGACACGGACGAGTTAACTCCTAAAAGCATTATGAATGGGCTACTCTTACATTCTATCAGATCATGCAGGGTAAGTAACGTGGTGGCAAGGTCACCGTCCGATCCTGTGTTACCAAGATTATCAACAGTTATCAAAACTCGTATCTCTCTCTTTATACTTGATGCAATCCAGTTAATCAACATGATACCCAATGCAAGCTCCTCCTTCATCTTAGCAAACAAATGTGCGCTCTTGTCTTCGGGTGACTTTCTGTAGAATCTAACTAGCCATTCTCTCTGTGAAAACATCAAAATTACGAATAGACTTCTCAAATCTCTGAAGATAATTGGCATCTTCACTATCGTGATTATTATCATCACCAACAAAATCGTGGTCATAATAGCGCTCCAATAAACTGGCCAATTCAGGACAGCAAAACCCAGAGAGGTCAGGACAGAAGAGGCTGTGATGAACGCGAAAAGAAAACTATACAAACAAGCTCTCCAGCGAAGTCGAGTATCATTTACTAATAGTTGAGATTCTTGCAAAAGCTGTTCACGAGAATATATCTTTTCTGATATTTCCTTTTTGTCATTCATCAGTCGAAATGTTCTTGTTAACGCAGTCCCAGCATACTCTCTGACGGCATCGAGCAGCGCTCCGACAAGCCCCATCGCAACACTCTCGGTGTCAGTGCATTGTGAACTATCATAATGACATTGTATTAGGTTGCTACCTGTCACCATAATACTAGTTTTGCTGGTTTTGGTTGGTAAGACATGGTCGTAAACCAACATTGACATAATGAGCCCCACTTTATCCAGTGATGTGAGTCCGTGACGTTCGTTGGATTCGTGATACTCTTGGAGATGGTGCATAATATCTACAAAGAACAATGAACTCTGGGTAATGTAAATCACTTTCCCACCACCAAGTTGGAATGTTTCAATTTTTTCAACAACCAGAAAGTACAGATTTATACTTATTGAATTGCTTGGAGTTTGATGTGCCAACTAAATGTATCAATTGTAAAGCATAGTACACATGTATAGTTAGTAGTTTTTCAATAATTGTTCTCAAATTGTCGCCAACGTGATCTATCCAGAAATGGTCACATGACATCGCGGAAAATGTGAGTTCACGAGTCTTCGGTTATCATTTATTTATTTTTTTAAGATACCACATATTCTTTAGGAATAGCGAGAATTGTTGCGATAATGTGTTGTGGCTGGCCATGTACAGGTGTACTTCGTTGCAAATTAAATTGCTCGGAACTGCCATAGTTCCAAATTGAATCATGTTCACTCTATATAACATGGTTGAATGATTCAGATGCACAAACACAAAATACAACGCTTACCTTGTGTCATATTTAATAGAGCTGTTTTCCCACTCCCTTGTGGGCCAATCACACTGACCGTCTTTGGCAGGTGCTTAATATGGAGAGAGTGCAGCATAGTTGAGATACACATGGCGGTGGAACTGAGTGAATCTTCTCCGCTGTGATTCAAGTGGTTGTGTTTGCTTCCCCTTTCAATCTGCAACTCCTGGTTGAAAGATACGCAAGTTTATAGGATGCATGTGCAATTTACAGTCGCTTGAGCAAACTAGGCACGAAACAGCAACAAATAACGACACAATATAAATAAATGTGTTGAATTAAGCTTCGAATTCAATAATGGCCGACTGGCAGTCCCGTGTGAACTTGGACGTTCGTAATAAATCGATCGATTTGATCGATTGTAACAAATTACTTTAAATTCCTCACTCACCCTTGGTAGACTGACGGTGTCGTCAAACAGTTTTACGGCAACAGTGAATGGATGATCGAAGTTGGTTTTCTCAACGAAGATTTTACCTGAAGGACTCTTTGGTACATAGTCCTTTCCCCGTCGTGGTAGCATTGCGGTCAATATGAGTTCGGATGCACCAACGTGCATTTCAAGAGGTCTAGCAGCACCTTGAATGAAACCAGTGCGATGATGAGAACACAGTATACAAAGTGTATGATTCAGCAGGATTTGTTGTGATTCCTACTTAGAATTCAGATACGAATATTATTTCTGTCGATTGTGATTGTGTTATATTTCGAATGAAATGTCGAACGTAGCGTGAAGGTATTATGATGTAACAGCAATGATAGGATGTGGCAAGTCGTATTAGATGCATGTAATATCTGCAATAAACTATTGCTATTATATCAGTCTTGGTTAGTTACACAGAAATGTCTGAAACATAATCAAAATAAAATGTCTTTTTGTGGATTGTTTGAAACTATATTATTTGTTGTGGCATGTTTTTGATTTAATAAAAAAAACATATAAATAAGTCAATCAGTAGTAGTCGTATACGAGTATTGGATGTGGAGGCGCGGCCAAACATTAAACATCCCATTTGATTGGCACCAACCTTGATGAGTGCTTGTATCACGGTGTTTGATTGGACATTACGAATAATTATTGTGGCTCACTGGTTATTCATACATAATAACACATGAATATATCACAGACGCAGAAAAATAAAGGCTAATATTAATTTTGTCCACGTGTCTTCATTATGGTGGCAATTATACTAGTTAATTAGTATAAAGGTGTTCGTAGCCTGTCTGGTCCATGACAGCAACCTACATGTATGTAATGTGATGTGGTTTGAAAAATGCAGTGACCTTTATACTATAACAATTATACATGCACTGAGGCTTACCTCGTAATTGGTCGCTCACAGTTCTGCCGTCTTTCATCGTGGACAACAGCTGCCACTGTACCTCGCCTTCATTGGAGGTGTTTGTGATTGCTATGGAAACGAGGACGAAAGGCTTGAAATCTAACTTCCATGAAATGAACGCCGCTTCGTTTGTGTCTGCTTGTCCTAGGTATGTCTGCATATTCATGAAAACGATAATATTACAGATTCAATATGGACTAGAACATGTCATTTTTAGTATTGTTGATTGATACTGCATATAGTATGTTTTACTATGATTTATCATTAAACTGAAAACGCTGACATTGTAGACACAAATCTGAGTATTCGATCAATGAAATTATCTAATATGCATGCTTTGTTGTGTACAAGCGTACAGCTTCATAGTACAAGTAATAATCACTGCGCATGCGTATTAGTGGTTTTGTTTTGTTTTTCCTCAAACGAATTCTGTTGTGTGTCCTGTTAACATATTTAGTTCCGTCAAATTCGGTCTACAGTACAATTTAACAATTTTAAAATGTATACATATTTTCTTCGATAATGCATGGCGTAAATAATTATGCAAACCTGCAATTTATAATTATTACTGAAATAGTGTTCGAAATGGTTCCCATGAAACGTATACAACGCGTGTAATTCGAACGCGCGCGTCACATCTGTGGCACTTTAAAGCGGAGGGATCGTCACATGCGTATTCACGGGAATTGAATCATGGGTAAACGCTTGTTTGTAAACAACGACACGCTATGGCCGTTTGCCGCATGCGCAGGTGACGACTCCCCCGTTTTAATTCCCCGTGTTTGTTTCACTATACCATATCCCGTGACTCACCGTGTCACTGTCCTGCAATCTGATAATATTATTCGTTGTGAACGCTCCACGTGACCACCCGTGGATGACATCCGGGTGATCCCCGACACCTCGCGTGTACCTGTTATGTCTGGACGAATAGTGAAGGACAAACTCCTTGTTTCTCAGCTCACATGTGTTGAGTGTGAACACCGCATTGCCCTCAGCAAGAATCTGTCAATGTTAGAAGAAAATGAGCCGAACACGTCAGATAGTAAGAGGGAAAAAAAACTATTTTGTCGGGGCGGCCGTGCAGGACATTTGAAAAAATCCATACTGTCCGATTAACAAACTTGTTCGCACGGGCCCGTCCCTGTAAAACTATAGTCCATCCCTCGTGTCCAATGCACTCACTATCACAACAACCCCGACGCCGAATACGTTGATTGATTCCTTGGTCACGTTTGATGTTACTATATATAGTTGACATTATGAATACAGAAAATTTAATTATTTGTTACAGGACATAAGAATAAATATGTAAGGCGATAGAAAATGTTCTCACATATTATATTGTCAAATATAAGAGCTATATTCGCGTGTGTGTCCCATAGTACAAAAAAGCGTGTATAGAATACATTGTTTGTTTCCATGAGATTCGAACACGGACATCACGACGACCATCACGTCGTGCATCATGTCTGACAGAATATACACACGTCATTACGAGATGTCATTCATGGGTGACATGTTTGTATGTTCTATTTCGGTTATATCTGTATAAAGGATTCTAATTCAGGCTGGTGAATTGCGCCCTCTTTAGTGTCGACAGTAAAATAAAAACTTAACAGGTGTTTCAAGTATCACAGTATCACAATTCGAATCGCGCCACTCTACTTGCGGATTTGCGTACCATTTGTATTTTATGTTTGAACTACAATTATATTATACCAGCATTTCAACTGCTCGAATAAGTCGTTCGAGTGCATGTTTTAATTAAATTAAAAATAATTACAATTTTTAATTAATTGGTTAAATATACGATACAGTTTACGTGTTTAGAAGTAGGCCCCAAACGGGTAGATCAGTAGGAACAAAATAAGACTAAAAAAAATTTAAAAAAAAAATTGGCAGAATTACACAAACGTCGCCCAAAAACTGGCTGCGGTCTGCAATAGCTTGAACTCGGAACTCAATCGGGCGTATGAAGCAAATCGACATCTGTTTGTTTTTTTTGCTTTTTTTTGAAATTCTGTCAATTGAGACGCTTTTATCAGCGGTGCCGTGAACAAGTAACTACACAAATAAACCCCGCAACACAGAAATACAGATGCGAATTTGTTCTAGAACCCACCATTTAATCGTGACGATTGCAAATACAACGTTTCGGATGCCGTATCACATATGAACATGCTTTTTGGTGCTTTCTCTCTCTCAGAAAGTGGCCAAAATCTGGGAGTGGTTATTCCTCAAGTCATGATGTTTGATTAAAGGGCATTTGAATTTCCGACAACCTACCACATCTACTATGAAATCAATACGTCGGAAACTACACGTGTCACCCACAGGGTCCTGACGGTCTAAGTAGGGCTGATAAGATCTAGCAGAACAAATAGATAATTTCTCACACAGATATTCGTTTACTGTCTGAAATACTTCTTTAAAATGATTGTGTTCCACGTGTGCCATTTCACTTTTGTAACTTTACCTCGAACGACGTAGTGCACCACAACATTGTATGCATGACGGACGTCACAAAAATCACGTAACAAAGTATTCAATTTCGATTGGCTGTTGCAATATCACGTGATTAAGTTTAAAATGTCAGTCAGCCATTGGTCAAGATACAGAATTAATAAAAAAAATGTGTAGTGCGTGTTCTGGTAGTAGAACAACTCCTAAAAAATCGCCGTGCACGGTGAGATGATGTACGACGCAATTGAAGCCCTTCTGTGAAAGATGTACCATTTACGTATACACGCCAATACCCATGGGAAGGAGGTTATGTCACACACGTTAAGATTTCGATCAAAACTCGTATATCTCACGCGACTTTGTGTACGCACGAGATTCTCGCGTCACACGGCAGGCTATCCCTCGTATCGATATCTTACTTACTTTCGATGTTGGTTCTACTGAATCCATCTTTCGACATATATTGGGCTTGGTAAAAGTATTCTGTTGAAAAATCAAACACTCCAGCTAAATATCATGATGATGGTAAACACGTAAATTTATGTAAATAATAAATATTCCAAAATGTGCATATGCGGTTTGGCTGTATCGTATACATGTATTTCGATTGACGTTCGTAATAACTATGAATGCTTTTAAAGCAAAGCAAATAGTATTGGGTATACTTCCATCCATAACTCGATTTCCAGTCATAATTGCGCTGAAACCACCTGCTAACAATGAACCGTAGTCACGCAACTACCTATTATGGTTAACAGAATGCATAGTTCTCAATCACAACACAGCTTCCAGCATATATTGAAATTATTGTCATAGCTATTCAAAAATATATTTATTGGGGTTAAGAAAACGGTAGTTTAGCCATATCACCGTCGATGATGAATTGTATGCAGTAGTCAGTAACTTTTTGTAAGGTTGTGTAATTTACGTATGCAATTCCACGTGGCTGTTAAATGTTATAGTCAACAATGAAACACACACATACAAATTTAGGATAATTCTTACCGATCGCAGTATTGCTATTCCGACCCTGCCGCTGTCAAATACAATCACAGCCTCGTAAAAACACGGAGTCCCTTACTAAGTTGTCGTTGCGTTTCGAAGCTGTGCTACTGTTTGTGTTTACATTTTGAGTTGCCACGGAGCTACGGAGTATACGCCGTATCATATACGTGGGTCTAGTCACCTGCGAAGAGTTAGATATGGCCTGGCATTGTACGAGGCGATACTGTTACGATACGCCTTTGAACAAAATTAAAACAACCCGCTATCGAATTGCAAGCGTAAACATCGTGTTTTTATTGTAACATTTACCACGCACACAGATCATATTATTTTTGCTTTAGATTGCTCCGTTTTTCTTCTGCAATCCTCGGGGGCGGAGCTACGTCACAAGACGTTCCACGTTGCTACGACGCGCACCACTGTACATGCGTTTCTATGGGCTCTGTGCGCGCTGCTGTGGAAAGCCGGTCGAGCCGGTGAAAATTCGAGAAAACAACACAAACTCAACTTTGAAGTAATCCCGAACAACCAAATATATATATGTTACACACGTAGGGCTAATCTTGTTACACTGTTCAGAGGAGTCTCAACAGTCATCCCAAAGTACCGTTTTCTGCGAGTTTTGGGCCTTTGTTTTCACCGCCGCGGGTTGCCAGGCGGTAAAAATGCCCGGATGTCCGCGCCCGAGGATACTCTCTAATTTGAATGTCACCTCTTTCGTCCAACTTAATTCGATAATCTTATGAAATCTAGTTGGCTCATATTACGGATTGTAAATGTTGATAAAATGCCTAATGTATAGCCGGCGACACTAGCTACCGATATTCGGATGCTATTGTAAGTCGTTCTGCATGCACTCGTAAACATAACGATGTAATTTGAATATTGTTATTCAATTGCCCCAATTGCGCCGAGAAGTGGTACTTGGTTTGAGAGTATAGTTGGCAGTTTTTACCAAATGCGCCGCCAATTCTACAAAATAAAGGAGGGGATTTGTTGTACATTCAACATCAATTTATGGCACGTCAAGCAAAATTATGTCGTAGATGGCGCTCTTCACGTAACATCGCCGTTCGTCGTCTTTTCCAAATTTACGCCTGTACGTGATAGGAGATAATGCGAAAGTGATTAAGATATCAGCGGTAAAATTGTAAATCATCCCCCAAAGTTGTATGAATATGTGTGTGTATGTGTTTCCATTGGTCAAGGGGTTCCTTTCAACATATTCAGAAATGTAAGGATTCGTGATAGTTTTGCTGTGTTGATATAATGTGTAATATGTGATATTGATAGATTACTTTTACCAGTTTTAACTAGTGTATATTAATAAACAAGTGTTTTACTGTCTCGTGTACCCGTCTATAAATGATACAAGTGATACACTGGAATGTGGGGGAGAGGAGGTCGAGTAAAATACGTGGTTATAAAATATATTGAATTTGATGCCGGAGTCTCTTAACGCGGAAACTATTTGAATGTTACAGATATATATCTGTTATTTGGAGTATGTCTATTATAACTCGTTTTTTAACATGATAAAATCGGGCGAGCTGTAAATCGCACGACGTTCAAATATATTTATGCAATATTGACACCGGACCAGGATCACAGTTCGAGGTACCAGTACGTAGTTAACAACAACAGTGCCACCAATTCTGGTCTTGTCGATACTTTTGTTTCAAAACAGACACCAGTTTACCTTTTCCTGCCATTTGACTACATATCGCCGATACAAATTTTTTTAAAATATTTTCATATTTACTGCGTTTATATGACAGCATCTTATCGGAGCCCTATGGCTCGGGCCAGCAAAAAGGGTCATGTATACGCATTCAGTTCGGCTCCAATAAACCCTCGGGGCTGAGATTGAGCCCGGTATTGCAACGATCATCGGCGAGGTCGAAATCCCACCAATGACTACTACCCGCTCGTTGGATTTAAATTCAGAATACTAAAAATGTTCTGAGGTTCATATTGAATTCTACTTGTGATTCTGGTTTTCATAGACTTTGAATAGCCGTCAAAGGTTCAATTAATTTATATAATATATATATATATATATACGTAATATTACCCTATTGACCTTGATTTGAATGGGATATTTTAATTTAAACAACAATGACGTGACATACTGCCACAAAATATATTTCAACACAAATACGGTATGATTGTCTTATTTGCTAAGTACATCGGTGTTATTTCTGGGTTTACTTTCGCGATGTGTTCACGATTTGTTTAATTATTGTTGTATTTTCCAATGATAAGACAATGACCATGGAGCTAAATAAACGGAAGAGTGTATGGACTGAGTGAAAGAAAATATTTCTAAGCCTAAAATAAAACCTATCCGTGATTACACTAACATTGTTTGTTAATTTTGTTTGTTTGGCAAGACAGTATGTTTGTAAATATCTAGAAAAATCTCGTATTTCGATAATAATTTCGATTGTTTGAAATGTCTATCCACTGTGTCCCGGTAATAATTTGTTTGGAATGTCGACTACTGTTGGTTTCCCCATACTGTGTTTAGGAGGGCGTAGGTCCGTCTGTTATTCCACACAATGATCAGGACAAACATTGACCGTAATCATTGGGGATCACTTCACTTATTTGAGGGCTGAAAACCCAAATAATTAAGTACAATTTATTATATATTTTTTTTCATTTTTCATTACGAATCTACAGATGAGCTAGACTTGTCCTGGTGAAACAGTCGTCTTGAAAACGGTGCACTGGTCAACTTCAACTATCCATTTCTTACATTAAACAAAATAATAATTCGAAGAGCGTAAGAGAGTATATTCTTACCAATCGCTAGCTTTATTTTATTCTAACCTGTAAAATTCGCGAGTTTCGGAAAAGAATGTGGGTGTGGTTGTCTTGTGGCGCACATTTCTGTGTTGTAACAAAGTGTATTGAATGGTTGTCGAACATGTACCATGTATCCGGCCAATTTTAGAGTAAAACCACATCAACATTTTCTTCGTTTCTCTGCTCTCTGTCCAAAGGAGTTAACATTGCATTTTTAGGTTACTATCTCGATAATTATTATTGAAAGGAACGAGCGGTTCTAGAACAAACGGAACACAGTCCCGCTCCATCAGCACGTTGTGGAACACAGTCCCGCTCCATCAGCACGTTGTCGAACACAGTCCCGCTCCATCAGCACGTTGTGGAACACAGTCCCGCTCCATCAGCACGTTGTGGAACACAGTCCCGCTCCATCAGCACGTTGTGGAACACAGTCCCGCTCCATCAGCACGTTGTGAAACACAGTCCCGCTCCATCAGCTCGTTGTGGAACACGCTCAATTAACATTGCGCATGCATGCTAAATTAACTTTTTTTTCTACTAAACTGTTTGTTTCTCTTATCTTATACAGTCACGCTTCCATCCTATTTCATTAAAATAAAATAAATTTTTACATTAAATTTACTAAAAACAACCACCTGAATCACGTATCAAGAAGTCGCAGTTCAAGTTGCGTTCGCGATCGATACAAAGTGTCATAGATTTGAAGAGTCGTTCAGAATTCAATAATAATTAATATTAGTTGTATCCTCGCACTGCATCATTTCGACCACTCTTGTGCCAGTGATCAGTGTTTGGGGCGAGCGGTTATTGTTTTCAATAAGCGAGCAAGTGGACGAAGGCGATTAAATTACTGTAGTTCACCGGTCGAAAATTAAGCGATAAACGGTCGATAAAAGCGGGAGGTTGGGCAAAATGAGTACTGTATTCTGCATTGACCTTCTCTGTCGCCCGTAAAAATGTTTACTGAACCAGCAATATAAATACAATTTAAAAAGTCAAGATATTGAGGGATAAAAGAATATTTTCTGAGATTACTGTAACAAAGAGGTAGTTTGAAGGGATATACAGAGCGGAGATTTCTGGGAGGAGCATGAAAAGGTATGTTAGAAATAGTGTAGGGATAATCAAAAATATTATTAAGGCATTTATACAAAAAGACGGAGTCAAAGAAATTTCTACGATTCTACGATTTCTACGATTCTCTAATCTCAGAAGAGCAGTAGTTCGGCTCTAATAGGATGCTGTCGTGTAAACGTAAAAATTATGATGTATTTAAGCAATAACCCCCGCCGAAGGCGGGTATACCACGAGATATTGCACAATTCACGACATATATGCACGAGCCGCAGGCAAGTGCATATATGGAGTGAATTGTGCAATATCAAGTGGTATACCCAACTACGGCGGGGGTTATTGCTATTTTATATTATACCAGTATATTGACAATTCGATAAAACTAGTAAAAAAAGAGTTTACTTTCATCTACTAAAAGATCATGATTATGGCACTTGAACATGAATATTTATAAGAATAGTATGTAGTTGTACGCTGAATGCATACAAAAATTACATGCGCAACACAGTTCAAATTGAATACAAACTAATTTTTATTCCACATGAAATAGAAACATATCCACGTTGATTAGAGCAGCGTAAACACACAAATTAGCATAACAAAGGATGACCTTTCCGACCTTTTACTGACGCACAACGCGATTTGAAATACAGGGTCGTGTACAGTTTGGATCATTTAAACAACGGATTTTCCACGTTTTCATTCCAGTTTTTGTACAATTTGGACTGTAATTTTCCTAGTGAAAGTACAGTTGTGAAATAAACCGGTTTTGTGACTCATCATACTACTTGTAACTGTGGATATTTGACGTTCAGCGGTACTTGGTTCGACCGAAATTTGAGACGCGGCGGGACGCGGTGTACCATGTACGGCGACCGGCACAGCGACCTCAGTTCCAACATCTGACCTGGATACCTTTGGTATAACCAAAGTTTTGTGACAGTATGACTGACAAGTTTTGTCGTTGTTTTGGGGTAAGTTTGATGGTGTAAGATCGGATTTTCGCATCGTTTTTGTGACATGATATGCCTTGTCTCAACTCCGGCCGAAAGACTTTGCACGCCGTCGCTCTAATACAGTGGTTGGTGTACACTCGGCACAAATCTGTAGCTTTCGAAATTCCCTTCATCATCTCCTGTAATTTATTTACCCATAGTGGAGAATTACAATACCATATATCGTCGTCGAATCCTGCGTTGTCCCGTGTTTTTTTTTTTGTTTTTTTTGAAACAGATGGCAATTACCCGGGTGCACTGCAATTTTGTCAGTTGCCGCTACCGGACACCGGATGTTATTGGTGGCATACATTTTTGCCTGTGACTCATAGTTTTTTTGCATTTTTATGTCATTAAATCCCTCAATTATATCTTGTACTTTAATAAAGATCATGTTTTCTTTGTTGGAAGTTCGCAATCCATCTCAAAGTAACAACACTGAGAACATAGCGTTCTGGCGTTCGTGTAGGCACCTCACGGTGTTGAGGGACGGTGGTTTAGGTTTGTGTGGCGAACGACAATCACCCAACGACCGACGCTCACAACTTGGATCCCACCATTAACAAAAAGCAATATTATAGTTATATAACTTTTCAGGTGTTTTTAATTCAGTATTTTTTTTCAATATTCTTCCAAAATTCAACCACTATATTTCCCTAAAAATCAAATAATACCGGTTTTATGTATTTCCGTATTAAACCTGTAGTCAATTCATGTTCCAGGGCCACTTGGTTTAGCCGTGCATTATCAGCCAATATACCATGGATTGCATATGCAAATTTTGTGTTTGGACCAATCAAATCAATTGATTCACACCATCAATATACTGGTATAATATAATGTATAATATATCCTATTCATTTCACCTCTGTTTCCAATAACGACTGTTGGTGGTGGAGGTCAAATAATGTCGGAATCAATGCTTTCGTTATTTAATAGTACTGACAATAAAAAGAAAAGTTATTAACATTTAGCCACACTCTGTTGTCCGAGATACGTACATGTGTATTATTTTCATAGCAAATCACCATTTACTGTGAATTTAAACAGTCAGAATAATGCGTGGCGGCTGTTAGTTATGTTGTATGTAGTATAAACCACAAACGACGTAACATTTGAATAAGGAGAGTTGATGTGAAACGATACGCGATAAAATCATGACTGACAGCTCACGCGAAGCCCCGGCGCGAAGCTCTGCCTTGACCTGATGTGAACTCTCATTTGCATATGTATGAAAGTGACGAGTCTGCTTGGTTGCCATGAGCCATAATAGCCTGTTGTCGTATATGTGGACTACTGCCGCGCATTCAGCCTAGAGGGCCACCGCAAGCCGTCGATGTTTACTGCTAATTTACGACGGCTTACTGAATTAGGTATAATATAAGGGGAATATCCTGATTTGAGTTTTTTGGGAGCACGGTTCAAGAAAATAGGTATGTGTCGCGGTGTGTACAAACCTACGGTTATTGCACTGCGTTATACACTGCGTTCATATACAACTATTTTTTGTACATACATTGCATAATCGCCACGTTTTAGATTTGGCGATTCATGGATAGTGTAGACAACGTATATCTTACGAACCATTGATTTGTGAACAGGCGATGGTGGTTTGGCGTAATTTGGTGTTAAACAGGCGACACAATTTGGCAAATACAGAAGTGTTCGCTGTGGATGCGCACTATACATATGGTTTCTGAGGTCACACAAACAATTCATTTACTTGATTGTGGACGACACCACAATAGTGGGTTCGATTAGTATGCATGCAGTCGTAGCCCGGGTTTTCTCGGCTACGAACATCTGTCAAGGCTTCTCCGTAGCGATCACTACGGTCAATTTATGTGTAACTAAATCGTATATTCATATATTGGTACAAAGATTGAATCAGGATTCTCCCAATTTATTAATCGTGAATACAGTAGTAGGCAGACAGTGATATGTAAGGTCACGTGAGAATATAGAAGAAGGCGGGTAGTAAATTTAGTGTATGAAACGTCGAATTATTATAAGGTCAAATACAAAAATATGTGTGGTTCTCATAACCCTACCCTGCCTAAGATGCATTGTCTAACTTTTTCGGGCAAACATTAAAATAATGGTGCGAAATCACGCAATATTGAAATTGGGACTTGAATAGAACTGACGCTATCCATAGTGTTGTACAAATTGGTACTGTATGTATCAAATAAGTTCTGCCAACTGATCAGCAAGCCAGCGCAAAGAAACCGAAGACTGGCGAAGAACGTGATTAAATCGGAATTCAATTCAATTCATTTTCTCTATGCCTATTTTTGAAACGCATCATCGATGTTGACATTTACTTATCATTGACAGATCACCATCAGTGAATATGAACTAACACCATTAGTAGAACAAACCGTCTCTAAATATGGCCAATGAAACCACACTCGTGCATGAACGCGAGGTAAGTTATGTAATAGAAATAACAAAGGGCGTAATTTTTATTTAACAATATCATTTTAAATACTGGGCAATATTACGTTAACTTCATTGAACTATTTTCCTCGAACAACAAGACTGGGAACATTGGAATTATTATTTGCGGGACGGATGTCGGATATGGAGACGCATTTTACGATGACGTAATTATCGCATTGCATTATGGAATTCTGTGTTGAGCGGAGCTTTCTCTCTAAATCCGCCACTGACTTATACGTTTCTTTCTTTCAGAGGTTCTGCAGAACACGGGGAGATGTGTTTATGCTGAATGAGAGTGAGAGGAGCCTTGGCGAGTTTCATCTGCAGTACTCATCTCGCAAGAACCGTTACGAACGAGGTGATCGTGACAAGGGACATTACAGTAATTTAGACGGATGGGAGTCTGGGACCTTCTACCATAGGAATGCTTGTCCAAGGAGTATTGTCGATGTAGGTACAAAAGTATAACATTAAATATACTGCGGGGCCTGGGTGAAGAAGAATATTTCCAAAATCATTTTTCAATGCATAAAATCCAACTACAATTTGTAAAATTTATTAGTTAGATGGCAGAACAAATACTTCTCTGGTCGAAATAAAGGAGTATTCTCTCACCCAACTTTTCAGTTCTTCCCAACATTGACATAACAAATCCACAATTGTGGTACAAAATATTCGACCTTTGACCCTGAATATGGCACCTTAGTAAATCAAACAATAATAATATTTTTAAGCGGTGATAAGCAAATATTGTTACAAATATTCAGTTGTTGGCGTTAGGAAATTAAAAACATGTAAATTCTTTAGTTGATATTCGAAGTTGAATATAGATCCATGCGATACATGTTTACATGTTTCGTTAAATCATCATGCAACAAGTGTTTGATTGGATGCAAATAAATGTAATAGTTTAGATTACGTCATATTGTTTTGAAACAAAAATAGAAATATTGGTGTTATACTCTGCACATTTGTTTATTGACTTTCAAATGCAACCAATCTCTTTTGCATGTGGTTTTATTTCCCGTGTAGTCGGGGTATGTGGACCCTATGTCTCTGGTATCGTGGAAATTTGACTTTGGGGCGTATGGTATAGACAGCGGTAAGGTAAAATGTTTGGCTGACGATTCGGTAAGATGGCGGCTGTTTACAAGGAAAGAGCATTCCGGGAACGCCTGGAGTGTGGAGTGGTTTGGAGGTGAGTTTTCCCAAGTAGATTATTTTCGTCACCGTTGGATTTGTTTAATTTCACTGTGTATCTGGGGATGTTGGAGGGCAGCTTCATAAATAACATTTGATTAGCAGGATTAGCCCAACGAGATTACACTACGATATAAACACTCCGTGTTTGCACCAAACAGATAAACGTTTGTTTGCAGCAAAACAATATGACGTGACTGGAAAAGTAACTTCCGGTATTTATTTTATGACGTCATATTCTGAAGAAATGCAGTATATATTGCCACAGACTAGCAGTGATAGTTTAATACTCGAGTCACAATCGCCATGATCATGGATTGCGCTAAATAACTAAACACGGATTGTATGTTAGCTAACCTATCTTAGTAGGAAACAACTGATCACTATGTAAACACATATATGTTTCCAACATACTCATGGGGAAATTGATTTATAAAGGTGAAGGTGGAACACAACTCATCTACCCAACCATCCCGTCCCGGTGATTACTGATACTGTAAAAACAAGCGTCGTCAGATAGTTTCAGTCATTTTACGTCAAAGCTATAAAGTAGAACCAAATCCGGGAGACGCCGGATTTTGAGGAGAAAATTGTTTCATTAGGGCACAGTCCCTCAACACTTGAGGGACTGTGATTAGGGCGGGTGTCAACAATTTGCTGGACCAGTTAAGTCAAGTATGCCATGTCGTATTTTTTACCGATAACAAAGTGTTTGGGGTGGGTAAATTTTATTAGAATGTAGGCACTTGAGACCAAGTTTACGACCTAACTACCTGTCCGTAAAACACTGTATCGTAGTCAAGTCAATCCCGGGTGAGTATTGTTTCTCAGAGGTGCTATTGTTTTTACGAGCAAACTCAAAGTGTGGCACAGAAATACATAGTTTATCTGATCTGTTTAATCGATATCAACACAAATAAAAAAAAAAGTTTACTTTGTCGTAAGAATGACGTGATGTGTAACATTACATAAGGTTGACAAACTGACAATACTGACTTCTATTACAACACATTATAGTTCTGATGATGGTATATCAAATAAACACGGATATAGTTCATGCTAGTATCTTCCTTTTGTCTATTAAGGCAAAACAATTCTGTTATATATAGTATTTGATATTACATGGTTATTAAACTAGTTCAATCCGAGGGGTGATTTGACAGGTTACTTTTTTATTAGTTTTGGTTACTGACGTGCTTACATATGCTTACATACGAAAGCCTCGTTTTCCCTAAATTATTGTAAAATATATCTTGTAAAGATTTGGAAAGATCATCTAGTGCGGAAATGTGTTCTAGTCAATTTGCGGGATGCTCATTTCCGGGTACGCATGCCGCACAGGCGTTCGTGGGTGTACTTAGCCTTGATTGTAATTTAAAGCCCCTTTGGCCGACAAAGGTGTCATGTTAAATCTAACATTCAAGTTGGTCTAAATTCTGTCAAGTTATATTTCGAAATATAAAATTGGGTCTAAGCGAACCACTGAACAAATGTCGTCACTGGATGGCATCCTCCCTTCTTGGACTACTTCACCATTAATAAAAGAACACTGTTGAGTAAATAACGGCGGATAGTTGATGAGGACAATCACACAAATGTTTGCGCTTGCTCGATTGATTTATCAAAAATATTTGAAAATTAGGTTATTGAAATAATGATCTTCGCCAAAATTGAGTCAAATTTTTTTCTTGTGTTCCACTCTGAAATGAATGACTTCTGAAATGTTCGCAGAATATTGGAACCACATATTCGGATTAAAAATGCACAAACAGCCGTTTTGTTTAGAAATATTTAGGAAAACGTAAAGTATGGAAATGATACTTCCAGTCCCATGGGGTACTTCCCACCTATACACTGGCATTTTGATAACACGCTATTATTTGGCATTTACCGATAGGAACGAAGAGTTTGTCCGACATCAGAGGAGCCTCGTTCATAATTTTAACAGCTATGTTCCCAAACCATGATCCACGTTTAGGTGCACCTAAGTTGCTAGTTGAGGAGAAGAATGCGTGCCACGTATTCAAGGTCACTGTGCAGCTGAAACGCAAGACCCACACTGTTGATAAGGTATGTATACAAATAAACCAACTCTTATTCATTTAACTGACAAAGCAATTGACAGTATGTATTGTGAGTAGTCTCAGCATCGTATGCGACTTACACAATGATGCGTACATATCCTTACTCACATCGTCAATAAAGGTGAGAGGTCAGTGGTGTACCGTACATCGTACGCTAGCCTTTTTTTTCATATAATATATATATACATCACAGCTTGGTAATTCCGTGAAATTAAGTCGGGTAATTAGTGCAATCAAATTTAATTATTGACATCACGGTCAACATCAAAATATGTTAGTAATTTCAGGAATTACAAAATATTTTCTGGTATTTTTAGATACTATTTAATGTTTGTGTTATAAATTCACATTTACTTGTTGCATAATTTCGTATGCTCCCTACTTCAACTTAAGAACATCCATTCATAGTGTTTTGGGCCACGGATTGAACGTATTACAAACATAATAATTCTTCCTTCATTGGACACATAAAATAAAACAGGTTGTTTTTCGAACTACAAAGTTCACTTAAAAGGTGAATATGTCATATACAAATGAGTGTGGTTACTCCTTACAGGCCAACGACTTTTCTGTTGCTGCGATGAATAATGACTTGGGAACAATGGAACAAATGCTACAGAAGGACTACAACCCCGAAGATCTCAAAGAATTGAACTCTGAGGGGGTAAATGCATTAAAGATTTTTACATACAAACAAAATACATGACAGAACGCTGACGCCAAACATAGAATAACTTTTGAATAGCTTTATTATTTATTCAGGCGTAAGCTAATTCGTCTTGGAGAAGAATATATATTTTTGAGTTTCTAGTCTAATCTAAGAGATGCAAGTTATTCGTTTCCACATTGTTTTCCGTTATATATAACTCCAAATTCTAAACATAAACTATTGTTATAAACTTTCAAAAAGATAGTTTGGAAAGGTTATCTGCTTTTCGTCGATAGTATGACTAACGAATGCTAATTTTACACACACAAAAAATAGAAATTCAAGAAATGTTATGTAGTACCACTATCTATCTGAAATCAACACACAACGTGGCTGCATTAGTAAATGCATTCAACGCAGTGCGTGTTGTTGTCGAAATCAGAAACTTTAAAACATATATTACTACCATTGTAGTGACGTTATTAAACGACAAAATTCTGATACAGTCTTATATATATATATATATGTCAACACTTTTGTGTTTTTGTTCCAGGACACAGCGCTTCATGTGGCATTCAGGTGTCGCTCCGACGACGCAGGAGTTTACATGTTGAAGAAATGCCCTGAATTGAGAAACTACAAAAACAGATTCAACGAAGAACCTTTAGATATCGCCAGTAAAAAGATGCAACGATTAGCAAACTACAGATTTACGGATACAGAAGTCCAGGTGTCCGGTACGAATTAAACATTTCTCAGTCAATAAAAACTCCATGGTTCTATGACTAATTTGCATAACAATATATAGTGTAACTTCTTACGTTATTTTGTTTCATTCAAAACTGTAGAATGTATATACGCACCCTAGTATACATTGCTCTAGGGAGAACTCTGAGCTTTGCAGTGTCTGTGTTTTAGAGCGTATGTTTCATTCATTTGTGTTTTCTAATTCATAGACTACGAGAAACAATCTGTCGGCTATAATCTAAGGAATGACCGTGATTTTGGAGATGATGCTATTGGTCACAAAATATATGCAAAAAGTCTGGCGAACGCCCTGTACAGCTCAAAGCTACAAACGCCACTTACTGTCGGGTTATTCGCACCATGGGGATCAGGCAAGACCTTTCTTTTGAAGTTACTGTTAAGTAAGTAAGAAGAGAAAATACTAAATAAATAAAAACAAACATGACAGAGAGAGAGAGAGAGAAAAAAATGTAAGCTCACACTGAATAATACAGCAAAGTATACAGCATCGAATCGTGTGTGAGTTATGTGACACAAAGACATGATAGACTCTGACAATAATGTACATTTAATTATAATTTTTCACAGTGTAATAGCATGATCTCACCAAATCATATATTTATCTACTCACTAATTGTTCATAGATGAGATATGTTACAATGTCGTGAAGAAAGGCTACAACAAAACAAATTTAGACTCGATGCACACAACTATATTGAACTATTAAACACAATCATACATTCTCGATCTTACTTTGTTGTGTCTATATTATAGAAATATTGAAAGGAATGCAGAAGAAGTATAACAAAACGAAGAGCACTTGCTGGAATGAGTTTAAGCTGTTTCTTCATATAGTGTTTTTTCTTCCGCCGCCACCAACCTACTTTGAGGAAACTGATGAGATGGATTTCATCATAGTCAACTTCAATGCTTGGGAATATGCTGGCAGTGATTCCCTGTGGGCTGGCATCGTGACAAATTTGGTCAGTAAGATCGAGACTTATGCTGGTTATTGGAAGACCAGGTTCTTCCGAATTGTTGCTAAACCGAAGGAAGTCGCGAAGGTTCCACCAACGAAACAGAACAAAGCAGCCAATCTGAAACTAAGAAAGACAACACTTATTGTGAAATTGCCGAATTTTGTATGGCTCGGGTTGTTTTTACTTCTCTTAGTAGCTGCCATCGTGTTAGCGGTGTTGATAGCTACTGGAGAGTTGCGAGTGGAGTATCCTTCCAATTCAACTGGTAATGCCACAGATGAAGTGCAGTCATCGGAAGGAAGTGCCAAAGATACACTGATAGCTATACAAGCTTGCATTACATCTGTTCTCGGAGGGACTGTATTTCTGAATATTAAAAGTATTGGGAAAGGTATAATGACCTTTGTAAATTCACAGAAAGATAAGATTGAGAAGATGGTCAACAAACCAGATTTCTCCTCGAAGTTGGGTTTTATGTCTGAAATTAAAAATGAAGTCGTGATTGCTTCAGCTTTGATCAACTGGATTTCCAGCTATAAGAAGAAACCTATCCGCGTTATCATTACAGTTGATGACCTTGATCGATGCCCCAAAAAGAAAGCTGTAAAAGTCATAGAAGCTATGAATATTCTACTTTCAGACGAGTTCTCACCCTTCATTTGCATACTTGCTGTTGACTCTAGAATTATCGTGGAGGCAATTGAAGAAAGCCTCGGCAAAGTAGCTACGAATGCCTATTTAACAGGTCACGAGTATCTCAAGAAGTTCTTACAGGTTCCGTTCTGTATTCCGGCTATGTCGTTAAGTTCAAAAGAAAAGTTTATGAGGAAACTCAAGGAAGAGGCTTCTTCGTCTAATGACGATAATGAAGACGATTTTTATGGCATAGGTTGGCAAGACCGCGAAACCGAAGAACCGGAAAAAGCAACTAAGTATTCGTGTTGCTGTAACGCGAAGGTTGAGGACGATGACAAAATTCAGCTCAAAGTTGAATCGCAATTCAATTATGAACTAAATAAAGATGATAGTTATATGGAAGATCTGTTGAAAGAGTTCGCGAAAATAGAAATATTACAATACCTTGCTGGAAACCCACGACACATCAAGCGAATCTTTAATCTACTATGCATAACTGCGCATTTAGTAAAAGTATCCGGTGGTCCCAAATTCTTACCGAAAGAAATTGTCATGTGGACTGTGCTACTGGATCAATGGCCTTATAGGACGACTTACATAATCCACTACATAGAGGACTTTTTTCAGAGACAAGAACTTGGAATGGAAGTGGCCTGGGACGGACTTACTCATATGACAACCCTGAAGGAGATTTACCCAAAGGTGAAAGGTGACTTCAACAAACCGAATGACTGGGAGATGTTGATATCGCTGGACGGAGACCCGGAGTTGATGCAAAGATATCTGAATACCGAGATGAGAGACTTTGATGTACGAAACGTTCAGCAGATTATACCTTACACTATCCATCTCGATCGATCTATCAGGTACTCTATTGCACATGCGCAGACTCTTACTGATATTGAGCGTTCTCCAGATCAGTCGCCTTGCACAATGTGCAACATTAACTCTAAACTCAATAGTCGTCTGGACGATTTGTGTGATAATTTAGGTTATTAGGGATGATCTTTGGTGTCACGTGTCGTTATTTTATATGCAAAAAATGAGAATACACAAATATTCAAGGTCGTCCAAGGCCATTCTGTATTTAAATAGCTAAAACATTTATCACAATATTGGAAGTATTAATCAAAATTCAAAAATTCATCACATTTTATAAAAAATTAATGTTCACCTAATAATTAAAATTTATTTGAAATGTATCTGTTAATTTAATAGATGTGTCGTCATTTGATATTGAACCATTTGAGATATACTATTATTTTTTAACTTAGGAAACAAATGCGAGTTGCTTAAGAATCAAAATTTCACGGATAATTTACCCAATATGTGTACGAAAATTAATGATCTTATTTTTTATTTAATAACCTAATAAATGAAATGTCTTTGTAAAATTCGAAAAAACATAGTGGTATGTATCAAACTAATGTAATACATCGCTTTGTTTGTTTGTTTGTTTGTTTGTTTATTTGTCTCTGTTGCGCATATATCAATTAAAGCGACACAGTCGTCGCGCCGCGCTGTATTCGTTATCATGGTCCCAATTCGATGTATATAACGTGTATGCCCTTACACTATACTGAAACGCGCGCGCTGCACGACGACTGTAGCGAACGTGACGTCTGTTGCGTCTTCATTTCTAGATTCAAACTTACATTTAAGTCACATCACACAGTAATGTTTCAATACTAGTTTATCGGATACGGGTTTTGCGGGTAATATTACACATTCCATAAACATTTGTTAAAGTAGTATGTGCTGTAATTTACAATGTTATTAATGTCATGAATGGATTGTATTTTTAACAATAAAACTTTGATATTATTTCGTGGTGTGGCATTTAGTGAGAAATGTTAGAATCTGGTGATACTAAAGCAATAGTCATTGCCATAACGACAATACACATATATTGTTTTATACATTTATCTCATTCATACATTTATTTAGTAGAAATACAAAAACTTACCTAAATGTGGTTATAGCGGCATTCGCTTGTATCACGACTTTCTGATTTACTGGAAATAAATACAACATGTTGTACCGCGTTCACCTTTACCTGTGATGATGTTATTATCAACAACTAAAAAGGCTCCAACAATTGTATACTGCCCTCAGTGTTGAATTGACCTTATACTTTCGTCCGCTTTGTAAATATTGACCCCGCCGCCGTATGTAATTCTGAGGTATAAAGTTACACGTATCGAGCAATACTTAAAGGGCGGTAGTCGTCGTGCCGCGTCCTGTTCGATATATCGACGTATACAACGCGTGTAAAATACATTGTTTATTTACATAAAATTCGAACACGCTCTGCGTGACGACCACCGCGCTTTAATATACTGTCTATGGTAAAAGAAATGGTTCAGTTTATTTACTTCTGCTGAGAACAACGTACATTAGAAAATAAAAAGGCCTTGAGATTAGCCAAATTTTAAGCTTGAAGAAATTTCGTGTGACAACACGATCCCGAATATTGAACAAGCGCCAAATTATGTAATCGCCACTATTCTCGACTAAATAAACAAATTGTGTTTGTCTGAAAACTATTTCATAATCGCAGCAACGGTGGCTGTAAGAGGAGTCAATTGGGAAGATGATAATCATCCATCGTCATATAAAGCAAATTTTCCCAACGGTACTTCCAGAGACAGCATCGCATATGAAATGAACGCAGCCCGTATGGGAGGTACTGAAATAGAGAGAACTGCAGCACAGTTTAGAGCAAGTAAAGATTTCATCGGGCGGATTGTAAAGCGTTAGTTAACAATGCAAATCTGAAAAAGCAGAATTCATGGCCGGAATTCGGAATCGCGTTAAAATACAAAATGATTTTAATTATTCCATTTTGTAAAAAGCTAAGGTTAGTATATTTTAGTAGGGATTTTATAAAGACCAAATTATATTTCGAGGCATCCCATATTGATGAGTTTACAACGAATGAATGAATGGCAACACCTATATTCCGCCAAGTATTCCGGCGGATAGAATTTTACCGTTGACAACAACAGTCGTAGTGACCAAAAGAGAAAGTCTTGCGATCCTGCGAAAATCTCAATTCTATTTACATTCACCAGATAGGTCTGTCAATTGTCGCCGAGTTCTGTTCAACGGTTAAAAATAAACCTTATCCAATTTAAATTGAATCGATCGTTTGCCCACTCTTCTCGCCGCCATTCACGACGAGGACAATTTAAGACACCATTCCGACCTTTGTCGAGATTCGTTACGTAAACACAGGAAAACGCTGAGGTCCTCAGCGTACACCGCTGACGAAACAAATCTGTATTCCAACGAAAAGAGGGCGCTTTAGACCGGCCTTACTAATGACGTGTTTATTCATTCAAGAGACAACAAATTTGGGCTAAATATGAAAGAGACTGTTGTTTTTAAAACTTTGTAATCACGGCTATTCATACAATCTGTAATACATCCCAAGGTCAACCTCTGATTGCGTAAGTAAAACCTCACACAGGAAATTCCCAGAATTATAAAAGTAGAATATAAAACCATTTCAAAAACTATCCATTAATAAATGCAGCTTAAGTATCACGGTTTTCAACCCAACCATGACGGCTTCTTTTCGGCGCAGTTGAACTTTATCAGTGTTACATTTCTGATATTGCGTGAATTCGTATAAAAAATCTAGGACACTTCGATATAAAAGTCCTTGACTTGAGAAAACGAGTCAGGACCCCGGTCAGGGCATGCACGGAGAGCATTCTGATCGGTCGAGAAGCTGTTTGTCCTGTCATCAATCTTGCCCCGGTCGAACTTGAGCATATGTTGATTTTATCCACGTCACCCGCCACCAGCAAGACACATCATAAATCTTGACTACTTGACATAGTACCTTAATTTGGTATGTGACATGGTCGCCCAAGATATGGGTCCGATCATTTCATGGCATGATGTGAATTAGGGTCAACCTATAATGGACCTCTACGCTGTTGGTGGTCAGTGATAGTAAACGTGGAAAATACGAGCATTATCTACGCCTGGTAAAAATAAATTAATATTTTCAGGACTTTGTCCAGTACATTTGTTATTTATAAATTACATGCGGTGTGTTTCTAAAACAAATATACGTTCATTTGTGTGTGTTTACTTCTTAGACGTTCTGAAGCCAGTAGTGTTGTCTACTTGAGTAGGCTTAATTACGTTTGACACATTGTTACATAAGAACAAAACACACTACCATCCCGGATGTTTTTTTACTGAATAAACAACACGCCAACAGGAAACACATTGTGCATTTAAAGTTAGTAAAGTGTTAGCTTCGGTGGACCGAGGGTAAAACGGTGAAAGAAAGCTGATCATTAAGTGATCATTCAGCCAGTGCGAGTGTCTTCAAACCCGTATCTGTAACTACGATATACGTACGGATCGAAAGATGTTTTCAGTTACCATAAAAAACATCAGTTGTTTATGTCTGCGTGTGAAACTACTTTGCTTATCAGTGTCGTTTCGTAACTGTGTGTAAGCATAACATAACACCATTATCACGTCGAGTCAGACTCACTGATAATATTGTGCGTGATATAATGTAATGTAAGTGTGAAATGGCCAGAACTTTTTAGAATTTTATTTAAAAATAACATTTCTCGTGAAAATGACACTTTCGCAGTAAATAGTTAGTGATATAATCGAAAAATTTACAAAGTCAGATTGGTGTCATTATATTATTTACTGTAACAAATTCAACTTATATCAGTATATGTCTCGTTGACATATCCCGGCATTCATAGCATCATAATCGCATTCGCAAAAAATACCTGATATAGAGGGTACTAGGAAGTATACGGGGAAGTACCGTATGATTTATTCGCTGAAGTTGGCGCAGTAGGAAGACTGCTTTCGTCGCGAGTCTTTGATAAAAAAAAACGAACACGATAACTACTTCGGGTGGTGCGAACCTTTCACCGCATGTTACCAATCTCCATTGCAGGAACTACACAAAACTCATCCGGTGTGTAGCAAGGTATTGGAAGGAAAGAGTTGTTACATGAGATCGCGTTTCTAGTCCGCTTACTGAAAACCAGATATATCTTGTTTTGTGAGACCAAAAAACTAAACGTAAGTAATATTGCATGTTATCTTTGTGAAGTTTTACGTGTGCTGATCCCTGTAAACTTTGAAACAACACTACATGTTCGCAGTTATAAAAAAATCGAAGCATTTGCTCCCAATTTAGAGCTGAGATATTTGGGACATATTTTAGTCGACTCTTGTGGAGAGAAGTAATTACAACTAAATCATATATAATTCAATTAGAATACTGTGTACGTACGAATGACCCAGTTTTAATGAATTTGAATGAGTATGCGCGATTATGGGAAACGATTTAAAAATAGTATGAGTTTGGGGAATGTAAATCCCTTGAAAATAAAGATGCGCTAATCAGGCTCGTTTAGAAACAATTTGTATTTGTATTATTGTGTGGATAATAGTACACTGTTATCGTAGACAACCGTGCGTAGACTATTTAGATTTGTGTCGATAGTCTCTTCTGTAAATAGACTATGTTTGAAAAAATGCTGAAGTGTACGTTTTACTTCTCTGCGACTGTGCTGCAAATTAAACGTGATGGGTTGGGTTTTTGAGGGAAAAGAAAACTATGAAAGCCCGTTGGGGTCATTGGAAAAAGTCAAATGAATGTTTTTTGCTCAAGATCTCGTATTAGTATAACGGGAACTCGTAATAATAACACGAGATCTGATAATAATATCACGAAATTTCGTAATTATAGGATTGGGATTTGCACGATTGGAACTAATTACTAATAATTATTGTTTTATATTTTCAAGAGTAGATATATGAACTATTTTTGTATTGTGATGTTTCAGAGAAATGTGGCTTCTGTCCCAACAACAGTAATGTTATATGTACCCCAAGCATTATCACGCAGCTAAGTATAACCGCAGACAATTGGCGGACACGTGATAGAATGTAATTAAACGAAGTTAGAAAAATGTCTCCAGGGTCCACGAAATCTGTTACCAATCGTGGCCGCCACAAACTGATCGAGAATATTCTGTATTGCATATCATATAACACCCCCATTAACCCTTTGAGTGTTCAATGTAAACGCGACTACGCCCCCTTGTCCCCTTTGACATATAATGAATAGAGTTAAATAATAAGTTGAAAATTATTTTTTTGCAAGAACGCATTCAGCCAAGCAGTAGAAGGCGTGACGAATAGCGGCCTTCAATACTGTATATCTGGAAAGAAATCCAGATCAAAACTGAAGTACAATGTAATTTACTCTTTCTCTTGGTGAAACCCATATTTATTTATAAAGTCAGCGTCCTTCACAGTGACCCAGACAGTCAAATTGGTTAGTCCAGACGTTGTTTTAACCACGTGTGTAGGCATAACTATTTTGTTGCGATCATTGCAACATTGCTTGGTTCTTCCTGTAACGTCATATCAACCACGTTTTACCTTGACCAAGTTATATTTACCACTGACCGAATGAAACCACTGACTTCCACGCCTTTTTGAACTTGCCGTCATAACCATGTGTAAGTCAGAAGAGGGAAAGAAAGGGGAATATAATCACCTGTAGCACAGCACAAGTGTAGTATTAAACTATAAATCACTATTTCAACAAGTTACCTCCCCTGCAAAATCCTATTGTCGTTTTTTGCAACCCCTATTTCTTATGCTAAACACATATGTGTGAGCAACAATTTATTGTGTTAGCTTTCCGTCGATTATTTAACGTTGCATCATTTTATTCAACTATGCCACACTTAAAAATTAGCAGGCTTGCTATTTTTTAAGTGTGATTCACCACGTTTTTAGAGGTTTGTAATCGATCGGATTTGTTTTTTCAGGTTTCTAAGAAATATTTAAATAATAATATATGTTTATTGGTGGTGTGGTGTGAAGTTACGGGGTATTTCCAAAGCGTGTCCTGTTTCCATAAAAGAATGTAGCAATCAGCAGATAGAATGCATTACATATTTTCTTAGAATTTAACGAGAAAACAGAAAGCAAAGTGATGATGTCATTTCCGGATCAGTTCATGAAACAGCGTATTTTTTTTATAAAACATGCGTACAGTTTTACTACAAATCCTGAAACCTGCTTTACTCTTTTGTTTACAGAATTACGTTACAAGTAATTAGAGTGATCCCAACTCACGGATCGGATAATTTGAAAGGAGAAAATGAAGAAGACGGTGAACGAGAAGGTAAACACGTATAACGTAATTGCAACACACATCATTTCTGTCAACTGAACAGCACCTGCATGGTCATGAGATTACAGAGTAGCAGAGTAGTTTCTTCTTTGCGTCCACTTCGGGTGCCCCCCCCCCGTGTATATGTGTGGGTATGCAATTATAAAGCCTGTAATCGATATGAAACGAGTCCAGAAAAATACACAAAGTATCACAGACTCGAACCCTACATATAACAAGTAACCTGTAGAATACTGTGTGGGTAATATTTTTTATATTGATTTTTGTTGCATTTGCAGCAAATAGTTACCAAACAATGAGAAATCTATAGGATTGAATATACCCCACAGCTGGCTTCACATGCATTGTTCATAGTTCATATGGTGCTTACACCAGGATTTAATTACAGCACCTAGGCGGTATGTGGTTACAGCTTAATGTTCGAGTAATCGCAAGAAATTGACATGACAATAGAAATTCATTAAAGACTGCCACTCCCATGCAATTAACAGCGAGTGAAATTCCTGGGATTGAAACATATATTTTGAAGTCACTGGTGTAGGCAACGAATAACTGCAAGTTGACATAAAGACGAGGTAGTTTATTTAATCAGTGGTCAACTAGAGGCTGAAATTATAATTAATTTGTTTATTTCAATTTCTCCTGACGTCAAATAGAATACACTGGTGAAACACGGTAGTAACTGTGGGTGAAAGGATGTTTTGGGGTGTAGTTTACATTGTATATAGAGTGGTAGGGTCGGGTGTAATGTGTTCATTTCCAACTATTATGAAGTCACGTAGAATTTCACTTAATTTATTTTTTCTGACATGTTTTCAAGCATTACATGTGAATCCAATTTTCACTGCGCTGTGTCTCAATAGAGTATGAGGGAAATGGCATATTCACTGGAATTTATTTCAGGGGAAAAATGTTTTCAGTGATAATGAAGTATTATGACAGATACCCTCCCCGTGGCTTTCATTGCGTATGGAAGTTATTTTCACGAGTGATGCGGTGTATCCTGCTGCCGTACTTTCACGAGCGAAGCCACGGGGAGGGTGTGGGGTTCTGTTATTATACACATGTCCCATATTTGATTATTTCATATTAAAAAAAGAACGTGCAACAAACCGGGATAGAAATTTAGATCGGGGAACCCAATTGCCCATTAATATGCTCCAAGACAGTGCTGCGACCTAGCAACACTTGTCAGTGTAGAACGCGTGTCGCTGTACGTGTGAAAATAAAATAATCAGACGTCTAATTTAAGTCATTGTCCGAATAAATAACTCGTGGATGTTTAAGCGCGGTGGTCGTAGCGCAGCGCGTGTTCGAATTTCATGTAAATAAACAATGTATTTTACACGCGTTGTATACGTCGCTATGAGTCCCATATCGAACAGGACGCGACACGACGACTGTCGCCCTTTAGTTGGGACCACGACAGAACCAGAACTTAAACTGGGCGACTACGATACACGGTTGATGTTGAAGTTAAAAGTTCCTCCACAGATCTGTGCATTGGCAAACATGCCGTGCAACTGCAACACTCCACTGACGGAATGACTTTCGTTGAAATCGGTCGTCGCTGACTCGTGAGCTGCACACTACAACCTCGTTTGTGATGTTGCTTGCTCGTCGTGGATGGACTGAGTCTTGGTTACCGGTTAAATTTTGCTAATTTGGCGTTGGTAATCTTTATTTCGGTTATTTGGAACTGAGTAACGCCGCAACGTCGCCAACAGAAACCTCATGGTATATCGATGTTGATGGTTGCGGCTCCATATTAATCGGAGATTTCACTGCGGGTCCAGGCAGCGGGTGGATCTTCCGAGAGCCCTTCAAGATTTATAAAACTCAGATTCCAGGTGGTCAACAAACATTAAGTTCTCCCAATCCTAGTATTCTATGTGATGTACATCTAACATGCCAAAAATGCTGGTGAACGATTTGAACCTGACAAAAATACTTGAAATAGATACCAGAAAGGGGAGGGGGTAAAAGAAAAGTTATATAACATTTTATTATTCAATAATTTATTAAAATACATAAGTTTGTCCAACTCCTTGTGATACAACACCTCAGACATAGCTCATTGTACTCGGCTTGAGTGTGGGCAAAAAGTTACTATTTGAATTTTTGATATCTGTTTTCATTAATGAGAAAGTTGACCCCGAAGTTAGAGTAACTGTTCAGCAGGAATGGCTTTTTAACTCTTCTGTGATTTTTTTGGGCTTGGCTGATTTTGTCACGGTTCATACTTGACAGGCAGGTCGTACCATCACTAATTGGAAAAACAATCCTGACCCACCGCTACCATGGCAACAGCCAAAAGTCTTGTAATAGCAGTGCCCAAATGATCATGCCTTTTATCGTGGCTACGTTGCGCACTGGTAAGAGATCACCGGCGCCGACATTGTTACCACTGCACTGTCAACGGAATCCCAACGCAGCTTTGAACTTTGAATAAAATGTAAATGCTGCCTCCAATCTAGAAAATACTATCGCAAAACGGTTGGAAATAATACATTTAACGGCTGAATACGTCCTAACAATAAAATAAAGTGACTTCTAATGACTGCCATGTTATTTTGCGAACCTCGTATAAGGTGCCCGGTTTTAGTTATAAACAGACGTTAGCTTCACGTTCATGTCCTTCCATGATAACAGCCGAAAACATATTGCTTGTTTTTTACCGGTTTTCATTGGCAACCGAAGTATTTTTATTTTGTAAACAAATTTTCGTCTGCTATTTTTATTCAGTTCAAATCGTTCAGCAACATTTTTGGCATATTAGGTGTACATCACATGGAATACTACGATTGAGAGAACTTGATGTATGTTGACTGATTTTTATCATAGTACGAAGTACCAGGAAGTTACTCAGTTCCAAATAAAGATTACCAACGTCTGACTGGTAATCAAGATTCATGTAATCCATGGCTAACAAGCAACATCACAAGCGAAGTTGTAGCATGCAGTACCAGTAAGTCATCCCGTCAGTGCAGTACTGCAGTAACACGACATGTTTGCCATCAGCATTGTATTCAAACGAATCACGTGGTGTGCCGTTCTCGTTCAAACCCGGGATTCGATCAATAGGGGAGTCCCATTAAAAAAACACATTGCAAATCATGCAAGTTCAACATTTTCAAACCAATATACTAAAACAGAAATGCTCAGAGATGCAAATGAAGGATAGATATTACTTTTCACTATACACATCTCTGTTGATACTATCCCTCACATATTCTACCCCCAATTATTCCTGCGTAAAATGGACTAGCCTCTTTCTTGTTGACATTCAGAGTAAAATCACGTGACAGGCTGTTAAAATTGGCTGTTGCATACTCTTTCGCCGGTCTGGAAAATGTGTTTAATTAACTCACATTCAAGCAACAATGCAGATTTCCCAGTGGGAGTGAGACTATTCGACTCTGCCACTAAAAAATAGGGGTGTTTTCAGCAAAAAACGAATAACCCTGGAATACACACAATATACTGAATTTCGGAACAAATCTTGCATTACTTACAGCAGCAGAATACCACAGAAATATCAGACGAAACATGAAAACACTATATATTGTATTTCAGCCTGAACCCTCTATATTGCAATTCAAGGAATTAACCCCATATGTGCATCCATTTCCCACCTTGGTATCACCCACCCCTGAAAACAAACTCTTAATACCACGCTGAAGCGTTTGGTAATGATCACGTAATTCTGTCCTCGGTTTTATGCATTACAATGAACAAACAAACAAAGCGCACACAATAATTAAAAATCTTTTTCGTTTTCATTTTGAAGGATTCTGGTCAGAGTGCCGAGCAACTTCTCGGGGCAAAGACATATAAGCGTCGATCGACAGTGTACGGATTTGCCGATGCGGGGCTACAAGTGGCTGGTAAGTACGGTTCATAGCATGTATATAAAACGTCACTAGTTTAAGAGAAGTTTTCTTAGACACTTTTAAATCCTCGATTGAATGACAATATATTTTAGTTACATTGGTATTTAATCCCTAACCTGTCAGCCACGTGTACCTTTACATTGACTTGTTCAGATAACAGATAAAGTTCAATGAGACATTCTAATTTTTAAAATAATCACTGCTAGCCGTAATAAACACGTAAGATGGCTCATATAATAGTTCCAAACTAGACTAAACATAACGAAGATACATATTCAGATTTAGTTTGTCGGTAATGAGTGAACCGCATTTACGCATTATCCCATGACTATTTTTTTATGTTCATGTCAATATTTAATATTCCATACATTATGGGCTCCTGTCAGACAATTCAAGGCCGTTTTTTGAACTCTGAGCTTCCGGTTATGATGTAACGTTTGAATTCCCAAAATCAGATTCGCTGGGAGTTCCCTTTTGTTGTGAAAGAATAAATTTAGCTGATGACCGTTCAGGGACATTCCACGCTGATGTCACCCGCCACCCGCTCCCGTCCTTTGTTTAACAAGTCAACATCAATATAACGTTTGGGTGACACTTTCACTTCCCAGTTCACTGGGAATTTATGTGGAAGTGTGTACGCCACTGAGTCTCTGTGTTGAGGCATTTTTTTTTTAATTAAGAATTATATTAAACAGGTTTTCTAAACTATAATCCACTTTAACTCTGTTTGACAGATGGCTCTATTTGTATAAAACTGTGAAAAACATGTGTAAACATTTATGTTTATGTCTTCTACATTGACTAATTAATTCACACTGGGTTATGTATGATTGTGATCCGGTATTCGGCGAAATCTTGCGCTTTTGCGTAGTGAGTTCACTGAACAAATAAGTTCAGTTAGAAACACGTTGTATCAAGTGAATGTGTGTATCAAACCACATCATACAGTAATACATAATTCAATATACATAAACAGATATCTACGTATACAACTTTCAGTTTTAAGTTCAAGAGATAAATCAATAGATGCTGCTATTGCTTTGAACGATTGTTTGCACGCGGTGTTGATTTCTATTTGATATGAGCTGTCGGAGGGTGTTGGCATTTCAGCTCATCAAACAAGGTCTATATAGTTATTCTCATAGGCATATAAATAGTTCAGACTACTTCAACCTAATTTATAACACTCCTGTCAGCGAACGCGGTCACCATTATAAGGGACTTTGATCTTTAAATGTTGTAATATAACTAACAGCATATGTGCACATATAATATATTTGCTGGCTTTGGCTTGCGTTTTTATCGTCGATTGGAACTCGACTCCCGCGCTTGCGCAGTTGACAACCACTCCAGTTTTTGCTTGCCCCTCTTGCACTAACGATTGTGTTTATTACTTGCAGAGCACAGAAAACAGAAAATCGGGTACGACCTACGAAACGATCGAGATTTTAGTGACGATGCCATAGGTCACAAGGTGTATGCAAAAAGTCTTGCCAATGCACTGTATAGCCCAAGACTACAGACTCCTATAACAGTGGGAATATTCGCTCCATGGGGTGCAGGGAAGTCATTCCTGTTGAAAATGCTTATAAGTAAGTAGCGATCATCATGATTACTACTTAGAAATGACCAGCACTCGGCAGCTGGCAGTTTCGTGCATTATTTAGAGAAAGCCATGGTGTAAATGTCCTGAATGTTTCAGTGTGTTTTCGAAGCATGTAATTATCTTAAGTCGTATTACAGGCGTGGTCATAGCTGCTGAGTGTTAACAGATGATGGAAATAAGAGAATGATTTGTTAATGAGGAAATTGTGTTGCCCTTGCAATTTTTAATTCGATATTCTGCATTTGGCCTCAAAAAATTGATAGATGATTTGTGGATAACTGGTATATAATTTCATGAGATTTGACTGATAGATTTGTTGATATCTAACCATGGTGGACAAATCAATTTATAATCATATCTTTGTGTTAATGAATGATTGAAATTATAAGCAGCTGTACGCTGACAATGTTGTCATATAAGTTTAGTTGCATTTTGAATCATGTGAAATTGCATGCCCTTCCCCACACTGTTGAACAATTCGATAATGTATATATGTAACGTGAACATAAAAAAATTATTAATTTATATACACTTTCAGATACCTTGACAGGAATGCAAAACGCTTACAGGAAAACAAAGTCAAGTATCTGGAGTGAATTTAAATTGCTTCTGCAGATTATATTCTACCTTCCCCCAGCAGAAATATACTACGACGATACTGATGAGATGGATTTTATCATAGTGAAATTCAACGCATGGGAGTATGCCGGGACTGACGTTCTGTGGGCTGGAATAGTTACAAGCCTCGTCAGCAAGATCGAGGGGTACGCTGGCTACTGGAAAACACGTTTTTTTCGAATCGTTGCAAAGCCCGGAGAGGTTCCCAAACATGCCGGACATGGAAAAGTGAAACAAAAATTCCGAAAATCAAAGTTAGTTATCTTTAGCCTTCCCAATGTCATATGGTTTGCCTTATTTGTACTTATTGTCGTAGCTGTCGTCGCCTTAGCGGTCCTCATCGTAATTGGTGAAGTGAGAGTCGATGTACCTTCAAACAAGAGCAATGACACTACAGAGGAGATAACGAAGGGAAGTGCTCAAGACACATTCATTGGCATCGAAACTGCTATTCTTTCAGTTCTTGGAGGAACGGTAATCCTGAATATAAAAAATGTTGGGAATGCTTTATTGACATTCATCAACTCCCAGAAAAGCAAAATTGAACGTATGGTTAATAAACCCAATTTTTCTCAACAGTTGGGTTTCATGTCCACAATCAAGAAAGAGATACTGATTGTTTCTGCTCTAATAAACTGGATATCAGTGTACAAGAAAAAGCCGATACGTGTAATCATCGCAGTTGATGATCTTGACAGATGTCCTAAAGAAAAAGCCGTCAAAGTTATTGAAGCAATGAATATACTTCTCTCAGATGAATTGTCTGCGTTTATCTGCATCATTGCTGCAGACTCCAGAATTATTGTACAGGCAATTGAAGAGAATCTTGGCAAACTGGCACAGAATGCTTATTTCACTGGTCATGAATTCATGAAAAAATACATACAAGTTGCGTTCTGTATTCCAGTAATGTCCACACGTGCTAAACAAAGATTTCTGAAGCAGTTGAAGAAGGAAGCATCTTCAACTGAGCATGGTGATGCTGAACAATGTGGTAGCGAGACTAAACTCCAAGCATCTGTATCTGACACAATCGAGCTCGAGGTTATCAGTAAAAATCCCACAACACTTATTGATGGAAAGTGCTATATGAATGAATTACTAATGGAGTTTGAGCGAAAGGAAATCATGCAATACCTTGCTGGGAATCCACATCAGATTAAACGCATATTCAACCTTCTCTGCATAACAACACATCTGGTGAAGGTAGCAGGAGGTCCTCAGTTTCCAGCAAGACAAGTCGTACTGTGGATCGTTTTACTGGAACAATGGCCATACAGATCGTCCTATATGATTCACTTTATTGAAGAGTCTTTTCGGGAGCGTGACCTTGGAATTGATGTCAACTCAGAGTGGCTCAAACTCACCACTACACTGAAAGAAATATACCCATATGTAGAAAGTGAACTCAATACACCCAAAAACTGGGAGATGCTGCTTTCACTTGATGGAAACCCTGATTTATTTCAGAGACTCATCAAGACAGAGATGACCACATTCGATGTTAATATCGTAGAGCAAATGATGCCATACACAGTTCATCTTGATAGATCGATTAAATACTCCATCCAACATGCTGATACAGCAGAGGACATCAAATCAAATTCCGATTGATCTAATGCAGAGACATTGAAACAAGGAGGTGAATCGTTTCTATTATAATCAACAAGCTCTTCAAGTAATTAGTTAAGTAAGAAGGTTATTAGTTAGGTAATTAGTTAGGTAAATAAATAGGTGAGTGAGTGAGTGAGTGAGTGAGTGAGTGAGTGAGTGAGTGAGTGAGTGAGAGACAGACAGACAGTCTGACAATTCTTCTTACAGTCTTCTTACTCAATCAAGTGAGTAATTACAAATATGTACAATTACAAATATTATATAACGTATAGATAAACTAGTCAAGCTGCACGCAATCAGTAGGTGAATGTGGCCAGCATGAACTGATGAAATTATTTCCAAATTCTATTGCAGCTTGTTGCTAGTTCATTCTCTGCCCCAATGTGCCATTGGATCATTTAGGATCTGTAGTTTAAACGACGTCACACTATTGTATTTTGTGATATTTATCTGGGTGAATTCCCAAGATAGACCACTCAACCAGAAGGAATTCTGTAAATTCCCCCATGACTTCTAATAATTCAGCAAGGATTTTCAGATCCTTTTCTCTTCTGTCTTTGATATGAAAATTGGAGTGTAACTTCTTCTTGAACAACGTTTTCTTCGATCATACATAGGCCCGTGGATTGAAGTCAACTTAAACAAATTCTATTATTGTCATTGTCAAATTGCATGATACTAAATGCGCCACATATATTGCACTCGCTTTATAAACAGATTTGTCTTCTGTTGATTTCAAATGGTACTAAACGTTCAATGTAAAAAAGGGTAGAAATTATTGAGCCGGAAAGTAAATATTGTAGATAAATAGCGAACAACGATATCATCTGTGGCGTTATTTGCAGTGTGTTTAATTAATCATGGCTTATTTATCTGTTGAGAGGGTGTCAGTATTCTTTATCCTCAGCTTTTGTCATATTACCTCAACGCCTGCAAATAGAAGTGTGCATTGAAAGTAATGTGTGCATTGCCATTTGGTAACTGTCATGAAGTTGATTGACAGGTCATTCTTGTTTACAACTCTGGAAGGACAATTGGAACCTACCAGGTGTGCTTGTGATTTACATAACAACGGATGTTTACAACTCTGTAAGGACAATTGGAATCTACCAGGTGTGTTTGTGATTTACATAACAAAGGATGTTTACGATCTACATGAGACAGCTGCTAGCAAGACCACATTCTGATCACACTTATGTGGAAACCCGGATGGTGTACCTGAATCTGGGCGATATTGTGAGACAAGTATGAACTGCTCTGCAATCTCTTGCTTCGGCGGTGCCCTCCAAAATAACAGCGTTCCTCTGCAAGTAATACTCCTGTATTTCTTCGTCGTTGTATTGCAGAAGCCATTGACTGTCATCAATGTCCGCATCCTGGAACCAATGCACACTTCCCAAGGCAATTTCATTTTTCTGTGCTTTTCTTTTTTTTCTTTTTTTTTGTAATTATGTTGAGAGGTATTAAAACCAGCAGCTTTCACTTGATATTTTGGTGTATGTGTATTTTATTTCCAGTACTATTGTCTTGTCTACCCCTCGCCAAACTGCTTGGGAGTCAACAGATATAAAATAAAAAAGGAATATAGTACATATGTAATTTAGTGGATAGTTAAAAAAACAAGGCCATGAGGTTCTCAAACAAATCACCCGGACTTGTATGGGAATTGTTTGTGTAATAGGAGTAACTTCGTTACTCGCTTTTCAGGGCTTCGCTTTCAGGGCTGCGTTCACCCAACTGACGCACAGAAAAATGACAAACTTATAAATGAGCCCTCGTGATACAACATTTTCGGTCGGTTTTATGGAAAATTGCACATCGACCACATAAGTTAGAAATACTTCTACAATAAACAGTAGTCTATGTTGTGACATTCGTTCAGCGTAATAAAAACGAACTGTCATTTTGCGGGTATTAACGTCTCCACATACTAGTTGTTTCTTGTGCTCGACTGCAGAGTTCGCCGTGATATAATTCCCTTCAGCATGCTAACTCTTCAGGGCTTCGCTTTCAGGACTGTTCTCAACAACAGACCAGAATATCTTCACACACACATTGTGGGTAAACATCAAAATACTGAGCAGTTTTTTTTTTATAATTTCCATATTTAATCATACCGCTGCTATATCTGATTGTGAAGTTGGAATATTAATATGTCATCAAAATCGCGTGGTTTCGTGAACTCAATATAATAACTAAACTCCCCCAACGGAATCTGTGGACATGAAACATAATTGCGGGGTGTCCAATTGACAAAGAGGGCGCACTCGAATAAAATTTCGCTGAATATATTCTGCCAAAGTAACTGTGGTGATGCGATTACCTAAAAAACGAAAGAAAGTGTAGGTAGCGAGCGCAATCAATACATTATCTGGTGTCTCCGTGTTAGTTCCCGCCATGGTAGGTTTCATCACGCCCCTTGGTCATTAGATCTTATTCAGACTTCATAAAAAAATGAAAACAAATAAGAATTATAACATCAAATATCACTGATGACGATACCAATTATTAATCCATTTTTGACATGTAACCCCCTGATACATTGTAGGTCTAGCCCTGATATTATGTATTGACCCTTAGCCCCTGTAAGCACTTATGAAAGATCACAGGCTACACATATATACCATTATTTTATCAATGATTCAACATATAACATGTGTCATTGAGTTCAACATGCGAAACAAATAACATGATGGTATTGAAAATTCACTCATGTTAATACACGTTTCATTTATTCATGGTGCCCCCAGGGTCAGGTTATATCAATATGCTTTTAAAATTACCCTGATAATGAACTCATGATATACACTATATTATAAATAAGGAAAGTGTGAAAACGGCCATTAATTGTTACTTCCGTTGCATAGTAGTTTCTTTTCTAATGTCATAAGAGCAGTATTGATTGCTCACGAAAACACATTGTCCTATCATCGTCCTCGTATGCAATGCTGACATGAATACAAACGAATAGTGGACACCTAGTTTATACAGCATGAATCAGAATAACAGAGGTACCCAATGAGAATGAATACAAGGATTGATATCTTGAACATTGACCTTAATCGAATTATATAATTATTCAGCATTAATGACTAATTTATTTGGCAGTAATCACTTTTTTATTCATAAATGACTAGTTTATTCAGTAATAATATTTAATTCATTCAGCAATAATGACTAATTTATTCAGCAAAAATTTCTAAAATATTACGCAAGAATGAAATATTTTTTCAGCAAGATTAAAATAAATAGTAGATAGACACCATTTTTGTTATAAGTAAAAAGAATAGCAAAATGTACTTACCTTAACAAAGATGACGTCACAACTCCCCACGAACAGGAAAACAGCATCTCCAAATGAAAATCACCTAAAGTGTGTTTATGTATTCATCAAACAGTGCTTACGACTATTTATCAATCGCATTTCACTTAAACCATTTTCACGTGGGCTGTTGGGACTAAGCCCGTATTTTGCAAATCTTGTTTCATCGATCTTTTTCCTGATTTTGATTTTCCAAAATCAAGTGCCAATTATTTTGAATAGCCTTCCGTGCTTTCACTGATACCCGCTTTTATTTCAAATTACTGTGACCACCAGATTTTCAAATCATTCAACTGTTGTAATGTGTTACTACAACTCATATTTCTGAAGTTCAAAGAAAAAGAATCACACTCTTCAATTTATTCATTAGAATTGCTGTAACAGTTATGTTTAATAAACCTTGATACTAAATATGTGCTTAGTACAACGCATAACGAATAACAAAGGCTCTTTCTGCAACTTAGTAACAATGGCAACGGACGTTTTCTGATATAAATGTGTTTGCCTTTGCCTTATTGAATTGAATTACTCATCATTGTGCTTAATATATCCTTAGTTTTTGAATTGAGTGTCAATCCCAAATAGTAAAAAAGTATCTCATGTCAACATATTAAAATACTGCGTCCATCTGACATACCCCCCCTCGCCAGGAGTGAACAAATTAAAAACAAACCCATTATTTATCACAGCTAGAGCATTAGTCGAAATATCTTTCAATTCAGTTTTTAATATATACCTAAAAATAGAAATGTATTGACTCTAATAGCATAATATAGCTCATCTATATATTCCAGTTACGTTCTGAAATAATGCTTGATTCTAGTCATACACTCCTTTTAGAAATATGTCACATAGTGACGCCAAATCACTAACAATTCATAAAGCCTCAAATACATGTAATGTAATAAATAAATGACGGGCGATGTCGAATTATTGAGTCTAATTCGAACCGAACTATTCGTTGTTACTCAGTCTAACTATAGCTGTTTTTTTCATTATCAACTTTGTGGACTCAAATGAGCAACCACAAGGTGAAATATCATTTAATAAATTTAATAAATAAATTAACTGAAAATTTTTGGTCGACCAAACATCCATTCTCATTTGCTGCAAACATTTGTACATTTCCCATGTGTGGTCATTGACTATTTTATAATAATAATAATAATAATAACTATATAGGTAATTTCACAATAAATTACCTCCAGCCTGGTTCTCATCTTATTCATCGATATGTAAATGCGTATGTTCTGCGGCTTTCAAGAGAATAGCGCAAAGTATACATGAAGGCAGAACTGCGATTGTATCGACGCCTCATTGCATACTTTGCGGTATTCTCGTGTTCGAATGCGACTTAAACGAGACTCGCGTTTTGTTAATAAGGAAGACATTCGAACGCATTTCTAACACTTACGTCCGTACGTATGAATTCTATTGTTCTAGATGTATAATACTGTAACAGCCACAGCATCACCCCAGGAAGTATACTACTAGATCCATCGAAATCCAGTATCAGTGAAAAAACTTGTAGCCGAATTTATAGTTTTAAAATTAGCTACAATAAATAAAATGGTCAACAGAGATGTGAAATCATTATACCAAAGGAATTAAATTTACTCATTGGTTTTACAGTAATATTAGTGATTTATTAAATTAATAGTACTTGGCATAAATACACTAGTAGATTATGAGGTACACCTATTCCTCTTTCTAATGATATTATTTTCTCGCTATAATTATTAGACGACCGCCGCTCCGCGTGGGATATGGGAGCTACGCGATGTAAACAGCGCGTGCCTTGCGTGGCGACTTCAGCGCTTTGACTAACTGAATAAAATATTGAAGTGCTAAACAAAACCAAGACATTGCGTTGACAGTAGTCTCTCTTGTAAACTACAAGATAATACGATGCATACAAAATGAGATATTAGTGAAGAGATCCGTTGTTGATGTACTTTATTTCACTTTCATCTGTTGAAATGTGGCATTGAAGTTGATTCCACATGGCGTGTTAGTATCATAACAATCTATGTGAGGAAAGACAAATATAATCATTCAGACATTTTTCAAACAAACGAGATTCATTCATATGACAACAGAGTTAACATCTACACTGCTGTCGATGTACAATATATGTATTTGTAAAATATTATAAGAACCAACTTTCTCGGTACTGTAACACCAATCACGAGTATAAAACCGGATTAGACCATGCGATGATCGTAACAAGCTTCACGCTTTTCAAGCACCGAAATGGTTAGTATGTAGATACGCCATAGCCTATGTATAGACAGACGTTTTATGCAAATTTCTGTATACGATAACACTATTTCTTGTTTGTGTTTGTTTACAGTGGAAAAAATACTAACCCAATTGTACAATCATTTCCTTCCAGTCTGATGTTAATGATGTTTGCAATACGCCATCAAAGCAAAATAGGTTTGCGGTCTTGTCGCCTGGCGGCAACAGACAACCATGTTGCCCGCATGGGCATGTATAGTTGATTTCTAATTGTTCGCCATGGCGAAGTGTTTTGGTGGCACAGTTTGATGAATACGAACAGTCAGCTTGCAATGAAAAACAAACAATGTAGATGTTAGAACTCAAACATTAACAAGGCAAGCTATTATAAATATTGAAATGACTGAATTAAGTTGAAGATTACAATAAATATTGTGCTCTTACCATAATCACAATATCTAGCAATTTTCTGAAATTTAAGAAGAGATATAATAATTATAACCCTTTCTAGCGACAACAATTGGCGTAAGCGACGAAGGACTACTTACACAAACACAGTTTTCTATGTGAACGACATTGTTTACGTTACAGAAAAGTGTTCTCGTTATTCTTAGTATTTGCTTGAACCTAATATACCTTATTATATTTAGAGGTTATAAAAACTGGTAAGACCTGTCTGGGTAAAATTAGCATACTTGGCGGGAGATAATAACCGAACGTTGGAAGACCATTATCTGCCATAAATATGCTAATTTTACCAAGACCTTATAATAATGAAGTTTTGACTGTGTGAAAGCGAACTAAAGTTTCATCTTGTTTATTCAACAAACAACACATGTTGGCTGGCCTTAGGCAAGATAAGTGTGAACTAGGTTACTGTCCAGGTCACAGTTTGTGTCAACAAGTGGAAGTATCCCTGTTCCCAGATGTGTTTTTTATTTGTACAATCACGTTAAAATCCACTGTTTTTGTTTTGTTTCTCTTCAAGGCTAAAATCCCACCGGCTTTCCAGTCATGTTAGACCGCTCGCTATGCTTTTCATTTAGTTTCAGTTCAAAGTATTCTACAATTCACCGGCCGCTCTTAGCATTGGAAAATAACTATTACGCTGACGAAACAGATGCCAATAACATCTATCTTGATGCGTTGAGAATACTCAAGATAAGGGGTATGCTTACACGCACCAAAACGTCGTACCCGTGTACCGTTCGTTCGTAAGGGCAATCACTATAATGCTACTCCACACCACACAGTACAGTACACCACGCGCAAAATACAAGAATATTTGATGGATTAAAAGTAGTTTCTTTCCTATTTTATTTCGTCAAATGAGAGGGTGAAAAAGAATTTCAAGAATTGCATTTTAATTTATACAGATTCTGCTTTATAGTGCAAAAATTAATAACATTAATGAATTCCCCGCCAACCCATTGATCAACCATAAGGTTATACGTAAATAACAATGTTTTTTGCTGATTAAGTTTAGTAGGCGGAGTTTATGTCAGTGATTTCCATGTTATATGCATATTCTCAGAAATAAAAAGTGGGAAGAATTCGACTAAGGGCCACAATCTATTTATTATACGACGTTACTGGAATCAACGTGCGATCCAATAAAAGTGTTATTCCAGGAATAGATTGAACTTGGTCAATAATGACAAAATGTATAAACAAAAAGTATCTGAAACTATTTATTTTGTTCTAGTCGATGGAACATCTATAAAACTTGACACGTTTCAAGACATGAGTTAAGTCTTATTTATTGAAACCAAAACGTTGTCGAAATTGATCAAACTTTGTTTTTTTAAAAGAAAGAGCGAGAATCAATCATCTTTCTAGAGTAACGCCCATCAAATCTGTTTTGAAATATTGTACATGTAATGTGATGTTGGTTATTGCCACCGTTTGCTCTTTTTAAAACTTCAGATTGATGATAAATATGTCAAAATTTGTTCAAATTCACAAATTGTATGTTTTAAAAGGTACGTTTTTAGTGTTTGGTCAGCCGACACGAACTTTGATTGTCAATTGTATCTGTAATGCATATTTACAAGATTAGTTCGCTCGAATCGGTTCTTTTGCATGAAGAATGACATTTTATTAATAACATAAAGGTTAATATGGATATAGAGTGAAACCGATATGTGATTGAATATAATAACTGTACATATTGATGAACATACTCGAATCTTATGAATCTTCCACGTATTGACTTTCATTTCTAAATATATCACCAAGGTTACTATTTTGTTATGATATCAAAGAGCGGTCAGCATACAATATTCTAATAACAAGATTCAAAAACTGCATCATCACACGACCCGTCAAAATAATGGCTTTTAATGAATCTGCCATAATGCTTCCTGTTACTTAACTATGTTTAAATTGAAATAATAAAGCTGTTTTGAGTAATGCAGAGCGCAATTCTGTGTTCCATTTACTGAATTGTCAGATGGCTGTACAATGTGTTATATTTTAAAAGTATTCGGGTCAAAAATAAATCTACCATTTTTGTGCACAGCAATAAATGAATTGAATATAAATAAATCATTCGATTGATAATACTTCTAGTAAATGTGTTCAGTAATTATACCATACGTATGAATGACTCGGTGTTCTAATTTGTTGACAATCAACACATGACGGGCAGGACTGGACTGATATGGTATCACACGTAAGGATTTTCAATATTTCGTACTAAATCCGGCCTAAAGCTTGACTTGCGACACACCGAGTTGTCACTTGGAAATCGAGGTTACATAGAAATTTGTAATCTATCATACAGACAAAAAAAATGTCACCACCTTACACTGTGGTCAGAATGGTCTACACTGTAGCTCAACAGATCATGATTTCGAGCGTTACATTACGTGATATTTTCATACTATAGTTAAAGAATCATGAGATTGTTTGTATGCAAATATGGATGTATGTTTCATATATATATATATATATATATATATATATATATATATATATATATATATATATATATATATTCCATATATTATAATATTTTAAGCTGGATCATAAGTACGTACATATTATATTCAAACAGATTTGTGTAAACTTCTAATTAATAATATCCAGATATGACATATTAAATATATTTGTATATACTTTAATTGTTGATGGTTGCCAAATACATGCACGCGCAATACGATTTATACACATAAAAAAACACATTCTCACCAAATCACTTCCTACCCCGACTTCCAGATACACGTTTCCCGGTGTGTCGATGAGATCTAACATATTTTCATCCTTCCTAGAAGCATTGAGCTCACATATTCCAGTGTTGTAGTTGATTGATTTGCAAGCCGGGTCATGCATGCACATGAGTCCACAGGAAAGTAACGTACCAGCTGGCTGTGTGTGAACGGCATGTGACTTGAGTGCAACGTCGTATTTAATCACTTGGGTAAATATGTTTTCTGCGTAAACTGGAACTATATAATTAATCAAGAAAAGCATTAGGATCTGATCGACATGTGCATCAGTTATTTGATAATTGAATGTATCCAAGTTAGAATCACATAAACACCGTATTTATTACTTCAAACTTTTTATTTAGTGTTTCAAGATTGACAATTGTTATTAATTAAAAATTATTTTGTAAAGACAAATTTTTTAATGACTTTTAAAGCTTTGTCTCCGTTGATAATGAACTGTTCTGAATGTCAATCGCTGCTAGGGTAATCATTTGTATTATGTAGTGAAGTCAAAGTTGTAACATGTGAAGTAATATTTCGCTTGTACGGGTCTAACAAATACATTGAACAAAAAGCAATGGACGTTTCAGGCTTCTCTGATACTCAGTACACAGTATACGATTCATAACAATTAACGCTGTAGTTTGTTATCAAGTGAATCTACATCTAAGTGTCTAAAATATGCGAGACAATAAACTCGAAATATATGTAATATAAGCAATTCATTAAGGTGTCAATGTTGATCGCTAAAAATATTAACGCTTTCGATTTTTCGACTAATGTGTTTCGAATAAATTGGCAATGATTTTATTATATATGAGTATATATTATTTCTGACCATGAATACGCAACGAGTAAATGAAACAGCGCGTTATCTGTTGACTACGAAATGACGTTGATAAACGACCCACAATATATTTCTCTGTACTTATAAAAAGCAAAGTTTAGTTAGTGTGAAACAAAAATACAACAATATGTAGTACATAGATCCAAAGTTCAACTCACAGGTCTGTTGTTTATTCTACTTCAAGTTTGTGAGTACAGAGAACAGTTAGAAATGTACATGCTCAACAATACAAAAAGCACGCTATGCTCATATATCATGGTGGATGAGAAGTCGATTCTACGTCAGCTGCGGGCGATCTCATTGTGGGCAGTGGAATTGCCTCTAACATTGCGAGATGTTCATTATTATATCATCATATTGTTCACGTTCAAAATGCTCATATTATTGAGTTTCACTAATGCTTGTTTATTTTATATTTATAGCCGCGACATCATACCCATGTGAATCGCGCTGATAATTGTCGACGATGACGTCACTGATGTTACCAAATACGAACAATGGTATTAAGCAATATATTTTTTCAGGAGTCCAATAAACTCCGCTGATTTCCTCAGAGTACAATTACAATTTTGATGTTAATCGTTAATAATATTGCACCAGATTCAAGTATAGACAAGAGTGGTCGACACATCACTTCCTTCATTAGGACGATATGATTATACACATTGTATTTTTCTATGTTTAATCGTCGAGTTAAAATGAGATTAATGATAAAATAACCTCCCCCACCTTTCATTTAAATTCATGCAGAAATATCAGCAGTATATCATAAACAATCTCATATCACATGGAATAATCCATGGTTTCCATGGAGAGAACATCTGTTTGGACTATAAACACAAATACAATAATCATTCACTTATTTGATGAAACTGCTCATATATTGGACCGTTAAATACTGAGCCCCAGCTACACGCAACTGTGTTATATTATGTAGTCGTAAATACTAATTTGGAATCACTGTCAGATATACATGTTTCATTCGGATTACACATACGTTCGAAACAAGCTCATGATTCAAAAACATTATTTAATAAAGCCAAAAAGTTTAAAAAATATTTTACTATTTCAATTTTGATGAAAAGTGAAATCAATTGATAAAAGTTAATAAAAGAACAAATAAATAATAAATAAAGATTCATTTACTTTGAATCATAGTATGGATATTAATTCATTTTTAGATAAAAAAAATAAATATTTGTTACAAATTATATTTTCAGGAAACAAGAAAATATTAATATAAAATGACATTTGAAGTCGACTGTTTACTCAAACTTTGAATATATCTTGCCGTACCCAGGGTCATCAGTACCATTTCAAAAGCTCATTGTCTATCGAAAATTTGATTAATGAAGATAAATATATAATTTGTAATGCATTGAACTATATTACATTTGCTATGAATTGTGATATAACAGACAAGCCAATTTTACTGACATCTGATTTTCGAAATATTTTATTTCGTTTTTCTAAGAAATTTAACTTTAGGTGACAGAAATTTTATTCTGGTGAATAACGTAAACTCATATCCAAATATTTAATTAGTAATTATACTCATATACTACTATTATATTTAATAAGAATAAATAAAGTAGAATATAATAAGCAGTTCAAAGTTACTATCGTTTTGTTTTGTTTAATCACTATATTCGGTTTCTCATGCATTTCTGACATGTTTTTTGTTTCAAAATGCTCTCACAGTCGTTGATTTGTTTTTTGTGTTCTAAATAGTGTCGAATATTCTCTTTTTCGATAATGTTTCTAGACGGGTTAAATATTATTGTCATTCCTGGTATACTGCTCGTATCGCAGTGTGCAATGAACGATTTCGTGAATAATGTGAATGCTCGTGATTAAGTGGAAACGTCTGTTCATATCCATTCTCCACGTGTAAATTTTACAAATGAATTTTTGATTATGAAATATCATATCTTTGACGAATTGAGCATTTTGCAAATGAGTTTGAGATTATAAAAAATATCATATTGTTGACGAATTGACTATTATACTCGTGATTTGAGTGGTATATAGTTGTCATGTTATTTGTCAACGTTGCATTTTGAAAAAGAGTATTTGTGATTATAAACTATAATCATATCGTTGACGAATTGACTTTTATGCCCATGATATGGGGGTTATATAGTTGTCAACGTTACTTGACAACGTAACATTGTGAAAATATTAATTACATTCCCTGTATTGCTGCCATATAGTTGGATAGTTGGAAAAGAGGCTATGGTTGTTAAATGGTGTGTGTCAGGACGTTATCGTGCTGAATGTATTTATGGGGACAACATGTGTTAGATTTATATTACATTGTAATATGTTCAGATCGACATACAAATTAATGAGACATTGATCAGAACAATTCACTGCTTCAAAGTACATACATATAGTACGTAGTTGTTGATGTGTCGTGTGGTATGTCCTACCTACAAACGGTTGACACATCGGCTAGAAGCTGCTCTGACACTTCTCACAGCCAAACATAAGCAAATTGTTACATTGCTATAAGTGACGTAATGAAACCACTATGTTCTTGTCCACCGGCGGTTCACGATAAAATACAGGACAATTATTAACACACAATATAAATCGCATGCAAATCGGTAAAGTTTACTTAATACGTCTTTTGAAAAGAAGGAACACCAATACGCTAAGGTAAATTCTGATTGTAGCATCGTGGCGGCTCTGGTGAAATATATACACCATGGTCCGAACACGATATTACGATATGTGCTACTCAAAACAAATCAGCAGCATTAAACTCGATCACGATAAATAAGAAGGGGGCGATGCAGTGACGGGGATATAGATACATTGCCATCCACACACGTGACTGGTGTAATCCAATCATCCTTTACATAGTACGATGGCCTAATTAACGCTGGCTGTAGTATTTATGGAAGGTTAGCGTTAAGGTATAATATTAATGAAATATATAATGGATTCCATGTAATTACTGTTATTACAAGCAATCATACGGTGGTGTAATCTGTTCATGAACATCTTTGTGTCATATGATGTTCCTTTTGATTTCACAATACATTACCGAGAAGTTACAGTGTGCTCAATTTAGCATTTGTCGTCATATATTAATAATGGGTAATACTGACTAACATGTAATAACGTGCGACTTACTTAAATTACGTATTCTGTGTTTACCGTTCTGTTTTATAATTACAAAAAATGTTGACACTGTGGGGGAAAATATGTTTGAATTCAGTGAATATATTGACAGTATATGTATGTATAACACCTTATGTTAGTTTAATGATTTTGATGGGAATAAACTGTTGTGTTAATATACTGTAATGCTTTACCTGCTTGGATACTACAAATATAACAATACACTTTTTTGTTTTAATTTGTTCATGTATTGCATCAAATACCGTGTTTATAGCGGTCATGGGATTCAGTTACCAAGATGCCTTGCAACTTTGCAAAACACACTTTAGATAAAAAAATATTTTTTACAAATTATGTTTTCAGGCAACAAGAAAACATTAATATAAATATACATTTGAAGTCGACTGTTTACTCAAAATTTGAATACCAATATTTATTGAAAATTGGATTAATGAAGACAAATATATAATTTATTGAACTGTATTGCATTTGATATGAATTGTAAAACAACGGACACGTCAACTTTATTGACATCTGATTTTCAAAATATTTTATTTCGTGTTTCTAAGAAATTTAACTTTAGCTGAAAGAAATGTAATCCTGGTGAATAATGTAATCTCATATCCAAATATTTAATTAGTAATTATACCCATATACTACTATTATATAAATTATTTATAAGTTTTACAAATGAATTTGTGATTATGAAATATCATATCTTTGACGAATTGAGCATTTTGCAAATGAGATTGCGATTATAAAAAAATATCATATTGTTGACGAATTGACTATTATACTCGTGATTTGAGTTGTATATAGTTGTCAAAGTTACTTGTCGACGTTGCATTTTAAAAATAAGTATTTGTGAATATAAACTATTATATCGTTGACGAATTGACTTTTATGCCCAAGATATGGGGGTTATATAGTTTCAACGTTACTTGAAAACGTAGCATTTTGCAAATAATAATTACATTCTCTGTATTGCCGTTGTATAGTAAGTTGGATGGTTGGAAAAGAAGCTAGTGATTGTTAAATGGTGTGTGTCATGTATTTATGAAAACGAGGATTATATTAATATGTTCAGATCCACATACAAATTAATGAGATATGTTAAATTGGGCAGAACAATTCAATGCTTCAAAGTACGTATGTATGTGACGTAGTTGTTGATGTGTCGTGTGGTATGTCCTACCTACAAACGGTTGACACCTCAGCTAGAAGCTGCGCTGACACTTCTCACAACCAAACATAAGCAAATTTTTACATTGCTATAAGTAACGTAATGAAACCACTATGTTGTTATCCACTGAGGGTTCACGATAATTACCAACCTCCATCTCAGCAATATAAATCCTACGTAAACCAGTAAAGTTGTACTTACGTATTTTGAAAAGAAGAAACACCAATACGCTAAGGTAAATTCTGATTGTAGCATCGTGGCGGCTCTGGTGTAATATATACACCATGGTTCGAGCACGATATTACGATATGTGCTACCCAAAACAAATCAGCAGTATTAACTCGAATTACGATACCGAACGACTATCAACAACACTGAGAATGGGGCGATGCAGTGACGGGGATATATATACATTGCCATCCACACACGTGACTGGTATAATCCAATCATTTTTAATATTGTACAATGGCCTAATTAACGTTGGCTGTAGTATTTATCAAAGGCTAGCGTTAGAATATTAATGAAATATATAATGGATTCTATACAATTACTGTTATTACAAGCAATCATACGGTGGTGTAATCTGTTCATGAACGTCTTTGTGTCATATGATGTTCCCTTTGATTTCACAATACATTACCGAGAAGTTACAGTGTGCTCAATTTAGCATTTGTCGTCATATATTAATAATGGGTAATACTGACTAACATGTAATAACGTGTGACTTGCTTAAATTACATATTCTGTGTTTACCGTTCTGTTTTATAATTACGAAAAATGTTGACACTATGGGGGAAATTACGTGTGAATTCAGTGAATATATTGACAGTATATGTATGTATAACACCTTATGTTAGTTTAATGATTTTGATAGGAATAAACTGTTGTGTTAATATATTGTAATGCTTTACCTGACTGGATGCTACAAATATAACAATACACTTTTTTTGTTTTAATTTGTTCATGTATTGCATTAAATATCGTGTTTATAGTGATCCTGGGAATTATTTCTTGCAACTTTCTGTTCTAGACTTGACCTCGCCGTTTGACAGAGATTTGCTATTATATGGGGATTGAATGTCAATATAGTGATTTGTTATGTACATATTCAATAACTAGCCTTCATTTCTTGACTATCTACATTGTATGATTCATAATTATTTAAACAAACTAAATTAACATGTATTCTAACAAACACGTATCATTTTGAAAACATCTACGCTTTACCCTCGTTTAATATGACAATGGAATGATCTAAACTGAGCGAGTGTCAATGGAACGGCGTTGTCAAGTCTTGATTGGACAACAACTTGACTGTTTTGCAAAGTTGGGTAAAGTTTGATGAAAAAAAATAGGATTTGATTGAACTTTTGAATAAGCCAAACTGTAGATGAGTAAGAAAATAACTTATTCTCTATGTTATTTGCATACAGTACACCAAAACAGACGATGATTTAACATAGGCTAAACATGTTACATGATAGTATACATGCGTAATAGAGAACTGTATTGTTACATTGAATACATGCCTAGATGTATGCTACATAAACAGTGTTTTCATTTTATGATAAACCATAATCAGTTGGCGCACAAGTGGTAATAAAATAAATGAGATATTTACTGTATGGGACCGATATATTGAATACTGCATGAAATTAAGTCTCTCTCACATTTATTTTATTACCACTTGTGTGCCAGCTGACTGTGAAGATACAGTATAGCGCTAGGGGGCTTTGGCGTCTCTAGCTTATATCAGAATCGCAGCATTATTATTACCCGTACTTGATGCAACTAAAGTGTTACACGGCGTAGTCCCACTTAACGCACTTGTCAGAGACGGTGCGACTTTTTCTTGCTTTCCTGTGACATGATTGACATTTGATACAACCCGAACTTGGCTCTTAAATTTGATGGATATGTCTTGGTTTATAGTTTAAGCAAGATTAAAGCCTTTATATTACAATACATTCATTGGTATCACACATTGACTAGGCCCCACGCTTAAGCCTCACTGACTATATAATGAAGCAAGCATTTATTTTTATCTTTCAAAATAACATTTTCACCATAAATGACCACGTCTTTTCAAGCCACCAGAACACGACTTTAACATACCAAACATACAGACATTTAAAAATGCTTAAACTGTTTAAAACGTGACAAACATAACAAACTCCATGTCAGAATGTAAATATTGCACGCAAAAACGCATTTTAAAAAAGGCAACAAAATTTAGAGCGCAATGTGGAGGTTCAAAACTGCCAAGCGTGCGCTTCAGACATGTTACTATTTAAAACTGAACGCAGGTAACTGGGTTCAAATATGGGAAACTCCAACCAAAATCTAACCTTGGCGTCATTAAAATAAGCGTAGTCTTGACATCGTTCCTCCAATTTAGCAAGTTCTTTTACTCATAAAATGATCAATTCAAGGTAACTCTTTAACTATATTAAAATATCATCAAATGTAATTTAACATGTTGTTAGTGGTATGTCGACACAAGGTAATTCACACGTATATGTGTTCAGGCGTGCGTGCATGCGATTTTGTTCTACCCACAGTATGCTGCTTAAAGGGCGACGGTTATAGTGCGACATCGTGGTCAATACATGTTACACACCATGTACATAACACGTAAAATACATTGTTTATGATGTCACTGCCAGCCTTTCACGCTTAACATAGAATAATCACTATTCTGGCTGTAGACTCTGTCTGAGCATGGAAAATGAAGATAATTATTCGCTCAACACATCATATGAGCCCCAGAGATGCCATGCGCCTGGTGTGTGATTTCATTATTCACTACTGGGAATATGAATATTGATTACAAGGCAACTTTGTTCAATTAGACAATTATCTAACTATATAATTATAGTGTAAGTAATTATAAGTAACAAATAGACTAACTTAGCAAGCAGTTTTGTTCTAGTTTATTTACACATAATGTACTCCAGCTTCCAGCCATTGTACTCCAACAAGTCAAACTACAAACCTAACTAATTTAATCTTCTAGAGCCAGAGATGGTCTTTTTACAGTAGTTGGATATTTTTTGTTTCATGTGAGGTGCACCACAATGTATGTTATTAACCTTGCGTATTTAGTGTAGATGCAAAACGGCTCAATTAGTGAATGTTTTATTGGAAACCACAAAAACTACTTCCAATCTACTCTACTGCTGAATAAAGGAAACATATATTAATAACTAATAATGTATTGTGAACATCATTGTATACTATGACAGAACCCCACACCCTCCCCGTGGCTTTCGTTGCGTATGGAAGTTATTTTCACGCGTGATGCGGTGTATCCTGCGGCTGTACTTTCTCGAGCGAAGCGAGTGAAAGTACAGCAGAATACACCGCATCTCGTGATGTACACTTGACATGCCAAAAATGTTGTTGGACGATTTGAACTAGATAAAAATAGCAGACGAAAATGTGTTTACAAATTAAAATAGTTCGGTAGCCAATGAAAATACCATGTTCATTTGCATATCGACCGTGAAAATACCGAAAACATTATTGCATGGGTGATATGCAAATTAGTTTGGGCCAAAATAAGTGACTGTCTAAAAGTACCATTACTGTTGTTCAAATTTCATTTCACTCGGCAAGTATATTCATGTACCCCAAGGGAAAATATCGTACTTCTAAATATTGTTTATTCCGAAAAACTGTACTCCTGAAGGGACTACTTTGTTTGCTCTCAGACCTCATTTGCATATGGGTTGTGGAAATACCGATTTTGATTTCAGGGACGAATCAAAATAAACTGCAGTACATATATGTAATAAAAACTAGTATGAACATAATTACTGGCAAACCAACATTCACAAGACAATCATTTACCCACTACAGTGACACTGGATTTGAATATGTACACACAGTATAGTGTTTCACCATTGCAGTAGGCAACTATCTGCCAAACACTTAATGTCTTCTACAAACGAGACATGCAATAAACCACATTGCCATTACTTTCAAAAGGTTCTATTATTGGTAATATTCACTCATTTCGTCTGGTCTGGTCTGGTCTGGTCTGGTCTGGTCTGGTCTGGTCTGGTAATCCTGGCTGTGCAGCTTTTGTTATTTCTGAAGACATATTTTTATTAACATTACATCAATGGTGTCTGCTCACTTTTTAGTTCCAGCTTACACACTGCACCAATGCATTTTGTGCTTCTCTGTCGATCTAATATCATCGAGTCGAAGAACATTTCACAAAACAAGTTTCTCGTAAGGTACATCAATATAGGTCAAAGTATTTCAATTTGTATACTTTTTATACTTTTATTTGAGACAGACTTTTCTTGTGCCATGAATTTACCTCTTAAAATTGCTTGCATTGAGCATTCATCATCAGTTAGTTTGGTAAACCGTATATCCAAAGAACCCCAGTTATCGCTCACCAAATAGCTAGGAAAAGTCCTGTCTAACACAGCAATTTGATCCATGATAATGAACATGGGTTAGTTGGATAAAACATGAAGCATTGGTAATCTAGGGTAGACTGCCAGAAGATCCTTACAAATTTTCCCAACAGTGTAAGGCATTTAGTCTCAACATTCTGATTGGTTGCAGTGTTACAACCAATGGGAGTGCATCCAAGTAACATTCCATGTGCCACCCTACACAAACACAAGATTCAGATGTAGAGCATTTTTCTCATGTGATATAATAAGTTCACAATTAATTTGTAATTTTTTTAACTGGCCCTCTACAAAAAAATTAGGCAATGAATAAAATATTCCCCAACGCAAAATACTCCTTGATTGCAATCTACATTACTCACCTGATGTAAAAACCATGGATAACCTAACACAGTATTCAGATCACACTTCATAGATGAATGCCTTTGCAAATAATAGTTTGAGAGTGTTATGTCGAGTTATAAACATGATTTATCAGTTTTACAAAAATGAAACAATAAAGAAAGCTTGGGCAACTGTTCACTTTAATATCATTTATTAAATAATAATAATAATATAAACCATACTTTAAACGTCAGACACTCTCAGACTGTAAATACTGAATATCCAACTCCACAGAAAGCCACAGAAAGCACTAGGGTGTATAATTTTGACAGAGCATCATGATTAAAAACCAATTCAAAAAATCTTCAAACATTACATTCCTAAACATTCCTACACTGTAGAATAACATATTACACAATTTATTGAATACTGCATCATAACATTGTGTTTCTAGCAACAAGCATCAAGAATAATTTAAATACAGATCACCAGAATAATGTTCCATTGTATTCTTCAGATTTCTTAGAATCACGTTTCTCATTGTTGTCATCAGCAATATATGGCTGCTGGTATGTGTTTACAAGTCTCTTCACAATATCTAGCAGTTCTGTGTGTCGATCTGTAATTGGTTTAGGCTGGGAAAAAAGTAATTGGTATGTAGTCAGGAATGATTCCAGAACTATTTATGCTAGGAATTTTGTCTTCAGTTATATAGTATAGTGACAGAGAAATGGGTAAAAAATAAGTAAGTATGTTTGACAAAAAAGTCTGGGGATTTGTGGATTCTCCAGTGCATCATTGCATCTGCTCCTGTATTTCAGGCTTGACTTTGCAAATCACATTTAAACTACACTAAAACATCATGTCACATGTATATACAAATCAAAATGACTGAATGGCAGATATTTTAGTGCTAAATTATTATGAATTATGACCAAGGATGCTCAGTTGTTATTCCTACATTCGTCAAATCATTTGCAAAAAACAAGAGCAATATGTTAATTATTGCAAAATAATTATGTCTACTCACCAACTGGAATGTCATATTTTGTGTTAGACAATCTAAGACCATATTATCAATCTCTTCTACAACATCCATCAGTAATCCAGCTTCCTTCTCAGTTGTATAGAATGACAGTTTATCATTGTTATCAAGAACTAGTTTCACAACAGGTTCAGAAACATCATCTCGACTGTCTTCAAGATATTTGGCTGTAGGGGGAATGTAGATCAATGTTCCAAAGTAGCAATGACGATGTTTACATATACTTACATTAAAACAAACTGTATGTCTTTTTCCTTCTATCAACACATGTGCCAGTACCGTAAAATCTGTATCAGAAGCCGCATCCCTAATAGAAGTCGCCCCCATCATTTTTGAACAATTGAGAACCAAAAATTCACTATTTCTCATATGTGTAAATGTTCATCCATTCTTTTTCGTTGTACCATTTAATTATTTATTTAGCCAGTATATATCAATTGGACAATGCGTAAAACCCATACATACTATTGCATATCAACAGGATTTGGCTAGTGGGCAGAATGTACTCCACAGCTATAGCCAAATAGTTACCACACATTTGCACACTTGAAAAACCAGTGCCATGACCTATAGCACTCAGTGTTAGGACTGCATCTAATTATATATTACATTTTTATTACTTCACAATGACAACATGAAATTTTGTAGTAATCAGGGATTCAACAAAACAAAACAAATATGGTAAACTAGATTATAATGATGAGGGGATACTCTACAGGTGAATGATCATGTGAACATATACTTAACTATGTATAATACCTTCAGACTTTCGTACAGGTAAAACACAGAGTGACTTGCCAGCTAGACATATCAATACCATGGGATGCACCATAGAACTATCTCGGATAAAGGTACCTGACGATTTGGTCTGTAACAAGAGTAGGGAATAAGTTTGAAAAAGAATCAACTTATTCAGGGGTATTTTTCACATTCACTTGATTTCACAGATTGTATACTTTATTCATCAGATGTTTAAGTTACAGCATATACAGTGTTGTGTTGTATAATGTGTGCATGTATTTATTCACAAGATTAAGTTTGGTGTTCACATATAATTGTACATATACACACATTTTATATTACTAGAAGTGTATGTCTTTACATAAATAAGGTTAAAATATATTTTGGTGTGAGATAAGTGAACTGATAATACCACCAGAAAAAATCCAAACCTCATTTCAATCTATCAAGCAGCTCTAAAGATATCAGTGGAATGAAATCTGAGTACATGAATACTGTAGCAGATGAACATGTGTACAATTAGCCCTCTATTTGCTCTGCCCTTACAAAACCTTAAAGTGTATGTGCTCATAAACCTATTCAAGCAATGATTTGTAGACCAGCTTTGTTTCTGTTTACATTTAGTGCATGTTAGTACCTGATGTACATATCTCAGATTATCTCAGAGTAACATGATAAACAATTGCAAGTATTTAAAAAAAATTGAAATCTTATTGACCTTGGTGAAGTAGGTAAGCCATCGATGGGGGAACTTTTTTTCATCTGAATTCACTGAACTTGGATGGAGAATAATCCTATTATTGTCTCTGTGAAAAAAGAATGATTTATTAACAATGATAAAATGATTTTACACAACAAAATTATTGAATACATATGCCATTCATCGGACATTAGTGGCCAAAAAGACTTGAATAATATTAGCATGCAGCTGATCTGGCAAAAACTATGTGATGAAATATTGCTAATGAAATTAAACCTTCGATGCCAACGAAATCCACACTATCACATTTAATTTGTGTCTAGATTCAAACTATGGCAAAGTTGTGACTATACAAAAGAAGTTGTAAATTATCATTTTTTGTGCTCGCTTCATTCGTCTGGAGGAAGTTGATTTGGTTATTGGAATATTGATAAGGAATATCCCGGGGAAGTTGCAAATTATTCATACAAATCTTGTTTGCGCCCACTGAAACACAAATATGAGCAACTTTGCATAATAATACAGAGTATGAGGTTTGTTGAAAAATCTTGATATACACTTACAAATCTTTACAGATGACACTATTTAATTTCAGTTTATCATTGATGATCTCTCCACGTCTGACGTATACAATATTTGGATACAATGCTGCCGCTAATACTCCCTGGTACAGGAAACAAACATATCAGTAACAGTAACATAGTGTGGTTAATATATTTATCATGTTTTTATGAGAAACACAGCATTTTTCAATATTTTCTTACCTAAGGAAACTTATTTCAGCTCAATGAACTTTTTTTATTATATGAACATTTATGCAAGTTTCGAACGAAATGAAACACCCATACATTGCCTATTACCTGATGTAGATAACTATCCTGAATGACATGCATCTTCAAAATAAACCCAGTTTCAAGTTTTATTTATAGTCATGTAAATGAAACTAACTTTCAAGTCAAAGTGCATATATGCAGGTCACATGTTGTACCTACAGCAGTTTGTATCTACATCAATGTACAGTTTACATTTAGATATTTTAAAATCAGTTACATACATGTAATACATGTAACAAGTAAAAGATGCAATATGGAGAAAAACAATAAAAAAAATTTATGATAAACCAAAATATGGTTTATCATAACCTAAAAATGTTGCATTTCTGGGACAATATTCATTGGATATAAAATCAAAAACACTACTGCGGATATGCAGTTATTGTTATTGTACGTACCCAAACAACAAGTGCATATGTGTGATAGAGAATGTCAATTGTTTTATTGAATGAATATTCAGATATGTTGCTACAAGAACAGCTTTTTATGGTCAAAATTCTAAACATTCAAATCGCACAGCTTCGCTAAACCTGCCATTCATAATCGACCCAAAAACCGGTGCGTGATGGTGTTAGGAAAAGTTGTATTTCACTGCAGGTAAATTGAGTTATTTGACGCACCAAGGAGCTGGCGCCACCAATCAGCGTTGCTGTATCATAAACGTCTGGGGTCATCACAGATTAAAACAAAGGTGGCATGTAGGTTTAGCGCTGATTCACCAGGAGTCAAAAACAGAAGGTCTATATTCGTTGACACGTTTGTTTGTTTGTTTATGGGCAAGTGAATGAAGACGATGGAATGTCTAAATATTTGTGCAAACCGTGTTTTAGTAATCTGACAAAACTGTCGAAACTGACAACATATCGACTTGCTTGATATGCTCTTCGTTGCAACAAACACATCATTTCCCTCAGATACAGCACTAAGCGCTTTCTTTTGATGGTCAGTAAGCTCGTTCACAGAGCAAAGAGCTAGCAACACGTCGCGTTGATTTTTATATTCCACTATTTTAATTTCACAAAGTAATGTGTCGTTTCTATCACGAGTTCTGATTGGGTAATGCAAATGAGCATACGACATACAGTAAATAATGGTGAAGAGTTAATGTTGAGGGCTTTGGCCGAATAAATTGTCCTTGGCTGGTGAAGGTGTACTGAAAATTACACGTTCTCATCTAGATTACATCTTTATTCAAAACTACCGGCACAGACATGAACCTGACAAATTTAATTTAAGGATACATATACTGACCTTGATGAGTTCCTGGTCATCACTATTCTCATTACACCCGTCCACATACATTAATCCACTTTTTTCAAAATTCACCATACCAGCATCATACAAGTTCTCAGAAAATTGTCTCCTCAAACCTAAAATAAAATATATACCTTATTAATCTTTTTGTCTCCTCAAACCTAAAATAAAATATATACCTTATTAATCTTTTTGTCTTCTCAAACCTAAAATAAAATATATACCTTATTAATCTTTTTGTCTCCTCAAACCTAAAATAAAATATATACCTTATTAATCTTTTTTGTCTCCTCAAACCTAAAATAAAATATATACCTTATTAACCATTTCACCACCAGGCTTTCCCACCCAATTTATTTTGTACTTTTTTTTTATATTCTTCAACATTTCTGAAAAATTAACCCTAATTTTGGAGCCAACAGACAAAATGTTTGTCAATTTTCAGTCTTTACTCAATAAAAATTGGCTATTTTTGTCCCAATCTTCGAAGGAACTGCAGACTATAAACTGGACTATTTATTGAATTTGTGATGAAAAGAGGGAACTGGTGGTGAAAAGGTTAACAAGCTACATGTATGTTCTCTTCATTTACAAACTGAGTCAACCAAATCTATGATACAGATAGTTTCACAGTTTAGACTTGCTAGTAATAATTAACACTTGACAGCATGACAGTTAATAGTACCTTTTATAAAGTTGAGACTACCGTGGTGAAGTATATTATCCATTGCAAATCTTCTGCCATCATGTCTATTATGCATGCTGAATTTCAACCATTCACTGAAGACGTTTAGCAGTCCAATATGGTCGCTCTTTGAATTCCCTGAAAACCTCCGTTTGACCTGTGAAATAGAATCTGCGATTCAAATACTTGACATGTGACAGCTTAACAGGAGTTGCTCTTGTAGCAGTTAATATGCAATATCTAGATAAGCTCATCCCCTTTTTTTATCTTACCATTGTTAAGGAAATTAACAATACAGTTATCAATTAGCAAGAACATTTTCCTCAAAATGGAGATTACAAACTCCTCAAATGAAAGAGTTGAAGGCTGTAAGAGTAAGACATAATTATTAACATAACTACATGTACAAAAGAAAGTGAATACAATCCTATTATCAAAATGATCAAAATGTATATTCATTTTTTAATTTGCACACTGAAAATATAATTTTTACTTGTATGCTGTTAAAGCGGGGGAGTTGTCACCTGCGCATGCGTCAGTTGGCCATTGCGTGACATTGTTTACAAACAAGCGTCTACCCATGAGCCTTTGCATTTTTAGCATGTGTTGTTATCGTTGCTTGAGACTCAATTCCCATGCGTGCACAGGTGACGATGCTCTCGCTTTAAATTTGCACATTTGAAAAAATAATTATTATTTTTATTATGAATTATTTATTATGAATTGTTTTTCAAGGTAGTTCATATTTGGTGTTAATTTTTTACATCTCACATTTTGCCAAATACATACAAGGACAATAGTACAGGAAGCTACCACATATACGATTAGCTATTAGGCATGACTTAACTAGACTTACCAGATTCACCTCACTTCGCCTTTCCAATGAATCCATGTAAGGGTCTCTAGAACTCAAACTGGCAGATATTGTAAGTATAGGGTCTACACATCTAGAAAATTCAGAGATTATATTATAAATATGGTCAGTTAACATGTCAACATCATGGAAATAAATATTGTTGAGTTAAAATCTAAACATGTTTACCTGAATATAGCTGAATAGACAATGGCTTTAGCAAGTCTTGGGTCAGTTGTTATGTGTGATATTTTTTTACCCAAAGGTGTTAAATTCTCATCATCATCTAAAATATCCAAATCTTGTAATAAATCAACTGCCTTTTCAACTGCAAGAAAGTAAAATAAACACTTATCAATAAATTAATATATATTCACCAGTGGCTAAACAATTTGGTGGTGGTCTAATCTAATCTAATCTAATCCAATCTAATCTCATCCAATCTAATCTAATCTAATCTAATCTGGTTGAATGTTTTTTTGTATTTCTCTAGTAGGACTAGATTTACCTGACAAGATATTCATATGGTGAGCAATTAATTTGCCCGGAGTATTTTTTAACCTTATACCGGTATTCACTGAAAGCAGTTGTTAGGTTACCAGGAAGTTTCAAGCCCTGGCCAAGTATGCGGTAGTTTCCATTTTGTATGTGAAAAGTCATACACACAATGTATTAAGTTGTTTTATACACAGTTATGTGTCATGTGCGACATTTGCAGCTAGTGGTCCAGTACAAGTTTACAGTTCCTAAAATGTAATCAGGGTATAGCCTGGAATCCAGTCATTCAGAGTGCCCTTCCTAGTGAACTTAAAAACTTAAGTACGTAGATTGCATATTAAAAATTCTGTGTCATCACTGATTGGCTACATGAATCTCCAGTACCTACATGTACCATGGGAACTCACACTCACACGCAAGGCCCGCTGCCCACAGGGCAAATCTATTATTCATAGATATGTAATTATGGCACATAATCAAGTCATGTGACATTATAGAAGCATAAAATACAACACTGGCATGACATAAGGCATACCTGCATCTTCAGATGGTGGTTCAAGTGCTTTTTCTAGAAATTCGGCAACTATTGTATGCGGAGTGTGTATTTTCGTTTGCACTATTAACTGCTCTAATGGTACACGCAACATCTCAGCAAGTTGAAAGTCGTCTGTAATGTAATTATTGTAATTATGGTAAATGGTAAAGTAATTTGAAAATATTCACAGATAAAAATCTGATATAGGCACAGGCTCTCATAAGTACATTTGACTAATTACAAATGTACATGTATATGCTGATTGCACTGAAGTCACTTGAGACCAGCCCTCCAATCAAAATCCGCTAAATGCTGCATGATGCTGGAGAAACACTGTCTGTTCCAGTGAGGAACACTTCAATTGGTTAATTTATTCCTGTAGAAGACACTAGCCAGAAAACAACTTGCCTATAGTTGGACAAATGTAATTGAGGTAAGTGTATACTAGAGGCTGTATGTTATAAAAGCAACCAGAGCCTTTAACTAACATCCGATTTCAATCACAATGGTTTGGGTCAAATCAGCTAATGCTGCACAAATACAGACTCACACACAGTCACTCCATTTCTTAATGTCATTCGTTTATTTATGAAATTCATCATTTGAATAATATATATCATAACTGACCCATATCTTGCAGCTTGTTTTCCGTAAATAAATGATAGCATTCACCAGGTTGACACCGACCAGCTCTACCCTTACGCTGCCTTACATTTGCTCGTGATATCCAGTGAACGTCTAAACATGATGTCTGTAAACAAAAAATATGTAATTTTTAATGACATAGTATATTTGGCAAAATTTGGTATGCCAAATATTCAAAACTATTAACACCAATATTAACTACCTAAAAAAGATGTGTTCAAGTGTGTGAATTAAAAAGATACACTTTGATCAAATCAATGAATAGTTTCATTATTCTGAATAAAAATGTATAATTGAACATTTGCAATGCTTTGATCTGGCATCGACAGGTTTTATAGCAAAAAATTCGTGCAATTAAACTTTGCCGACAGTATGGTACACAAATCTACTAAAAATTAGAACATGACATCCAAGACTGATATTCAGAAAACTACTTCTGTTTCTCCAAAAAAATATGACACAAATACTTTCAAAATTAATTTAATAGATGCAATCACAAATTCAAAATTACACAACTGAGAGCTTCTGTCGAGCAAACAGTACCACACAAAGGATTACATGTATGACATGGGGTCAAGCAAATCTCCAATCAAAGATGTGAATTCATGCATGCATATATATGTATATATATATGTACATTGACCTTTTAACAACATGAAAAAAAAAAATAAGTCACATTTGAATTTATTGTGCAGGATCTGTCATTGTTTTTTTTTATAATTTTCACGTATATTGCTCAAATTACATTGTAAGGTAGGAAAGGATTGATTTTTTGCATATTGAAATCATTATTACTAATGTCTACATCATTGGTAGCTTAATTTCCCTGTACACAGTGACATATGAGTGAATGATGACACATTGTAGTCAATCATGAATATGAGAGAAATATCATTTTTTGAAATGACAGAGTGGATGATGGGAAACAAGTCATTGAAAATGACACAGTCCCCGTTAAGTTCTCTTTGTGCTCGTCATATTAAAGCGGAGGGGTTGTCGCGAGCGTGTCCTTGAAACTTGAGTTCCAAGTGGCGTATACAACAGATTGTTTATTTACATCAAAACACGTGTTTCGTGTCATAGTAATATGGCCAAAATAAAAACAGCCGTTATTCAGCCATCTTTGATCTGATTATGAAACATACTGATATGTATGATGTATGTGCCAAATACGAATGAAAATGGTACATAAATTGTGGAAATATAGTAGTAAGGCCAAAAAGTCAGATGGCTGTCAATCGGCCATCCTTGACCAGATTTTGAAACAAATTGTCATGGATATGCATCCTAACATGTATAAAGTACATGTATGTGCCAAATTTGAATGAAAACTGACAGAGCACGTCCAAGATACCGCATAAAAAAACAAAAACAAGATGCCTGCCAGTCAACCATCTTTGATCCATCATGGACATGTATCCTAACATGTATAATCTATGTACCAAGTTTGAATGACAACTGACAAAGCATGTCCAAAATACAACATTTTCAAAAAACAAGATGGCTGCCAGTCGGCCATTTTGAATCGAATCGCTAAACCACTGCATGTGCATATGTCCCACATAAGGTACTAGGCACATGCAAAGAATGAACGGGATCGGTCCACAGGATTCTGAAATATGACGTTGGATAGACTGACGCAGGGACAGACGGACACACGGACGGACGGACAGACTCAGGAACTCATGGACGGTCGGGGACATGTATCCTAACATGTTTGATCTATGTAGTAAATATGAATGAAAACTGACAAAGCATGTCCAAAATACGACATTTTCAAAAAACAAGATGGCTGCCAGTCAGCCATCTTTGATCCTATTGTGAAATAAATCATCATGGACATGTATCCTAACATGTATAATCTATGTACCAAGTTTGAATGAAAACTGACAAAGCATGTCCAAAATACAACATTTTCAAAAAACAAGATGGCTGTCAGTCGGCCATTTTGAATCGAATCGCTAAACCACTGCATGTGCATATGTCCCACATAAGGTACTAGGCACATGCAAAGAATGAACAGAATCGGTCCACAGGATTCTGAAATATGATGTTGGATAGACTGACGCACGGACAGACGGACACACGGACGGTCGGACGGACAGACTCAGGAACTCATGGACGGTCAGGGACATGTATCCTAACATGTATGATCTATGTACTAAATTTGAATGAAAACTGACAAAGCATGTCCAAAATACGACATTTTCAAAAAACAAGATGGCTGCCAGTCGGCCATCTTTGATCCAATTGTGAAATAAATCATCATGGACATGTATCCTAACATGTATAATCTATGTACCAAGTTTGAATGAAAACTGACAAAGCATGTCCAAAATACAACATTTTCAAAAAACAAGATGGCTGGCAGTTGGCCATTTTGAATCGAATCGCTAAACCACTGCATGTGCATATGTCCCACATAAAGTACTAGGCACATGCAAAGAATGAACGGAATCGGTCCAAGGGACTCTGAGATACGACTCCGGACGGACGCACGGACACACGGACGCACGGACACACGGACGCACGGAGACCGAATTATAAGTCCCCGTTTTCGGACTTCGTCCGAACGGGGACTAACAAGCATAATATTAAAAAGGAAATACAAGTTTATTTGAACATATTACATATTCTCAGAATACTTGCATCAAACACAAGTGGGTGCCAGACTTACCCCTGTTTCTATATTGTAACGTAACTCTTTATGATTGCCAACATTAACTACATAGACTACATCATTTATCGTAATTGAAGTCTCTGCAATGTTGGTAGCTAATACTACTTTTCTCACACCCTCTGGAGGTCTGAAACAGAAATGTCAAAACCACGATTGTGTACATTTCTCATTGAGCTATATTGAATGTTTCATTTCGTTTTACAGAATTAACAATTATCAAACTTATCAGAGCAAAAATTGACATAATGGAGGTAACGATCAGTGTTCTCAAAAAATTGAGTTACCTGAATACTTACTTTTCAAATATTGCTTGTTGTTGTGACATTGGAACACTAGAATGCACTGGAAATATCCAGTGTAAATCTTGCTTTAGAAAAACCATTCAAAAATTATTAATTATTAATATTATACAAAGCACTGTAGATGCGACTAATATACGTTTGATTTTAATTTCATGAAATGTTGTCACATGACTGCATGACTATTTGGATTTTGAATTGTAAACCTATATTTTGATCAATTTCCAATCCATTGTTTCCATGGAAACAAATTTAGGTACGTTTTCTTTTTATTTTCATTCATCAAACAGTTCAAGAACTTGTGCTTTAAAATTTACACATTTTTACTACGCCTATCTTATTAGATTTGGTACATCATGGTTTAGAGTTGTGGTCTATACATAATGAAGGATTTGACAAAATAGATCTTGTAAATTCTTACCGATGGCCATAACTCTTGAAGTCTGTTCCTAACAGCAACAATATCTTGCCAACCTGGGAGAAAGCACAAAATTGCACCCTGGGAAAAAATAAAAACTTGTTGAAAAGATACTATCTTTTCATAGGGTCATCTTCAGAACAAAGTTGATGATGTTCTATAAGATAGTTGCTATTTGCTATATTTATTGTTACCACAATGTTCTTGCCATATCAAAACTATGGTAGTTATTACACATGGTGGTTGATAGCCATGGCCATTACAATTATCTTGTTACAAACCATAGAAGTATCACAGTAATTGAGCAGGTAGTTTTCAAGAAAAAGATGAAAATATAATTTTTTTTACCAAAAAAGACAAAAATATTTGCACAAAATAGACAATTGAAAATATTGTCATCTAAGTACCTACATATTGAGTATCAAAGCAATTGTGCTGGTAGTTTTCAAAAAAAATCGAAAATACCATTTTTTACCAAAAGTGGTAAAAATAAAGGCTAAAACAAGCAGCCTCTCGGCTGAGATAGCTCCGCTGTTAGCAATGCATATTTCAATTAAAGAACAGAAGATATCATTAGAAAATGAACAATATGCATAGTATCAATGCAATGGGACTTGCTGTTTTCAACAAGAATTCAAAAATATCATTTTTGATCATAAATGATTGTGGTTTTTAACAAGAAAATATCACTTTTTACCAAAAATGACAAAAATATTCACCAAAATTAGAGAATTGAAGATATGATCATGAAATGAACAAATCTGAGAGAGGTCTACCCAAGGTACATATACACCAAGTATCAAAGCATTCAAGCCTCTAGTTTTCAAGAAGAAGTCGAAAATGTAAAACATTGGCACGGATGACGAACGACAGACACCGGACGACGACGGACAATCACTCGTATGATAAGCTCCGCTCGACAAAGTCGACAGCGGAGCTAAAAAATGAACTGAACATACTATCACAAACTGAACAAAACTGACAGAGGACCAGCAAAGGTAGCTACATACATGTGTGTGTACCGAATATCAAAACATTCAAGCAGGAAGGTTTCAAGTCTAAAACAGCATTTTTAATTTTTCAAAAACCAAAATGAGTAAATAAGAACACAGACTTGGCAGCAACGTGCTAGACCAGTCAATTTGGACTGGTAACTAATGTAACATTTACATCTGCCAATCATAGACTTGAGGAATATCATGGTAACTATGACATGGTTACTCTGCATCTAGCCAACTGATTGGCTGCAGCAAGGTTTTTATATCTACCATTACAGAAGACATGTGGTCCTGTCCTAAGAATGCTATATACTCGTTGTTATACTTACATGAGGTTTGTTAGTATCAATGTATTCTATAACTCGGGATACCATTTCCCAGTTAGTATCAGGTTTATCAAAAGAAGGTCTGCCATTCCCATTTCTTCTTTGCACATCACCAACCATCCGGAAAACATCTTCCAAGAAATATTCCTTGACTGGATACATCAATCCTGGTACACTAATGATGGGACAGCTGGGAATAAGGAACAGGAAATAATTACTTTGAAATTTCTCTCTTGGAATGACTGGGAGTTAAGAGATAAAATTAAGAATCTTTCCATTGTCAAGTTCATAACAGTCTTGATTGATAAACAATTTTTTTTTTTATTTATACTTACTTATTAAAATATTTTGAAAACATATGCGTATTTATTGATGCACTCATCAATATAATTTTAATATCAGAGTTTTTCTGGACCAACTCTTTCAGTAAAATCAACAGGAAATCTGTATTTACATCTCTTTCATGGACTTCATCCACTATCACATGTGTTACACCTGGAAATAAAAATAACGATGCATGGCTTAACCACATGTATACCAAATGAATGCAAATATATCTTCAAGTGCACTTAATAACTTTTTATTTCAAAGTTTTGATAATTTGCAGTGCTTTCATTAAAAGCCAACTACAAGCTCAATTGTCTGTGAAAATAAAGAAACAACAAGTGTGTAGTTTTACAGAAAATAACATGGATTTACATAATTACAGAAAAGGCCATTACAGTACAGTAAAATAATTCTATATTATACTTCACATACACACACAAATGATTTGCTCAAATTCTTCAGCTTGTAAATTGAAAAATGATATCTTTGGTATATATAATAATTGGTAATTTGATTACAAATTTATTATCAAATGTATATTTTTTGCAACATTAACATTGCAATTCTGTTGAATAAAAAACAACCCAACCCCCCTCCAGCACGAAAAAATGAAAACAATCAACTAACCATTTAATGATGGATTACTTTGTATTTTTTTCAGTAAAATTCCCACTGTACAGAATAATACAGAACCATCTTTTTCAGGCAATCTGTTTTCCAGCCTGACTTGATATCCTACTGTCTGTCCAACTCTTTCTGCCCTCTCATCACTTACTCTCTCAGCTATAGAGACGGCACTTATTCGTCTGGGCTGAAAGATCAAATGAAACATGACAAATCATTTTTATTTGTTCTGTTATACCCAGTACATATCTGCCTCAATGCGTTCTGTCAGGGTCTGAGTTTTGGTAATCAACAGGTTGCTGTAAACTGATAACAAACAAGTCATTGAAAATGACACAGTCCCCGTAAAATTTTTGAAAGTTCTCTTTGTCATATTAAAGCGGAGGGGTTGTCACGAGCGTGTCCTTGAAACTTGAATTCCAAGTGGCGTAAACAACAGATTGTTTATTTACATCAAAACATGTGTTCCGTGTAGTAGTAATATGGCCAAAAATAAAAACAGCCGTTATTCGGCCATCTTTGATCTGATTATGAAACACACTGTATGATGTATGTGCCAAATACGAATGAAAATGGTACATAAATTGTGGAAATATAGTAGTAAGGCCAAAATGTCAGATGACTGTCAATCGACCATCCTTGACCAGATTTTGAAATAAATTGTCATGGACATGCATTCTAACATGTATAAAGTACATGTATGTGCCAAATTTGAATGAAAACTGACAGAGCACGTCCAAGATACCGCATAAAAAAAAAAAAAGATGCCTGCCAGTCGACCATCTTTGATCCAATTGCGAAATAAATCGTCATGGACATGTATCCTAACATGTATAATCTATGTACCAAGTTTGAATGACAACTGACAAAGCATGTCCTGAATACAACATTTTCAAAAAACAAGATGGCTGCCAGTCGGCCATTTTGAATCGAATCGCTAAACCACTGCATGTGCATATGTCCCACATAAGGTACTAGGCACAAGCACATGCAAAGAATGAACGGAATCGGTCCAAGGGATTCTGAGATGCGACTCCGGACGAACGCACAGACGCACGGACGGAGACTGGATTGTAAGTCTCCGTTTTCGGACTTCGTCTGAACGGGGAGGGGGAATGTCATAATCAAATGAATCTAGTAAAAAAAATAAAAAGAAATGTAATACATCAAGTGCCACACAAATGTTCACATCATGGGCAGAATATGACTTTTATATGAAGTGCCCAATGTGTTAACCACACATACACTGACTAGTTCTATCAGGAACATTCTAGTTTCAACCAGTTTACGAAACCAGTTTCATCTGCTCTGATTCTAGTTTCAACTAGTTTACAAAACCGGTTGCTTCTGGTCTAATCGAATTCATTACCTGTGTAACTACTATATTACAGTGAGCACCTCGTCCATTTCTGATATATTCATCCAATATGATCTGTGGTACTTGTGTTGTTTTGCCACATCCTGTATCCCCTTCTAATACTATTACTTGATTATTTTCAATGGCAGAGTAAATCTCAGATCTGATGGTAAAAAATTTCAAAAGTTTATCTTCTAATTTAAAATAAACCTTCTTTCATCAAAAAATACAGAAAAATCAGTCTGACCAACAGCTTCAAGGAAATCACAAAATAAATTCCATTATCTCATGCACTATGTAACGTAATACAGAACGGATGTGTATTACATAGTTTAACGTCTGACACTAGTGACTTCCTTTTGTTATACCAGCTTCCAAAAGGTTGTCTGCCGGGCTATACAGACCACCGACTTATATACAGTTGGTTAACAAGGGATTACGTTAACAATTAAATGGTTCGTTTTGGCAAAATTTTATTAAGCCCCTCAAAAAATCAATTTAAAATTGCGATTGCCACCACAGTTTTGTGTACGATACATCTCAACCCTTCCATGGGATTATATATAAAAAAATATTTGGAAACTAGCTTTTATAAAAATAAGTTTCAGATTGGTGTATAATCCCTCAAGAAAGTATAGCAACATATACAAGGCAATGATATTGTTCTCCTCACCTCATTGCAAGTATTGGTAACTTAGCAACAGATTCCCTCATCTTCTTCCTTGATAAAGATTCATCATTTTCTAAAAATTCTAAATGTTGTCTCATTGTGTCACTTTTCCATAGCAATCTATCTAGATCCTCTTCTGACAAGTATTCTCTCATTTTATACATATCCTCATTGTCAGTGCTATTGTCTATCACATCATTTGACACAGTGTCCTCATGGAGATCTTGTCTGACATTGCAGCTCTAAATAAGAAGAACACAAGCTAGAAGTCCTCAAACTGGTTCAATCCAGTTAGGACCAGATAAACTAATAGATAAATTCCAGCAGTAATCCCGAAATTATGTATTCCAAACATTTGAACGCACAATAAAATATTAATATGATTATGTTTTTTCAAGCCATATGCAAATTTTATCACAATTTGAAGGTCAACTTAACAGCTCCAAACTTTAGTGAACTCTGGTTCAAGAAGGGTTGAAATGAATGAAATAATGTATGTTTACACATTGAATTGAATAAGTGATTTATTTAAGATGAATCATTTGAGTTGTTGAAATAATTTTGCAAAGACTTTGTTAAGGCAGTAAATATCTAATGGGTGGTATTCCAAATCACAGAAAAGTTGCAATGATCTCAAATTGGATCGGAAAACATCTTTATTACCTGTGTACATTATTCACATTGTATGTGCTAAAGAGCAATGATGTATTGTACTTTTTTTTAGTAATTCTATGCAATAAATTAATGAATTACCTTCCAGTTATCCAGTGCATTGGTAATATCATTCTGTAATTCCTCATCAATACGCAACCACATTGGCAGTGTCTCTCTCCTCACAAATTCTCTTATTTGCATTTGACTGTAAACTCCATATTCTGGCATGACTGGTCTGAGTTTCTCATCTAGCACTCCATAGTCCTGCAGTGAGAAATTCCACATGCACCAATGTTAGTAGATAGATAATATATATAATACACTGACTGTAGAATCCATTGTTGATTCCAAGAACAAAACTATGTAATATATATACAGTCAAACCTGTGTTAGTAACTACCTCTATATAAGGACCACCTGCCTAGAGTAAACACTTTTCAGCAGTCCCGAGGCATAACACAACATATGAGCAACATGTGTATAACCTTTCTTATGTGACAACCTTTTGCAGATTTGGCTTTTGTTTAGGGATCAAAATAATAATTTGCATTCTGTTTATATTTCCCCCATGTTCAACTTATTTGATTCGGATCAACTCAAATAAATGTCTTTTTCTAACAAAAGAACCACCTCATTACTGTCTAGACAAATCCCATATCAAATGTATGAGTTAACAATAAATAAAAAAAATTATTCAACCTTCATATAAAAGACCACCTGTCTATAAAGATTATTTTGTTTTATTCTTGTTAATCCCATGAAAAAAAACTTGAGATACCTGAACTATATATGGACTTCAATTAATTTCACATGTAAATATTTTGATCAGTATTCAATCCATAATTTCCCAACAAAATTATTTATAACTTTGCATTGATTTAATTTCTTGATGGCTGTTGGGGGGAGGGGGTGAAATTTAATCATTTAATTTTTTTCACTTTAATTGTGTTCTGTGAATTAATATATATGTCGGTTTTATTTTAAGTAAGACCTCGTAATCATGACAACCCTATACAATCATTTTAGTCAAAATTGTCCAATACAGACACTCGCGAAATATCAATGATTCTGGCATTGGAAATCAATTTGACTGCTCCATTTCACGGTGAACAAAATCATTTACAAACTGGAATTAGAACAGAATCATGAATGACATCCTCACCCAATTTCAACAATGCATGATATAAATGTACATGTATAAGAGAATGGTGGTCATCATGAGCTTTTAAAAAATAAATAAACAAAACATTTGACGACATGTTTCTATGTGTAGTATGGGGACCCACACTGCACACACGAAGTCGTAATGACCACCACCTTGTACTTCTGCCAAAAACTCATCAAGAAAAATTTTAATCACATCACCCTTACCATCAATTTAGCACATGCTACCGCAGCAGCCACATTTTCCGCTTCAGATTTCCTTCTACCATGTCCAACTACTTGGAATTCTTCAGGATATTGCAGCGTAATTTGACACATCTTTAACTGACTATTGACAGTTCGTGTTCTAAACTTATATTCCGATATCTGTTTATTGGGAATCAAACTAAATGTGTTGTGTAGTAGAGATTTGGGGGATCTGAATCGTTTGACTGCAACCTCTTCCTCTGGTGACAGTTCAATAGCTGCAATAGATAACGTGATATTCGCAAGGGTGTTAAACAAATGCGATGTAGTACTATGGAAGGTAACATGAGTTTGAAATGCGTGATTGTAATATATCAGCTTTGCCAAAAAGAAATTGTGGGCGAGTGCAGTGACTTCATTATTGTGGGGAAACCTTAATTATAGAGAACAGCGCCATCTTTGGGCAGTGACAGAATTTGTTTTGTTTTTATGCAGTACATAATTAAGGATTGATAATTTAATAATTTATTCCCTGGGTTCATCCCTGACTGTATAACAGATACAGTTTAGGATTTTTCTTTTCACTAATTTAAGATCTAAAGATCAGATGAATAGGTAAAATTATTCAGGGAAAGCATTGTTTTTTTTAAAAAAAACAGTAAATTTGCATGCAACATCAAATGCACTGAAATCATTTGTATATTTTCTCCTTTTACATACAGCAAGATGTAACCCTACATGTATTCAATTATACAAACAAAGTTTAGAAATGTCTTAATTAATGTTATGTACACAATGTTGCATTTACTTGTCTTTTCTTATAAATTAGGCCTTGTGCTCACCCTTTGTAAATCCCCAATGAATTTGGCTACTACAAATTACGTAATTTTTACCGGTTGTCTTAAAATTTAGCTTACAACATTTTGTCCAAAATGGCAACTGGCGTCATAGGACATTTTTTAATTATTTGGCATATGATGGGTGTAAAACAGTAAATTTAACAGGCTTTTTGTCTGAAAAAAATTAATAAATTTAGGACATTATATAAAAATTACCAAACAAATTGCAGATGTTTAGTGAGCCTCGGAATCACTGCACCACAATTTTAAATAGAGTTGTATTGTCAGCAAAACTTAGCTGAAACATAGACCCAAGGACTATGTTCTTTGAATTTTAAGTTGTTTGCGCCCTCTAGTGAGACTTTCATACAAAAAACAGTAAAGACACACTCTTATACTATTAAAATTCAATGTAGATACAATGTTCCAGTGAAAAGAAGTGTCATTACGATCGATCTGTGCAACTACATGACAATAGAAACACACCATTAGTCAAACGACGATGTTGTTAGACACATATTATCTGATATACATTACGTGACATAGTCGCGCAGACGACACTTGGCCACTACGAACACAAACTTACGTTCAACATAACGATGTCGTTGCGCTCCTTTCTTTTTCCTTCGAGGTGGGTTCCACTGTCCTTGCACCGACGAAGACGCCCCAATAAACCGATTAAAGGAATATGTTGTCGATGTCCCACACAGAGAGCATGCTCGACGAAAATATCCGGACATGCCACTCAGCATGGGCGCAGCCATTTTTAATTGCTGACCCGAGCTTCTCGGTTAACTTCGGAAAAAAGTTTGAGCCAATCAGCATGCACTTTTTCGATCACCTGATTCACCGACGTTTACCGAGTTTTTGAAACTGCCTCTGATTGCCGGTCACCTGTGGAAATTATACCGCTCTGCAAGGGAACGCTGGTAAGCAAAATATCTATGTTTTGTAAGTGCGAATAGTTTATTGTAGTAGATCTTAGTTTTATGAAATGATCATTAAATAATAAGTAACAAACGTTCCATCACTTTATTTACTGCAACAAAATTGAAATTTATATGTGACGATACGAACATCAAGGTGCCCCTGATTTAGTGATTAATGTTTATTAATTTAGGGGTGATTTCTACATTGAGACTTCCCTGTACACCAAGGTCCCGGTGAAAAGAAGCACCTCCATAGTCACATTCGCATATCTGTACACAGATCTATATGTAGATTGGTGGGAGGAATATTTGTTTGGTCATTGAATTTGAAGTATTATCCTGTTGACCATTTTAGTAGATGTCAGATGTAGTGTCAGATGTTTTTAAGAATGATTTTTGTAAATTATTATTAGGTTCTGAGATTTATTCAAACGGTCAGTTGGATTGCAACTTTCCAAAACATTTTGCTTTTTGTCCATTCTACAATTGACAGTTCTGTTCTGTTAGAGAGGACATTTTATATTAATTTAGAGCTTATCCTACCACAGCTAGGGGGTCAAACAAATCAATTTTATGGTATGGTTGCTTTTTTATAATGGGCTTAGCAAACCCTTAAACTTTAAATATTCAGTCATCTACATAAAAGGACTGTTCATATTAAAAGAATATTATCTTTTGGACCCTAAAAAATGTGTATTCCTAAGTACAGTATTGTCATCAACTAGAGTAGAACCCAATCTAGTTGAGGTTATGTTATTAGATAACTTTCTATATATCTGTGTACCCCATTGGTTATGTTATGAATGTTTGATTAAACAGCCAAGATAAAATTCATAAACGTGACCTTCTAATGAATTTATTTTATTTTTTTTCAGGCCAAAAAATATAATTGGGACTGATAAATATCTGAAAAAGAACTTGTGATATCCGTGTTGTCATTTGTGGTAAGTTTCACTAACCAAACCAATTGGATCTACTATATTACAAATGAATAAAACAACTTCATGAAGTGCCCCCCTCCATCTCAGCTCTTCAAACAATGAACATGTTAATAATATGAGAGATGAGGTGTGTGATTTTAAGTCGGTATCCAGTCAAAATATAACTTGTCTATTTTCAATGTACATGAAGACAGTGGCGTGTTATTTTTCGTTACATATGTACATATAAATATAAAATAATATGTGAATGTATAAGGTTCCTTCTTTATCCTTATTTTATTTATAAATTCTGTGATATTTTTTGCTGGTGCACCAGTTTATACATGTACTGTAAGCCATCCTGTGATTGGCTTGTTTAATTTTAGATTCAGAATCTCCAGCAATATGCTGCCTTTTATCATTAGAATTAAGCCCTAGCTCAAAATAAGCTTACAATACAGTGAATAACATCATGTGAAAGTTTCAGCAAAATATAGCATTCACATTTGGCGTAAGAGTAGTGTTTCACTGCATTTCCAAGGTTCAGGTTTTATGCACGCTGTAGTAGGGTTGTATCAGTGTATCAGTTGTCTTTTCTAGTGCCAAAACTTGTATGTTTAAGTGTGGTATGTATTCTTTTTTATGTCAAACTTTTTATTATGGTGGACAATACTGTCCTGACATCATCACTGATTTTATCTCTCAAGAGATGGTGTGACATTATGTTATTAATAATAACATATGACCCTGTGATTGTTTTGTTTTCAGAAAATTTGTGTTGGTGCAAGATGGCTGAGAAGAACCATGCTGAGTGTAAAATTGGGCCATCTATCTTAAACTCTGACCTTTCGTTGTTAGCATCTGAGTCGCAAAGAATGATGGATGCCGGCGCTGACTATCTTCATCTTGATGTTATGGATGGGTTAGTAATTAGGGACACACCATGTATAGTATTGAGGGGTACATGAGTAATTAGGGACACACTATGTATAGTATTGGGGGGTACATGAGTAATTAGGGACACACTATGTATAGTATTGGGGGATACATGTAGTAATTAGGGACATACCATGTATAGTATTGGGGGATACATGTAGTAATTAGGGACATACCATGTATAGTATTGGGGTACATGTAGTAATTAGGGACACATCATGTATAGTATTGGGGGTACATAAGTAATTAGGGACATACTATGTATAGTATTGGGGGGTATATGGACAAAATAAGGATTAAGGTGAAAATCTTAAATTAAACGTTTTCTGAAAATAAGACCATGTGTAAGATCTGAAATCACATTTTCAACAAATATTTTTTTTTCTGCAGTCATTTTGTTCCTAATATTACATTTGGCCATCCAGTGGTAGCTTGTCTTCGGAAGAAAACAAGTGCATTTTTTGGTGAGTATCTGAAGAGTACAAAAATGTATAATAATTTGTAATACTTTGAATCATTGTGATTGTGTACTTTTATATCCCACAATGCATTGCAGCTTTGCTATTGCTAAGACACAAGTACCTGTGAGTAAATCTTACTGTTATGTCATTTAAACATCCGCCATTCAAAATACTGTTTTTAGAATTTTGCTGGTCTAGGATTCAAAGTGAAATATAGCTACAACAAAACAAATTTGTCGCTGTGCAACAAGATAGCTTGGGTTCTTTTTTAGAGCATGTCTAATAAAGCATTCTGTAACTGAGATTATTGATATTTTAACTATTTCAAATTGTATAGTATTATTATGCAAATTAGCCATCATTCTTGAGTCAATGGGATGATACTTGCAAGATTGTGCCTGATTGGCTATCCAATCCTAACACCTCAAAGTCTGACCAATCAAAAAGCAGCTTGTTTAATTTTTTTACATATCAAATTCTGCCTTGTATATATGCTTCAATTTTCTACATGTGTACTGTCATGCTTAGGCATTTGTCTGAGGAGAACTCTATATACACATGTTTATATTACCATGGCTGAATTTTTTTTAGTTCCCGTTCAGACGCAGTCTGTAAACTGGGACTTATGGACACATATCTTAGACATGGCTGGACCAATCACAATCAAACTTCACACATACATCATACTTAATATTATACATATGCACATCAATTTGTTTCACGCTCTGATTCAAGATAACTTACATTTTGTGTGCATATCGGAAATTAAGGTATTAATCCATTTTGCCAGAAAGATTGTAAAGATGCATGAAAATTGTTGGCCATTTTTGTGCTAGAAAATCATCAAAATCAAGCTTTTATGGATGGATTTTGTTCAAACTTGGTACACATACGTTGGACATTATGGGACCTTGATGCACATCATTTTATTTTTTAGATCAGATTCAAAATGGCCAACTGGTGGCCATTTTGTTTTAATGAATGCAGTTCTAGTGCCATATCTTTGCCATGCTTTGACTGATTATGTTCAAATTTTATATATTCGTTTTACATCATGTTATAAATATATAGATGTATTCAAAATGATATATTAGGATTTCCCCATCATCAAAGTATTCTCAGTGTGTCAATGCATCAAAATGCTAAGAACTTTAATAAATCCAGCATAGTATGATGATTTGACTTGTAAATAATAATAATATTGCAGTTTTTTTTGTTCTCTAGATATGCACATGATGGTTTCTAATCCAGAATCAGTAAGTCATTTATATTTTGCTTTGGTGTCTTCTTAATGGCTACTGTTATACAGTGCAATTAATTCTACACTTGTTAGTGCCGCTGTTGACTGTCAAGCGAAGCTTATTACATGAGTGATTTTCATCTCATTTTTACTTTTTCAACTTCTTCTTGAAAACTACAAGCCTTATTGCTTTGATACTTGGTGTATATATACCTTTGGCAGATCTCACTTAGATTTATTCATTTCATAATGATATATTCAATTTACTAATTTTGATGAATATTTTTGTCGTTTTTTTTCCCTTGCAAAATTAAATCGGTTCCTGGTATTTATACAGAATTTTCGTACCTGCTGTAATATTCATTGGTTTGTTCATTCTCCTCCAGTGGGTAGAACCAATGGCGGATTCCGGTGCCAATCAATATACTTTCCATGTGGAGGCAACTGATGATCCAAAGTCATGTATCAGGAAAATACGGGAAGCTGGAATGAAGGTATATAAGGTTATTCTGAAAAAACCTTAAGATATGCACAAAGACAGTACAGCGAGAGTATCGACTGACATGTAGCGGAGGTTGATGTGATGTAGTACTGTCTGAGTTTAGAACACAAAAAGTTTAGAACAAAATCAGCAAAATTCTTTGTGTGGAGTCCGGTCAATCCCCGGTGGCAGCCATGTTTGTTTTTATTATTAGAGGACGCTTTCTTCGCGCGTAATCATCCCATATTTGGAATTCACATTTCCTTATATGGTAGGATGAAAATACCGCAAAATAACAGCACGCTGTAACCTATGGCATTATGGTGACAGACGTATAATAATAGGTTTTAATACTATTTGATCATAGACTTTGTATTCATGCAAAACAAATGTGTAAATTATGAAATAACGTGCATATCCATGTTAATCAAGATTGAATTAAAAGATTTAAGATTAGAATTAATTCAGTATAAAGTATAGAACATGTCCTTCCAATAATAAATGATCAATAAAATTTCCACCCATCTAACCAACCCTCCTCCATCCCCCCAAAAATGATGGCAAATTTTTTTAATATCATTTAATTGTTACCTAGGTGGGTATTGGTGTTAAACCTAAAACAGATGTAGAAGTGGTATTACCTTACATAGAAGATGTTGACATGGTGTTAATAATGACAGTAGAACCAGGATTTGGTGGACAGTCGTTTATGTCTGACATGATGCCGAAGGTATGTCTTTATATCATAAATAAACCGCTTTGCGTGAGATGAATTCTGAGAATAGAGTAGAAGGGTTAAGAATATTTTAGCAGTGAGCAATTTTCTTTGTTTTTCTTGGTCTCAGCAAATTTTTCTTCTTGTTACATGACTAATAAACATCCAAAATATTTGCATGTAACATATATGATTGCGTTAATTTCTCATGGTTTTAGGTTCAGTTTTTGCGGCAAAAGTTTCGAGCTCTCGACATTGAAGTTGATGGAGGAGTTGGGTTGAATACAATAGAACAGTGTGCAGAGGTGAGTCTAGTGACAATTCATTGCTCAGTATTTTACCAATTTATTTGAGCACCTTGAAAGATGTTTGCAACGAGGGTAGAGAGGGTAAAAAGAATCATCAGTGATGATTCATTGATGAATTGAAATTTCGTCGTTGATATGTTTAATTTTTAGCCTGGCAATAAGCAATGTGATACATTGTAAAAAAAAAAAAATTATTTTAACCTGGCGATCATTGTTAATGAAATGCTGTGCATTATACAAACTGTTGTGTGCTATCTCCTATACTACGGTAGTTTGCGCTTGATTCTTTACAGTCATTGCACTATGCATGTCATATTCGGTCATGAGCACATAGTTTGTATGAAAACTGTGCCCTTATAAATAAATCCTACAAATATACAGAAACTGCTATTATATACTGAACCGAGCTAAATCCAAATCTGAGACTATCTTCACTTTCATGCAGTGACTCTTGTTCTCTTTTTGTACTCCCTAGGCTGGTGCTAATATGATTGTCTCTGGTACTGCTGTTGTGAAAAGTGATAATCCTCGTCAAGTAATTCAGACACTTCGTAGTAAAGTAGAAGATAGTATACAAAAAGCAAACTTAGAACGGTGATAATTATATATACCCAACTTGACAAGAATGGAATATAGTTGGACATTTTGTATGAATGCGAACCAAAGTTAACTTCTGAATTAGATTTAGTATTGTATTCAGACTACACTGGGATTGAAGCTAATTTCTGAATTGGATTTATTATGTTCCAGTCTTACACAGTTATGAGAATTTTCCGCGCATATGCAGAATTTCGCGGATTTCTAAGCCCCAGGGATCGATTTTCTGAAACATCTAAATCCGAAGAGAAAATTTTAGGGGGGTAAGAATACAAATCTTGTTCATTCACTGGAAGTAAACATGCTGTCGGGTCATTGTTGTCGGCTGTCAGTGAAGAGCTTTCATTTTTCTTTTCACCAATGGCGCCATTTTATTGTTTCAATTGTTAGCTGCGTTGGATCGTTGTTTACAAGTTTCATGCAGCGATACTGGTGAAATTCGTTACAAAAGACAACAAGTCAGCTGTGCGAGAGATCGATAAAGACATTGGGAACAAATTTTGTTCAGCATGGCTTGACAAAGAAGTGACTTTGATCGTGCGAATCAGGAAGAAAGATGAAGTGGTAACTGAAAAATTTAGTGACTTCATCAACAAGTGCGAGGTCTTGGGAAAGGCGCAGTGTCTGTATTGTAGCGATTTGATCAACTACGGTTCTCGGACCCCGGCTACTTTACTTTCAGCTGAAAATTAAAATTCTCATTCTCATCCCTGTTTACACCAGATTGAAGTTAATCCATTCAGATTGTGGGTCATATTCATCAAAAAAAATTTCTTCAGTACCAACCAAGAAGAAAATTATGAATGATCACTTGACAGTGAAATGTCATTGAATCAAATGTTTAATCTGATGTGGGGGGGTTGGTTTTTGTACAGCTCATGTTTGAATTTTTTCGACAATACATGTATACATTGCTAATTGTAGTATTGAACACAACAAAACCACCATCCTTTAAAACTTGTCTGAATTCAGGAAGAGTGACAAGATTATATAAAATTATCATTCTTGTTAGAGCAGTTGAGAAATAACATGTTTATTGTGGATTAGTTGTTTTTGTACTGTAGACCATACATTGTGGAGCATAGATGTGAACATGCAATAAAAAAACAAAGTAGCCTTTATTTCGTGATTGAATTATAGGGGGTGTCGTTCTCAATATCTGCAATGTTAATTTGGTCTTTCTTTAAATTTAAATATTATAATCACGGATGATATGTCATCTATTGGTAAACTTGATTTTGACATAGGAATTGATGGAAAGTTATCTGAGATGGTAATGTCTCCCAAACAGAATAAACTTTCTGAATAAGTTATGCATATTGGAAACTATCTTATTAATTCATTTTAGAAATTTTTCATTTTTATTCATAGAAATAATGCATAAATAATCGTTTTATATTATAGTGTATAAATTTGTCTTTTTTACTTTTGTGTGCACATAATGGTTGTCTGTGTAGTTATCCTGTCTGTCTGTCTGTCTGTCTGTCTGTCTGTCTGTCTGTCTGTCTGTCTGTCTGTCTGTCTGTCTGTCTGTCTGTCTGTCTATAATTGGTTCTAGAGATATATGTGGAAAGCTGAAACACTAATGATTATACAAAGTCAGGTAATCAATATGCACAGATTTTACCCCAAAACTGATCAGAGCATCTATGTACCAAGTTTCATTGAAATGTGATGACCATCTGAAACATTCTAAAAAGTTGCTTTGAAAGGAGAAAGGTTGGAAAGTTGCAAAAGTAATGAAAGCTGTTAGAATGTTTGAAATGTTGCTCTGAAAGGCAGGAAAGTTAACTGCAAAAGACAAATGTCTTGAAAGCCATTTGCCAAGTTTGGAGTGTTGCTATGCAAGTTAGAAAAGTTGCCTGGAGAGTAAAAAGTGGTCTGTGTTTTTAGTAGAGTCAAGAGGGAGGTGGGAAAGTTGCCTGAAAAGTAACAAAAACAGTCTGAAACATAGCTGCAATGTTGAGAGATTCACTTTGAATGCCTGGAAAGTCAAGACGGCCACCTTCAAAGTTGTAAACGTTGCTTATATTGGTCGGAATGCCTGAAATTTGGTGTGTCACTTTCGAAGATGAAAAAAATTAGCCTGGATGTTTTGAAAATCAATTGCAATGCTCAGAAAATTGCTCTGGAAGGCGGGAAAGTTGCCATAAATTTATGAAACCGATCTGCGATCTGAAATGCAGTCTGCAAAGTTCAAAAAGTTAATTTGGTAGACAGAAACGTTGTTTGAAAAATCATGAAACCTGTCTGCAAATTTCGGAAAATCGCTTTCGAAGGCGGGAACCATTCTCTGGAATGTCATGAAAGATTATTTTGGAAGGCGGAAATGTTTGATGAAATATGAAAATTATCTGCAAAAATTGGAAAAGTCATGAAGCTGTCTGAAAAGTTTATACATTGTTTTAGAGAGGGGAAAAGTTGCCTGAAAGTTTGGAGAGTTGCCTCTGAAGTATGACCAGTTGTTTCAAAAGTTATGAAATGTTGCTTTGAAAGGCAGCAAAGTTGCCTGGAAGGTCTGAAAAGTAGTTTCCAAATTCATAAAGTTAATTTGGAAGACATAAAAGGTTATGAAAAGTCATAAACACCATCCGAAAAGGCCAGAAAACTGTTTTGGAAGCTGCCTACAGAGTTTGTAGAATGCTTTGGAAGGCAGACAGGTAGTTTGACCAGTAATGAAAACTTTCTGAAACGTTCGGAAAATCTTTGGAAGGAAGGAATAATACCAGGAAAGTTGTGAAAGCTGTCTGCAAAGTTTGTAGATACTTTTGAAAAGTCGGGGGGAAACGTCTGCAAAGTTTGGAAAGCGGACAAATTGACAGAAAGCTGCTTCAAAAGTTGCCTGAAAAGTGTCGAGAGCTATCTGTAAAACTCAAAAAGTTTATTTGGAAGTGGAAACCATATGAGCAATTAAGAAACTAGCTTTGGGAGGAAGTTGCTTCAAAACTAATGAAAATCGTCTGATGAGTTGCAAAATCGCTTTCAATGGCTTGAGTAAAGCCTGAATGTCATTCTGCAAATTTCTGAGAGTCGCTTTCAGAAGGTGGAAAAGTCCGCCATTTATTTATGAATCACTTTAGTAGACAGAAAGATTGCTTGAAAAGTGATGTCGAAAAGTCGCAATTAAAGGCATGAAAAGTTGGTTTGAAAGTCGAAAAGGTAGATGGCCAGGAAAAAAAAACGTTAGTTAAACATTTTGTTCGGAAGTTGAATGATTGATTTGGGAGGTAACGAAGTTTGTTTAATGAAATTGGTTGCATGTTCGGAAAAATTGAATTCCTCAAAAGTTACTTGGAATGCCCAAAATGGTGCATGGTGTGTATGAAAGTTTGAAAATTCAGCAACGTTGATTGGACAGTCGTACAATTTGGTTGGGAAGTCAAAAAAACCGAAAACCTTGTTTGGAAGTTCATTAAACAGTTGGAAAAGTTTGTTGGAAAGTCACCGAAATTGTTTTTATGGAATATATTGGTTGGTTTTATTGGAAAAAAGTTGGTTGGAAAACCTGTTTGTTTGAAAGTCGACAATGCTGGTTGGAAAGCCGAAATAATTGTTTTCAAAATTTGCTGGAAGATTAAGTTTGGTTGAAATTAGAAAAAGTTTGATGGAAAGTGGAAATGCTTACACTGAAGATCAAAACGTTTGTAAGATTCTTTTGCAAATGAACAGCCAGTCGTGAAAGTTGGTTGGGGATTCGAAATAGTTGATTAGACAGTCGACGTGGAAATGGATTGAGAAGTCAAAAAAGAAAGTCGTGAAAATTGGTTGTAGGGTCGAAAACACTGGTTGGACAGTCGTGGAAGTTAGTTGAAAAGTCAAAACAGTTTGTTGAAATGTTGACAATATTGTTTGGGAAGTTGGCAAAGTTGCATGAAATGTTCAGTTGGATGTTTGAAAAATGTGGATGGTCAGTCGAGTAATTTGGTTCGGAAAGTTAAAATAGTTGGTTTGACAGTCGTGAAATTGGTTGCGAGATCAAAAATGATAGTTCGATAGTCGTGAAAATTGGATAGAATGTCAAGTAGCTGGTTGGAAAGTCTTGAAAATTCGAAAATGTTGGTTGAGAAAGTCAACAAAATTGTTCAAAAGGTAAAAGGGGGTGTTTGGAAAGTTATTGGAAAGTAGAAAATATCGGGCGGTAGTCGGTAAAGTTTTTGGAAGGTTGGACAAATTTACCGAAAAGTCGAAATGAACAGCTGCAAGGTCAACAAAGTTTGTTGTAATGTCGAAAACGTTGATTGGTCAGTTCTAAAAGTTGGTTGGACAGTCGTGTCAAAAGGTCAAAAACGTTGGTTTATAAAGTTAAATATGTATATTAGAAAGTTGCAAAAGTTACTTGGAAGGCCAAAGCAGTTAGTTCAGAAAGCCAAAAAAGTTGATTGGACAGTCGTGAAAGCTGTTTGCTGGGTCAGAAACGATGGTTGGAAAGTCAAAAAAAGTTGTCAATGGTTGGAAGGTCGAAAAAGTTGGTTAAAGGATCGACAAAAATGTCTGGAAATCGGTTCGAAAGATGTCGTTAGAAAGTCGAAAAAGTTGGTTACAAAGTCGAAAAATTGGTTGTAATATCAAAAACGTTGCAAAAGCCATTGCAAAAGACAAAGTTGGTTGGACAGCCAGAAAAGAAATGGTTGGAAAGTTGAAAATGTGGTTTGGGATTCTTCAAGGACGTATCTTCGAGAAATAAATCAAATCTTCCAGTAACGCGCCAAAACGTCTACAAATGACCCGCCCCTCCACGTGATGATTTTGATCACAGTGGTCGTCATGATAAGCCAAACAATGTAATTTGGTGCGATGGTGTACGTCGCATGGACCTATAACAAAAACGACGCGACCGGACGACTATAACGCTGAGCCCGGTCTCAGCAAGGTGTCTCTCATTTTACATGGTATGTACGTGTCTGCTCCACTGGTATATAAAGAATTGATCGTCGAACTTCAATGTGAGTTGGGTTCCAGAGACATGATTAGATCATGGAAGGTAACCTTCCATGATTAGATTAAAGTTGAAATCAGTTTGCGTATTTAGCATTCAGTAAATACCAATTTTTGTTTGCAAGGGCCCTTTACAAATTATTTTTAGCTAAATTTGCGATGCAAAATTATATGTTTTGGATGTATCTCGGGCACTTATTTGATTTATTTCAACTTGCATCGATATCCTCTGAATATAAAACATTTCATAAAAAGTTATACTCACTTAATGAGTTCATTCGCATATTTAATTGAAACTACGTATATTCAATATCGCTGTGGATTATTCTCCCGAATTTGAATGCGATTGTACTTCAAAACAATAATTGTCCTCATTTCTAAAAAAAAAAATCAATTTTTGCATAACTTGTTATTAATCTTTCATTTTTTTATTGTCTCTTTTTCCCCTAATATTTTTCTGCATAGGTGTTCTATCAAATGGACAGCGGCGAATTACAGGGTACCAATTTGATCTTGGTGGACGACCTTGGTGTGTTATTCCTCGACGTGAAAGGGCGCCGCCTAGCGGATGGGATTGACGTTGTTGTTTGCGCATGCTCAATAAATCGCATTCCTCTTCAGTCTTAGAACGAGCAGATACTTGGGACTCACCGAGCAAGAAAAGAAACACTGCATTCCCGCAGAATTGATTTTATAGGAACCTGTTCCATAATAATACTTATTCAGAACATCTCAAGCTACCTAAAACACAAGTATGTCCTCGTACGATAATATAAGTGACGGCGAATACTCATCGACAGTTTACACGATGGTAAGTGTCATGACAACAACAACACTCGCTAAGGTTCTCGTATCTGGTATTGAGGCTGATATTGAGGGGCGGTTGATGATGAGGGGGAGTCAAAGATAGTGCGAGTTATGTCCCAGTATGCGAGAGAGATGTATAATAGAAGCCTAATAGAATTATTTTATGTCGTGGGTGCGTGATGTGAAGCCTCAAACGTCCCAGTCACAGCACTGAATACTTGTCAGATTGTACAGCTAAGCTCCATGGATTGTAAGTTGATGTAATCTAATCATATTGTGACTCACGGAGCTCAAGAAACATGGGTGCTAGTGTCGAGAAGGCCGGAATAGAAACAAAACTTTCCTGTAATAAAATTTTGGTCACTAAACTACATTTAATAGTAGTCTCTATGTCCATGTGTAGCTTGGAGGATGTATTGACACAATAAAATCTTCATTCAATCATTGCATATATATTTACCATGACATAAAATTTTATTTTATAAATCTTTCCTGACCATATAATAACGAATATAGAAGCACATAGGCAAATAATGTACCAAAGTGTGTATTATATAATTCACTGTTAATTAATCACAATGACAGGAAATGTTAGTCCAGCAGTGGTACTTGCAATGTGGGTTTTTTGTTTTATTTTGTTTTTTGTCGCAGCAGTTTGTAACTTAAAGAGCTTCTATTCTATTGTAAAAAACTTATTTAAGATACCATTATATACAATTATAATTTTTTTTTCAGATCAAGGAAGGCAAGTACACAGATGCTATCCAAATATTGTCGAGTGAGATTCAAAACCATCCAAGGGTTAGTTGTACTTATCTTTTTTACACCACAACCAAACAATATATACTGTATAACTGTTATTCTGGTTTGCGCTTCATAATGATATCATCATGTGTATATCACACAAAGCATTGGACAATACTACTCAAGAATGTGTGGTTATTCTGAGGGATACAGTCAATTATGCATGTATCGAGTAGTTTAGCAAGCGTCAATATTTAGATATACACATGAATGTTGTACGTAGATAGATACTGTCTGAGCGTTATATTGTATTACGATAGCTTTCAGCTGTCCATTATACACTGTATGGCTTTGCTCCTTTTTTGGAAATTGTGCATCACATGTCCAAAACATTTGAATATTTTCTTTTGAGTACATGGATGCAGCGACAATGTAGCATTTGACAGAAATAGAATCATACCACAAATGCAAATGATCATACAATTACGCTGTCATTCTCGTCGTCACTAAATGACTACTAGGTGGGAAAGATTATATCAAAAAATTAGAAAGTATGTACTCAGGCAGTATGAGATTGCGTTGACCTCTTGTATGCCCTATAACCTTGTTACATTTGCATATTCGTGGTTTGAGTGTTTGTGGTGTGTGCGTCTTCAGGACTGGGTAAGATGGTGATGACACGGTAGACTTTGTTACTACCGGTAATGTGATATTGTCATCATTCCTTATATGGAATTCAAGTTTCCTAATAAGGTTACTAGAATGTACATAACTTTGTCGATAGCGCACAAAAGAAGAGTACTGTAACTTGTGGAGATACAGACAAATGTAATAATCTAAAAATGCAATAAATACAAAATATGAATCGATGCAGAATTCAAATTCAAGTGTCCGATGAAGTACAGTATATTGCTTTAAAAAAAATTGAAGCAAATAAAGATTTTATTTAGAACCTTCGCGAAATGTTATCTTTGCAAATGCTCTCAAATTGAGAAAATATCTACGAAAATGTATGGTTTTACAGTAAAAAGCTTTTTATACAGCTAGCATTCATACAATCTCAAAAAAAAAAAAAAAAAAACTGTTTCTCATTTTTTTTTCTCACCAGTCTCGTGCTGCTCTGTCTTTGCTTGGTTACTGTTACTTCTATATGCAAGACTTTGTGAATGCCGCCGAGTGTTACGAACAACTGGTACAACTCCATCCGGAGAATGACGACTACAAGATATACCACGCACAGTCGCTGTATAAAGCATGCATGTACCAAGAAGCTATGAAAGCCACATCTCAGATTGAAAACAGCTCATATGAAGCAAAGGTAATGATCTACAAATAACTGATATAAGGTGATAACTGTTTTATCACCTGAACAACTCAGGACTGTCAAATATAAGTTCACAAATCATACGTTAATTAGGCATGACCTCTGTACATCAAATTTCAAGCCAGGGGTCTAAATTATCAGTAGTTTAAGTCTACCAATTCTTGTTCATGAGCTACAATTTTTCAAAATTAGTAGGCTGGACTACTAGAAATTTTCAAATACTTGAAAAATGTCTCTCCACTGATACCAAAATAATTACCGGTTACAAAGTGAGTTTGTTATTTCCATGTGTTCACAATTGTTCCCATGGCTTCAAGTACAAAACCACTATTCAGCATATTGTGAGGCTACCAACTTTTACAATTAGTAACCCATTCAGGCTCCCAATGAAAAATGTTGATTTTGAGCTCTGTGCGTTCCTGGAAATATTACTGGTATTATGCATTTTATTCCTTGTACAGTTGAGTTGAATCACTGCAGTTATGCCATCAATATTGGTCTCACTTGACACATGCAACATACTTAAATAATTGTTTTTTTACCCTATCATTATGGCACTTTACAGAATGCCATTCATTTTAATAAATCTGATCTAAATTATTTCTTGTACAGATAACCAAGGTACAGGCAGCTATCAGGTACGGTGAAGAAGATTTACCCGCAGCAAAGGTAAACACTCACTCCATTGTTATTGCATCGTGTTGAACATTTAAACTGTTTTGATTGCCATGATTTTAGCATTCACAGAGATGTTTACCTGTACCAGAGAGAATAGCTCTCCTGTAATTTAATTATTTCATTCTTCAGTACATTGTCTTCTGATCTTTGTTGTACATCTCTCCATTCTTCATTGTATTGACAGAGTTCATCTGATCAGTTTCTGTCACAGGTTAATTTGAATATTACAAATGTGCATGTACGGTGAACACTTGAACATCACCAGTGCTGAACAAATACTGAAAGACAGATTGTATTGGCCTCACCTGACCAAAAACAAAATATATTCTGCTTTGTTTTCTGCAATGTTTTGAGATCACTTTGACATTTACACTGACTCTTCTATAAAAATGCCAGTACAGCACCTTTAAAGCATTGTATTGATTATTAGACCTTCTTTTTTTCGAATTTGTCAACATTTCCATTGCTGTTTATCACATTTGCTGAATTTGTATAAAATATGTAAACAGATAAAATGTGAACTATAAATAAAGTATTTGAAAAAAAAACTTGTAAACCCAAAGATTCAGTTTTAAAATGTTACCTTTGGTAATCAACTTGCAGAATGATATTCCTGTAGAATCATATGTATGTCTTACTTTTGCAGTCACTGGTAGAGCAATGTCCCAGTGATGATGCCGACACAGAGGTCAATATGGGATGTTTACTGTTTAAAGAAGGCAGATATGAACAAGCTTGTCATAAATTCACCACTGCTATGCAGATATTGGGATATAAACCAGGTATGTTTATATCAGATGTTACAATTCATATCACAACATTCTCATATCTCAATTTTTATTTTCAGCAGTTGTTCTCTGCATATATGCATGAAATGTGTAAGAGGTCAGTAAGGTTATTATTATTATACATCTGTGACTTAAGTTACAGTAGTAGTAATTTTTCGGTATTGCACTGGGTACCTGCATATCTTGCCATATTTATTTAATTTATACAAATTCCAGATCTGCTTTTGAAAACAAAGTTCATAGCAAAAAAGTTCCAATGACTTTCACCATATTTCTCAGTTCTGGGTATCCTACACAAAGCAGTTGGATCAGTAAGATGTATTGTAATAATGTTATCACAAAGATACTGCAAAGAATGCACTCAAACAGTACATGCAATAATTGCTCACTGGTTTTTAATTTTACTTTTTTCATCAATAAGTAAATCTACTAAATTAAATAAACATGAACATGCAAAATAACACTAGAATTTATGGTTTCTCTGCCGAGTTTGTGAATTTAAAACCAAGTGAAATTGCTAAAAGCATCAAAATAGTCAAATTAAATGCCAGTGAAAATAAATGATTTTACAGTACTTCCACTGTGTACTACTTTCTTTGAGTACACATTGCGGAATCCTTGTAAAAAAAAACTCATATTATAAATACTAATAAAAGAACTGTAAAACTCTCTTTTTTGTTTCAGACTTATCCTACAATATTGCATTGTGTTACTACGCCATGAAGCAGTATGCACCAGCATTAAAGCATATTGCAGATATCATAGAAAGAGGAATCCGAGAACACCCAGGTACATGGCAAAACTGTCTTGCTGATATAAACTTGTCTTTTCATTTTCCATGGAAATAAAAATCCTAAATTTTTTCCTAGTTTGTTTGTTGCAATAATTAATTTAGGAAATCAAACTGGTCTTCAAGTTTTTAGCTCCGCTGTCGACTTTGTCGAGCGGAGCTTATCATATGAGTGATTGTCCGTCGTCGTCGTCCGTGTCAATGTTTTACTTTTTCGACTTCTTCTTGAAAACTACAAGCCTAAATGCTTTGATACTTGGTGTATATGTACCTTGGGTAGACCTCTCTTAGGTTTGTTCATTTCATGTTGATATCTTTAATTCTCTAATTTTGGTGAATATTTTTGTCATTTTTGGTAAAAACTGATATTTTCGACTTCTTGTTAAAAACCGCAAGTGCAATTGCTTTGATATTACATCTATAGGTACTACATGTGGACCTCTCTCAGATTTGTTCATTTTGTAATGATATCTTCAATTCTCTAATTTTGGTGAATATTTTTGTCATTTTTGGTAAAAACTGATATTTTCGACTTCTTGTTAAAAACCGCAAGTGCAATTGCTTTGACATTACATATATAGGTACTACATGTGGACCTCTCTCAGATTTGTTCATTTTGTAATGATATCTTTAATTCTCTAATTTTGGTGAATATTTTTGTCATTTTTGGTAAAAACTGATATTTTCGACTTCTTGTTAAAAACCGCAAGTGCAAATGCTTTGATATTACATATATAGGTACTACATGTGGACCTCTCTCAGATTTGTTCATTTTGTAATGATATCTTTAATTCTCTAATTTTGGTGAATATTTCTGTCATTTTTGGTAAAAACTGATATTTTCGACTTCTTGTTAAAAACCGCAAGTCCAATTGCTTTGATACTACATATATATGTACTACATGTGGACCTCTCTCAGATTTGTTTATTTCGTGATGATATCTTCAATTCTCTAATTTTGGTGAATATTTTTGTCATTTTTGGTAAAAAGTGATATTTTCGACTTCTTGTTGAAAACTGTAAGTCCGATTGTTTTGATATTACATATATAGGTACTACATGTGGACCTCTCTCAGATTTGTTCGTTTTGTGATGATATCTTCAATTCTCTAATTAATTTATTTTGGTGAATATTTTTGTAATTTTTGGTAAAAAGTGATATTTTCGACTTCTTGTTAAAAACTGTAAGTCCGATTGCTTTGATACTATTCATATTGTTCATTTTCTAATGATGTCTTCAGTTCTTTAATTGAAATGTGCATTGCTAACAGCGGAGCTATCTCAGCCGATAGGCTGCTTGTTTATTGTTTACAACTGAAAACAAGAAATTGTTCATTGTCAAATAAAAATTATTATTCAGTTTCAACAGATGGGTAATTGTAATTGTCAATATGATTTTAATTTCTTCAAATAGTTTATTTTCTTCATCTATCATTTCCCTATTTTTTGTTTTCAGAACTGAGTGTTGGCATGACAACTGAAGGAATTGATGTACGCAGTGTTGGCAACACTTTAACACTGCACGAGACAGCACTTATTGAGGCTTTCAATCTAAAAGCAGCCATTGAGTATCAGCTTAAAAACTGTAAGTGTGAATCTATAAAGTGTATCATATTTGTTCTATTAGAAGCACATATACATAATGTATGCTGAATCATTAAAATATTGACTTTATTTTGACTGTATACACATTTTGTCATTTACATATAAGTGCTTTCATTATTAACAGAGTAGTACCAGCTAAACCAATTTCATAGCATGGTTTACTTTTTCAGTTGAAGCTGCCAGAGAAGCATTGACTGACATGCCACCAAGATCTGAAGAGGTAGGTAAAAAGAATTAAAGTCTGAAATCTTAGGACTGACCACAATTCACACATATTCACACCATTGTATATGTCTCATAATAGTTCCTAGACTAGAGAAATTATCGTCAGTGCAATAATGTTCATTTTAACGGAATTTTAAAATCCTTTTTCCAAACAAAGTGAATGTAGTCTAAGACATGCAATGCGAGTAGTGTATGATGTCCACTAGTCCACATCAGTGGGTTTAATATTTCAATATATAACTGTAATGTTATACATTATTAAAAGTACACCTCCATAAGAAGAATAAATGTTATTTGTACCAGTATTGGGAATACACACAGCGTTTGAAGGAAAATAACACATGTTGAGAATTCTTTTAGATCTACCAAGGGTCGTAAATAAAATATGGTTATTTCATTACCTAATATTGTATGATTATTGAAACCTGCTAGGATAATTGACTATTGATAATTGACTCTCACCAGGAACTGGATCCAGTCACACTGCACAACCAAGCGTTGATGAATATGGAGGAACTGCCCACTCAAGGATTTGAAAAATTACAATTTTTGTTACAACAGAATCCATTCCCACCAGAAACATTTGGCAATCTGCTTATCTTATACATTAAATATGAGGTAAGATACAGAAGTGTTGTCATTGTAGATATCAAACGTTATGATAATCATGAGGCCATGTGTGCTGGGTATTTTTTGAGTTGAGTTGTAATATCATATATATTTCCTGTATGGCAATTTTACCATGCTTGGCCATTGAAATACATTTTTTTTGTACCATGTTTGAACAATAGTAAAATATTGTAATTAAATGAATATGGGTTTTCATCTGAAGAGGATACTATTAAGTAAAGGCCAAAATAGATTTTGCTTCTACTCATCGCATACTTTGCAATTTTGTGTATATACCGCCGTTCACATATCGTGGAATGATGAAATGTTTTCCAAGTATGTCTTGTGGATTCAAATCTACCTTACATCCATTTTTTTGAGAGAATTACTATGTAAATGTCAAATGTTGAACATTTAAAATTAAAACACAGTTCCTACATCATTCATTTCCCTTCCCTACATCTCATTCCCTTTTTTTTGGGGGGGGGGGGGTCAAATGTTTGTTCTGAAGCACAATTTCATATTATATAACTACTTTCCCAAAATCGTTGAAATTTAAGATCAATATTAAGCCCTTGATATATTTTAGTGAAAGATTTCACCAAAAAATGAAAAGTCCAGATAAACCAAAGAGAATTAGTTCCATGGAAATCAAGACCTTGTGATTTTCCCTGATGACATTATGATAAATGTTAGTATTGTACATACCTTGGTACCTACATGATGTGGTATAACAAACATTTGTATGTTATTTTTTACCTCCAATGTAGTATTTTGACTTGGCTGCTGATGTGCTAGCAGAGAACACTCATCTGACCTTCAAATACATGTCACAATATCTGTTCGATTTCATCGATGCTATCCTGACGCAACAAACGGCACCGGAAGAAGCTTACCGAAAACTTGATGATATGGCGTCCAAACATACAGAGCAGCTGAGAAAGATGACGAAACAGGTGCAGGAAGCGAGACAAAATCATGATGACGAAGCTGTCAAGAAAGCTGTTAATGACTACGATGAAGCTCTGGAAAGGTAAGAATCTTGCTATATGTACCGGTATTCATTAAAAAGTTTAAATTAAAGCAGTAATATACTGTAAAACATGTTGAAAAAGCGGCATGCAATTTTAGCGAATTGTGGAAAAATTACGTAATAGCGAAATGTTGATTTAGCAAATCTCTCTTGTCGTTGATTTCTTTGTTTGGCGGCCATTTTGAATGTATAATAAAGTCATATTATTGAATTAGCGAATCAGTCCTCTCACTAAATTCGTGAAAAAGACATGCTCGCGAAAAAGACATGTATTACAGTATTTAAAAGGTGATGATTGTCATGACTATATGCGCTCAATGTGGGTCCCATACTAAAATGTACACGTGTGCATATATGCATGTGGATTGAATGCATTATTTTCACAAATAAAAACTCATTTGAGTACACATGGCCACCACTGTGTAATGTATAGATCGTTTAGTACAGAGTGGATATTTTCAATTCATCTAATACCATATAAAAAAAGTCATTCGTTATTAATAAACTCGCTTCTTTTTAGGTACATACCCGTGTTAATGTCACAAGCCAAGATATACTGGGACATGGAAAACTATGCACAGGTAGAAAAGATTTTCCGAAAGTCGGTTGAATTTTGCAACGAGCATGACAGCTGGAAGTTGAACGTGGCACACGTACTGTTCATGCAAGAGACCAAATTCAAGGAAGCTACTGGTTTTTACGAACCTATTGTCAAGAAACACTATGATAATGTAAGTGTGTGCATTGATAAGAATTTTTTCTGGCTACACCTTCACTCAACCCACTTGTGTGGCATCTACTTTAATGAATTATTATTTTTGCGGTAATCACAAAAGACAAATGGTCAGAGTTGCCTTTAACCCCAATACTTCCCAGATTTCACTATTTTACTCTTAGGCCTAATTTGGACTTTTATGTGTAATATTTGACATTCTGATTATGGGCAATTTTGGGTGAATCCTTAAACATCTCCTTGCAGTTAAATGACTCACATAACAGTCTTAATGATCTTGGAGTACTATCTCATACTTGTATATTTAAGCTGCAAATCGATGTCAGATACTTATACTGCTAATAAATGCTATAATTGTTGTGATTGTAGAAATTCTGTTGTGATCACGGCGACCATAATTCACCACATATTGTATTAGCCACGATAGATAGATGTTTTTCAATACAACCATCATATCATGCATAATTTATTCTTTATTTTCAGATTCTCAGTGTGAGTGCAATAGTCTTAGCCAACCTGTGTGTCTCTTACATCATGACAAGTCAAAATGAAGAGGTGAGTTAAACATCTATAAATCAGCTGTTTTGTCTCGTGCTATTTCAGAAATGATGCGAAATTAAAGACTGATACAGAATTTTTTCCTATGACTGCCTGTCTCAAAGGCCAGAGAACACTATAGTATCAGAACTGATTTTGTTGTATTTTGAAATTTGTTTATTTACCAATAGTCACCAGAGTATGGCTTTTAACACTGTGGGGGAAACTGGTTATTTATCATTTTAATGAAATCTATCACCCAGCAAAATATCACATGCTTTTAGTTAGCAGTCCCCCACCCTCCATGTATATGTTGCCATTTCAAATTTGACAGTCTTTATTCAACTGGGATTATGATTACCTTAGAATTAGTAAAGATACAATACAATTAACTGCACACATTATTCTTAATCTGTTCATCATATCATCTAGGCTGAAGAATTGATGAGGAAGATTGAAAAAGAAGAAGAGCAGGTTGCCTACGACGACCCAGATAAAAAAGTCTTCCATCTGTGTATAGTTAATTTAGTCATTGGTACACTGTACTGTGCAAAGGGAAACTATGAATTTGGAATCTCACGAGTCATCAAGAGTTTGGAACCATACAATAAAAAGGTGAACATCATTCAAGAGATTCTGCTAGCACAACAGGTGGTGATTCAGTCCCTGAGCTGGAGCACTCAGTCTTAATTACTTACCAAGCAGTCTAGAATATTGATTTTTGACTACTTAAGGATGTGGCACAAACTGTCTGCAGTCCACATTGTATCGTTGACAGCAATTATGCCAATGATTTGTTCCCAAGGCTGTCATTTGGCAATGTAGATGAACATGTATAATAATATCATTCAAATGTATAAGAATGACAGCTCCTTATATTGCTACATAGTGGGATCATCTGTAATGCGGAGAATGAACTTTTTACCAGGACATATTACATAACTTTAGTATATTTTCATTGTATTTACAGTTGGGTACTGATACATGGTTCTATGCTAAGCGATGTTTCTTATCGTTACTTGAAAATATGGCCAAGCATATGATTATGTTAAGAGACAGTGTTATTCAGGAATGCATACAGTTCTTAGAACACTGTGAAGGTAGGTCTGCTGTTTGTTGCTAAGTTTATCAATTGGCTAATAACCTTTCTAATTCCAACATGTGACTTGCTATTACCCCAGTCTTTACTACAACCTCCCTGGTTATATATAAAAAAAACTTCTTTATTACTGTAAAATACTTTATTTTAGCTGGAATTAATTTTTGGGTGTATGGAATTTATTTTCACTGATTTGTGACAAGTTGAATGTAGAAAAAAAGGTATATTTGCTGGATTTTATTTTGGATAGTAATTCATCATGAACTAAAAATGTTGGCTTTTCAGGACACACAACAGTAGTATGTGTATGTAGTTATTATTTGTTAGTACAAAACAGTTGGCACACATGCAAAGGAAAACTCAAATGTGTGCTACAAAAACATTTTAATAAATCATAGTTCTATTTACTCAGTATCAAACAACAATATTAAAAATTACAATTTCTAGTCCATATTCATCTGCAAGTTCTTGAAAATTGTTGATATAAACAGGATATTGCCTTAAGAGCTAACACCAGGAAAAATTAAAACACGACTCGTTCAGATATGAAAAATTCTGTCAGTGTCTGGTACATTTCATTTATCTGTTTGCATTGTTGAAGTTTGGCCTATTCTACTACATGGATGATATAATTTGTTGTCGTGTGAAAATTCCTACACGTCCTCTTCAATTCTCAGATTATTACCATCCTTTGCACTGTGCTGTGACATAGAAAGTCTCTGACACAACCTTAATATCAATCCACACATTCCAACACATTTTATTCATTTAAAAGTTGAATGCATGTGGGTGGTGTAAATAATGTTCATTTTTCGAATACACCACCCACATGAATTCAAATGGGTATCTGGTATTCCCATTTGATTTTTTTTTTTCGCAGTTTCGATTGCGTCCACCCTTAGAAAGACAGACACCTAATGTTAGTTTCTCTCATGTGCAATCAGTTTACTACCACCACCTTACACAGTATCTAATTTTTTTTTCTCAGCATATGGTAGAGATGTGAAAGCTCTCATTGAGCAGCCATTGGAGGAGGAACCCAAGCATGAAGGCAAAAACACAGTTACCTTTGAGGCTCGCATACTGAAAAGTTTATTCACAGAGCTTATATGAAACTTTACAAATAGCGTCAGAAAAGAATGATCTGCAAGTTCAAATTTGGCTGGATAGTTCACTTTAAGATACAGTTCCACAAGAACTATCTTGTTTTGGTACACTGGAAAATTGTTCTATTAACAATAATAAAAAAAAATGGGGGGGGGGGGGTCACCAACCTAATTTATATTATGCAGTTAACACACAGGTTAAATGAAGGGAAAAATAACGAGTTGCTGACCTTTTCAAAAATGGATAGTTTGCACCTAACTACCTTTTCTTGTGTGAAATCGCTTCCACATCCACTTTTCATAATTTGTGATGTAGAATATATTTAAAGGGGAACAGATACTATAAATAGGGGCAAGATGGTCACTCGCATCGTGGCGGGAGCTCCGGGAAATGTGCCGTTTACCTACTATGTTTAGAGATCAAGCTGTGATTCCAAATACATTCTACGGGGTCATGAATATGTACGCTAGGGATTACACTCATCTGGTTGGGCTTTTGATGTATAAATGTTGTTTAAAATGGCTGTCAATCACAGTTTGAGTAAGCGAGCATAATAAGCATTCATTTACTTAGTCGACAGAGGCGTAGATATTACCCATGAGCACGTGGTGCAATCCATGGGATTGAGCGGTTCACCTTTAAACATTTTCTACAAACAGATTTTAGGTCGTGAACAGTTTTATAGTTTCAAATTTGCGCAAGTATCACAAAAGAGAAACTGTATCAGCATCAAACATCTTATAAAAGCACACACATTAAGTAAAACTTTTGGATTAATTTATATTGTATTTTTTAATGTTCATCAAAAAAGCTCAATCACCGTACTATTACCTATCTTTCTCTGTCTTCACAGAAATGTGTGTCAATTACAGCATTTGTACTTGTATATGTTAATTACTATATTATAAATATTAAAATCAGTTTGTTTCTTGTTGTATGTGGAGGTGAAAGAAACTGGTGTAGATTCAACATATACGTTCTCACTCCAATAACTACAACTATAGTTTAGTAAACCATACATTGTATTAGTTTTAGTATGAATACAAATTAGATGCAAAATGTACTTTTCTTGGATACACCGTTAAAAAATTCACTCAAAATAAAATATGATTTTCCAATTCATTTAAAATTATGAATTACAACACAAACAGATATTGTAAGTATTACATTGCTTAAATCAAAAAGAGACACATGGCAAAGAGAATGGACAATTTTAAATTGCAAGATACATAAAAGGACTTGTTTCACATCGTCCAATTTCACAGAAAAAACAATTGACATAACGAATAGTTGAATTCATAAGCACAACTAATTCCTGATATATTTCTGAATGAAAAATACTTGTGGATTTGAATTAAAAAATTAGTCAGGCATGTCAAATAGCCAGTAACAAGGCACTACTTTGTAGCAACTACATTTCAGGAAAAACTACAAATTATGGTACACTCAGATGGCATGTATAAGACAAATAAAAGAATGTCGCACCAATGCATTTCATCCTTAGAATGGGAAAATACATTTTTGTTCCCTTTCCTTAAATGAACATGCATAATTATTTTAAAAAATCAAGTAAGAATTTGTAGAAAATTACATAATGTTAGCCAAGAAAAAGTATGAAAAAAATAAGAGGATTGCTTTTTTATTATAACTGCTAAAGTTAAAATGTTTGTTGAAAAGGTGAAATACACATTTTAAAAAGTGAACAAGCATTTAGGGTAATTAAATTTAATTAATTTAAGGTGAACCATACTTATCACTATTGTCATTATTAGTAAAATTGCACATCAATGTGTAAGAATTTTAATTTCAAATACTAGCCATATTTTATTAAAAACAATAAAAATATGAATTCAATTATATTGCACAATTATCAGTACTACGTTGTATTGCTGTTTAACAGCAAACTGCCTTTCTTAATTTGTATATGCATTTTCATTTCTCTGTTCCTGGCATGCAATATATATAAGCAATATTTAGTATGTTCAAAGAACCCAATGTTCTGCATATTGCAAAATTATCAGTACTGAGATGCCGTTTAGCAGTGAACTGCCTCTGCATTTTCCTTTTCATTGCAGTTAAGAAAATACTCAACTTCCATTTCCTCTCTGATGTTATCATAGGAATGAATACAATGCTTATTATGTTTAAGGAACTCCATTCTGCCTTCTGGCAGGCGTTTTGTCAGACTGGCAGCATGACCTTCGTTTAAATGTGTCAAAGTGAGTCTTGACACATTAGATTGGGGAAGCACTTCTACGATGATGTCGTTAAGAGCAATACTACCTATGTATTTGCTATTTAACTCGAGTGAGGAAACACTTGATTCTGAACAAATTGCGTCAATGAGACAAGATATGTTGTGAATACGTTTTGGTTTAATTTTGACTATTTCCAACTTTGAGGCATTTTGAAAAGAATCTTTGGAAAAACTATCCTTCAATGAGCCAGAATCAAGGTAAAGAGTCAGAGACTTCACTTGCTTGGCTTTCAGAGCATATGCTAAGAAACTATCAATGAATTCAAGATTAATATTCCAATGTACAATCAGATGTTCCATCTTAGATAAAAGTGCAATGACCTTTCCTAAGAATTGCACTGAGTGTTGACTCACGTAAACACTCTCCAGGATATGAGCCTCAAATGTTTTAGTTTTCATTGACTTGAACTTAAACAGTTGAGACAAGGCACTAAGGACATCATCTGTCAAAGGAAACAGGTCAGTGTACACTGCTAAATGATCGGGTAAATATTTTCCTAAAAGATCGAGAAAGGGTTCTAGGATATGATTGTTTTTTACATCGGAACTAGGAATCAAATTGATATAGCTTTTCAAATCATTGTGTGCACTGTATGTGTGGGTGTCTAACTCCTGTGAACTACTATCTAACTCATTAGTTGCGTTATCAGAGCTCCCATCTGATGATATATCGGAAGTGTTAGAGTAATTTGCCTCCTCAACTTCGTCTTCAATGCAAGATGAGCTGCTTGACTCTGAGTCCATGGATAGATTGTGAGAATCATCAGTGTCCGGTGATTCTCTGACTGAAAGCATATCATCATCATCATCAGCAGCTGCATCATCAGCATCATGTTTATCATCGTCTGATAAGGAACTTGAGTCTGTTTCCAGTATCCAAGATTTCCTTGAAGAGCGACGTTTCTTGGAGGGAATAACACTATCAGAACTTGAGGAGGGTGAAGAAGGGGTGTTTGTTTGTGGCAAATATGGCATAGGTTCGTGTAGCTTACTACTCGGACTCTTACCCTCAGCAGGGAAGGTTCTTGGATCATCAGTTTCTTCACTGCTCTGATCCAAAGTAGGACTAACACTGATGCTCATGTCAATTCCACTGTCGTTTGCTCCACTCCCAACTATTTTCTCAAGGTGTGAAGCAAACACAGAAACAATCTTCTGTTGGTTGCCTTTCCAAGCCTCAGCCATAGCAATTAGATTATCTGTGGATTGCAGGCCGACACCAAGAGAAGACCAACAATCTTTAAGCTCATCATTTGGCAAACCCACTAAATGATATGCAGCGCAAATATTCTGGATTTGCTGGTGAATAAACCTGAAGTACAAAATTGTATCTTTGTATATGTATTCTGAATCCTGATAAAGAAAACCACATGACTTGGCATCTTGTGAAGTCAAGTCATTTTCGATCAACATTTTTTCATAAATGTTTTGAGTGTGCTTTTCTAAAAGGGAATATGCAATCTTACCGAAACATTGCAGTTTCTGCTCAGCATGTTCACCAAAACAGGCGAGTTCTTTGAGTAGAAACTTGTGCAAGATATTCAAGCCAGAGTGTATTTCAAGTAAATTTTCGCAACCATCTCGCCAAATGCTAAACATCAACAAACAAAGCAAAGGATTACATGCTAAATCAATGAGTGAATCAGAATGTAATACATCAAGGAAGGCAGATTGCTTGTCGTTAGTATACTTTTCTAAATATTCGCCTATCTTCCCTTCATGAATGCCATCATGTAAATATCGTGTGAACTTTCTTTTAGTTTTAGACATCAGTTCCAGCAACATTCTCCCTGGACAAACTGTGACAAATATCGATGACTCACTGAAATTTTCACCTTCAAAAAGTTTTGCAATTGACATAGAGTCTTCACCATGAATATCATAATTATCCAAACCATCAACAATAATGAATAGTTTTTTTTCGTGGTAATGAAGAAATTCTATGAGTTTCTGTTGGTCTTCAAACTCACCAGAATTTTTTAATAATGAAAAGATGCAATCCTCTACACTACCACCCTTTTGTTTTTGTAAATCTAAGTATAAAACAATCTTATCTTTAAGTAATTCATCTTCCGTCCATTTAATCAGAAGCCATTTACAAATAGTAGTTTTCCCCTGGCCAGGCTTGCCTTCAAGAATGATCACTTCATTTTCTTCTGAAGATGTCGCCGTAAGTTCTTCAAGATTACGAAGTGGACCACTGAAATACAAGAATTTTTAAATTTAATTGTTTATAATGGGGATTGCTAAAATGAACCAAAATAACGTATTTTTGATTATATTTTCTTTGTGATTATTTATACAACTTTTCTATTCAATCTTTTCAAATTTAATTACCTTGTTTTTAACTCGGGATAAACACTTTCAACTTTTCTTACATTAACTTCAGTGAAAATATGTTGAAGTTCTTGCTTAAACAGAGGATGCCCAGGAAAGGGTTGCACTAGTTGATGCTTGTAGCGCTTTTTAAATGCATTTTTTACAGACAATGGATTTATAGCTACAGAAAAACAAAAGAATATGTTTGATTTATCAAGCACCATTAAGCATATTGATGACAGCACTGCACTTCCAGATGTAAATACAAAATGAACACAGACCAATAACATGTAATCGAAGAAAGCTAAGAAACTCCTGTGTGCTCAGAGTATTGGAGACACATTAAAAATTAATTCACAGTTAATTGTACTTAAGATATTGATGGAAAAGCTGAAAACTAATTATGCAAATCAGGAAATTATAATGAACAAATTAGAGTAAAACTAATGAGGTCTGCGCAATGTAACAGACCATCTATGTAAGTTTCATTAAAATGTGATTAGAACCAACAAAATTTTATGCTAATTAGGGAATTAATATGAACAGATTTCAACGCAAAACTTATCAAGTTTGTCCTAGAGCATCTATGTGCCAAGTTCAATTGAAATTGAATAATTAGTACCTTAGATATCGGTGTGAAAGCTTAAAATTGATTAATTATGCAAATTATTATGTACAGATTTCAACCCAAAATTAAGTTTCTCTATTGTCCCATCGCCGTACGCCACGGCCTCTTTTACGACAAGCCTACACAGAGAGAAATTATTATTTATAAATTATTTCGTTGAGTCTCGAAGCGAAAATAAACTCTGGCGGCAAGAATGTATTGTCCTAGAGCATCCATGTACAAAATGTAATTGAAATGTGATGATTAGTACTTGAGATTTTAGAGAAAAAGCTGAAAATTAATTATGCAAATTAGGTGATTAAAATATGAACAAATATTTATCCCAAAACAGTATCTATGTACAAAGTTTCATTGAAAAGTAAGGATTACTACTTGGAATATCAAAAGCTGAAAATTAGGTAAATAATATGTGCATATTTTTACCCAAAACTAATCAATACCTAGCATTAGTTCAGAGCAACTATGTACAAAGTTTCATCAAAATCTAGTATAAAGTGGTATTTTTAGGTATCAGTGGAACAGTGAAGGAACAGCTGGAAATTAGCTAATTATCATGCAAATTGGGTCATTAATATGCATGGATTTATGAAAACTTAATCAACTCTGCACATTGCCCCAGAGCATCCATATGCACCAAGTTTCATCAAAAACCGATATATGGTTCTTGAGATATCAGTGCAAAGATTGCAAAGAGTCAAAAATACAATAAAGGACAAATAAGGAGCTAGATATGTTTGAACAGAATTGATAATTAAATGTAAGCAGAACATTGAAACAATTAATGAAATTCATCAACATCCAATGAAAGGCTCCTTTGAGATATATACAGTGACAAGAAAATCTCAAACAAGCTGAAAAATGTACTAATATTATGCAAATTAGGTAATTCACTTGAACGCAGAAAACTTAGTGCCATCTATACATATGCATTACAGTTTGTATGGTTCAAGAGTTATGCATGTACAATGAACAACTCACATTCAAGTTTCATTTTTTTCAATGGGATACTGTCATCATCATCAACGTTATTAGATCTGCCACCAACATCACCAGTAACTGTTATAGAACTATTATGAACTGAAATATGAACACAATACTATCATACATCCAAATTGTGTGGTAACTTTCAAATGCTTGGTATGTGTAACTCGCCAAGAATTAAAAAAAACATGAAATCAAATGAAAAATAATGTGAACATTATAAGAAAAACAAGGCGACATGACACCTCCACTGTCGAGCTGAAACTGGAACAAGCCATTTGGAATCGTATATAAAAAAAAACAATACTCACCATTAAAAATATAATTGTTACTTCCGTCAACCTTTATGGGTCCCTGTACACCTCGGTTCTGATTTTCTTTATTGGATTCTAAAATAAAATATATGAACAAATAAACTATTAAAATAACAAACAAGTTTTGAGTTTCCTGGTTGCTGCATAATTGCCTGCGGAATCAGACAATACCGGGTAGTTGTAAAAAGAATGTTGTTGAAATTGAGTTACACATACCCAGACAGGTCAGCATCATGCGGTTCTTAATACAAATATTTATCTTCTACTTTTTAAAAATTTTTAAACTTTCACTGGACTATTATTATACAGTGATACAGTATTTTGTATTATTTTTATACATTGTCTGAAGTTGCCAAAAGAAAAAAGAAATAAATTTGAGATAAAAAAAAAATTATCCACCATACAATACATAACAAGAATGTTGTGCTAACAAATCATAGCCCACAAAACCTTTTGGTATACTGTGTTTGTGTAGAATTTAAACACAAACCACTGAGCAAAATATTGCATATGAAATATCCCATCCTAAATTTGTTGTGGTGTTTAGGTATCAATCAAAGATTAAATATACACTCACCAATATTTTCAACTACATTTCTGTTGTCACATGGAACAAGTTCTCCTACACTAGATGTATTTCCCGACTGTCTGTCAGAATCCATTTTGACTCGATCTAGTTTATGTCACAGCCACCTGTTGATATTAATTCAATGTCAATATACATGTATACCTGCAATCACTTGTATTCCAGGCTCAAAATGATTTTCCATTGGCACTCAACTTACAATACATTAATGATCCAGGGTAGTTCTCATTCTGCAGCTTTTTTTTTTTTTTTTTTTTTTTTTTTTTAATGTTGGTACCGGTATGATTATTACCAGACCGCCATAGCGCCCATACTCGGTTATGCGCCCATTCCCTACTTTTGGGACATTTGTATTTTCGGGTTCGGGTTCACGTTCGATTGGCTAAGCGCCCATCCCTTAAAAAAAAACCTAATTGTTTAACTTTTCCCGAGTACTAGTAATCTTTTTAATATGATTCAGCATAGGTATTGAATGCAGTGGTTGCATGACACGATTGGTTAAAATAAACGTCTCATTTGCATTAATTATTATTAATATTGACAATGAAAAATTAGTCTTTTCAGTAAAATTTTGCAAAAATGCATTCCGATAATATACATGATACCGGTAGTTCTGAATTAACTGATTCTATCATTACAAGCTAAACAAATAATCAAAAAACTGAAAATTAATTAAAATATATTTAAACAAAAAATGATCGAAATCACAGCTTTTGTCACTTAAATAAAATATACAAAATTAAAAAAAATACAACCATATTTTAACTGTTACTAGCGAGTTATAAATTCAATCAATGTCATAATATCAATAGATTGTGACAAGAACGAGGCTACAATTGCACATTCTATTTATACAAAATGCTGTCACAAAAAACGATCAACCACCCCCATATCCGAGAAACTACACCCAAATTGTAACTTGATCAATTAACAGTTAACCAACATTTGAGTTACGAGCAACATAAATTGTTGATGTTGTTTAACGTCTACATTTAGTAACTCAAATTTTAGTTAACATTTAACCAAACTTTGATTTAGGGGAAACATTGATTTTTTGTTTTGTTGAACGTTTATGTTTCCCGTAACTCAAAATTTGGTTAACTGTTAATTCTTGGACATCGAGTTACAATTTGGACGAGATCTTGCAAAAGTGGGCGTGGTTACTAAAATATGAGCGTACACAAATTTTCGGTAAAAATTCTTAAATTTAAGTAAAATAGCCAAATATCTTGAAATTGGTAGACCGTGAAAATGGGAGTCAAAACACCCAAACAGATCGTCAGGCGAGGGGCACACAGATGCTATTTTTAATAGTTACTTAGGACTACGATTACCAAATATTATCTACTATTCACAGTTGAGGGGCGGTGCTAGTAGCGTTGGACCATGGAACTATAAACCCCAGGAAGAACAACCACTTCGTTTCCTTTGAACTATGATAGTTGCCGCGATGTCGAATGTTTATTTTGACTGTTTATTTTGTCGCATTAAAAAATAAGCCGATTTACGCAAATGAACGTTTATCTCCGACTATCGGTCATTTTCGGAGTCAATCGGACGACTCCGGGAGATCACGTGACCGAGTTGTTCCGGTTATAGCATAAAAAAACAATGGCGCCAAGACAAAAACACTGATAAATGATCGACATTCAACGGGGAAAAAAAACACATTGCCACTTCTGGCGATCGAAGGGAAACACGGAATTAGTCGGGATATCTCAACAACAAACAGCTCACCAAACCCCATGTTTCGCAAACTTTCACAACCTTATTTTTTCGAGGGTTGAAAAAAACAAGAAGTAATCTAAAAACGACATTAAAAATTATGAAAACTCGCTAAAACTCCGACCCGTTGCATGATTTCCGGTACACTGAAGGTCACCCTGCAGACCGACTTGTTTGCGCATGCGTAGTGAACGAAATATTTTACTGCGCAGATATGAAAATTTGTTTTCAAGTTTTCCGTTTCCAGCAAAGCGGTTGAAACGGGTGTATCGGCGGCAACTAACATGGAGTATGACTAATGTCGTGGAAACAAAAGCGAAAGCACTGTAAGATAAACTAAGACAAAGGTTTTTTTAATCCTCTTAGTTTCGTTGTTCTTCCTGGGGTTTATAGTTCCATGGTTGGACTCAGACAACTAATAAATTTATTAGTTGTCTGAGCTTTGGACCAGCCCGTACTTCAGAGACATCGCACCCCGGCACACACTCGTTTTAAAATACTTTATACCGGTACCCACCTCTCAAGCAATGTACACTTATTGACGCTGAAGCACACATAAACATTATCTCGCTGAGAAACTAACGACACCGCTTCCCCATTAATAAACAAAAACAGGTAGCGAGTGCAGAAACTTCCTCGATTTCAAATCCTCCCGCAGATATGGTGACGTCATGAAATGTATGTGTGTTTGTTGTTTGTTATCTCGCGTGACTATATTCATCTCGCAAAATAGCACGTGACTGGATTTGCGCCCTCTTTATGAAATATGTATTACACACACCCTCGCTCTCGTCTCAAAATACCAATATTAGAAATTGGTATGGCGTCGTGATGCAATAGCCTGTTACTAAGAAAGTATTAATCAGTAAACAAGACCTCAGTTTCTTTGGTGTTTCAACTTCAGATCAACAAGGTACTCTACTACCCACTTGTCCCGGCCATATGTACGAGCTGTTGCTAGCCGCATATTTAAATATGTAAATTGCGTCAGAATGAAAGAAGTGTTTTGGTTAGATTAAGACACTTTGCTAACTTTATATCTTTATATGTATGACCATATGATTTCATACCAATAGCAAACATTTACTTACAGAGGCGGCGTTGCGAAATCGAGATCTGCTCGCAAATCTCGCGCCTTACTAGGGCGTCCAGCGGCATTCTCCCCGTTAAAATTTTGAAATCTAGACCCTCTGAAACGCTATTTCCTGTATTTTGACGGGCAAATTTCACACAAAAATATCCGTCTGTTTCAATCATTTGTTTCCTTTCTATTTTTTCTTTCTTTGAGCCATAGGGAAAGAAGGCACGATACACGTACTTATTAGTATGTAACTAGTGGTTTATTTGAACGATGTGAACATAACAAAGAAGAGCCCTGAGTCAAGCATATCGAGTGCTTATATCACCTCGTGGGGGTTCGCAACTTGGGCGGGAAACTCTGATACAAATATATAACACTGTGATTGGTCAATAAAAATATATGTGATGTTGCCTCCTACGTTCGCACATACTATTCAAGGTCCAATCTATTTTAAATTTGCTACATCCAATCTCAGGCAATATAAACGATGTGTACAGTAGCATAATTAAACAACACAATATCAGTAATAATAACAATAATTTTTTTTCATATATATTTTCGATACTACACGGATATTGATCTCCTTAATTTACATATTATTACCATACAAGTCATCTTAAAAATCTGAAAAAAATTAATCTGCGTCCGTTCACCCATGGGGGTAATGGTTCAGTGCAGCATAATTGTTTCTAGCGAGAACACCATAATCGACATCGCGGTGGGACGTACAAATAGGTTCACTGGTACAAACGCAACGCCCGTTCGAACCTCGTTCATCGGTTGATCATTGCTCAGTATAACCGTAGCTGTCGCCGTGAGCTGGCTATGGTCAACGTGGTCATTGACCATGGTATTTGCCAGCCATGGTAGTCCAAATACCAAGATATTTAGTCATAGTTGCGTAATACTTGATACTTCCAAAGTATCAATAATTTATTTGTAAATAACGTAATCGCATATTCAAATAGAATATCAACAGGACAAAATATAAACCTCATTACTATATAATTATTTTATTTTGATGTGAGTTTGTATTACGTAAGTATATCTGCTAAAGTTTTATTGATACTGAAAGTGTGATGTTGTTACTATGATCTAAATATACGAAACCCTAAATCGAATTGGCAAATGGAATGTTGTTATAGAATATATTTAGCCCACTAACCACATTTTCATTTCAAATCTGATGGTTAGGAAAAAAACAGCATGCAATGTACACATTTCAAGTTGGAAAACGTACTATTATCACAGGGAGAAAACAAATTTACTGGCTGGACAAAACATGTGTTGCCATATTGGTGGAAAATTTGCAATTAATTAATTTTCTCAAGACCTCTATACCGTCCGAAATTTTAACTGATTAAACGATTCTCTGAATGGTTGGTTCAAGTTGGTTGGTATGATGTGCCACGCTACATGCTTTCCCAGGTCATGGTTTTGGGACCTGGGGGACTTATAAAGTATATTAACCAATCTCCGGGCGTGGATCATGTGTTTTACATATGTACTATTACCCCATGGATTAAAACAATGCTGTGTAGCAAACGGACCCGGTTTCACGGTGGTCACATTAATTAGTGTAGAAGTGTTCAACATATAACACAAAGTGAAAATGCAACTTTAAATCACAAATGTCGACAGGAAAAATGATATTTATTATACATGTTTTGCATGAATTTAACCAAGAATGGCAGTAGAAAAATAAGATGATGAAAATACACTGTCTAACTGTAATTAGTACTTTGTATTAGCTATCCTCGGGGGCGGAGCTACGTCACAGACGTTCAACGTTGCTAAGACGCGCACCACTGTACATGCATTTCTATGGGCTCTGTGCGCGCTGCTGTGGAACACTGGTCGAGCCGGTGAAAATTCGAGAAAACAACACAAACTCAACTTTGAAGTAATCCCGAACAATCAAATTTATATATGTTACACACGTAGGGCTAATCTTGTTACACTGTTCAGAGGAGTCTCAACAATCACCCCCAAAGTACCGTTTTCTGTGAGTTTTGGGCCTTTGTTTTCACCGCCGCGGGTTGCCAGGCGGTGAAAATGCCCGGATGTCCGCCCCGAGGATTGTATGTTTTCATCAATCTTGTTTTTCATTTTTGTCAATTGTTTGTACAGATATTTAAAAGATCGCAGTGACTTGCTCACTTATAATTGAACTAGCATATAATAAGAAAGTAGATGCTTTGTGAAGAAAGCAGAGTGATATATATTTGGTATTCGAAATTTATAAACTTTCACTCCTGTATGCATTATACACAAAACGATCACGATGGAACGACCAGTCTAGTCGGTTGTGCATATCCTCCCTACATCCAGTATTAGTCCCACAAAATGAATTTGTTTGAAACAATTTTTTTTTTTTTGAAGTTTTGTGACATGTAGTATAGATAATCTATAAAACTAGAAACGGCCGTAGCATCACTGCTGTACTTTGGCAGATTCTGCAGCCAGTGTGTTTGTTGAATGGCGCCCTCTATGGCAAGTTGTTGCCGTACCGTCTTTTTGTTTGATTTCCATTGCAATAAGCTCAGTTGTCTAATGTTTACGCCCAATCCGATCCATGTATTTTACCAACAGGTATGTAGTATTTGTACATCACGGTTCACGAAAACGCGCGAGTTAGACGATTTATTGAACAGTACTCAAATAAATATGACGATCGGTGATTATTATTTGCTCATTTATTTTTTATTCCATAATAATTTCACATAAACCGTATTGGCGAATATTAAAGTATAACATAATTTGGATAACATTAGAAATTATTCATGTTTAAATTAAAAACTATTAAATTTTTAAGAAATGTGTACTGAATACTACGTTTTTGTGTAAGGCTATGTTGAACCTGAAGATAAATTGTTCAGTTGTTATTGGACGTGGCTCCATTGTATTTCTACTATTTTACGGGCACTACCACATCGTCCGTATTGTAAACTAGCATCTACTGTTATATGAGCCAAAACCTGCTCATTTGAGAGACAGAAGTATTACTACTGATGATTTTTTTTTGTGGCTAGTTCACACCAACACCTTCTCGTTTTAGGTCAATTCGTAAAAGTTAGCATTTCAAAAAATCTCTTCAACGTAGTCTGTGAGATATACCAATGTATCGCACACAGCCAGTGGTCGGGTCATAGAATACTGCATTTCCCTCTATCGGCCCATGGATTCTCCTTTTTGTCGACTGGGTGCAGAAACGGGTCGGTCGGTTCGTTGTCTTGAATGTATTGCACCAATCTGAAACGATAAAAAAACAGTACTGTGTGACGTCACATATTGATATGAAAATTAAAGTAGACGCCAACTCATAAATAATTCATTTTGCAATAATTTGCACTTCCGGTTAATATAAGAATATTAACTGTCAAAACAAGTTGGGGTCACAGCCTATTTTTCGAAGAAATTGTGATAGTAAAATTAGTGAATGGCGGCCATTTTGTCAGTATTTTAACACCTTCACCAATGGTTACGTAAACTAAGTCGGAGACATGCTATATCTGAAAATGTGGACTGGTGAATTACGTGGGTTTTTAGAGTCACATAACATGCATTTTTTCTTTCAACAGTTTGTTCTAAGGAATTGTTCGAAAAATTTTCTTTCTTTTTTTCATTTGAAAAATATTAGACCAATTTTCTCAAAATACATACTACCAGTGACAAAACAGTGCTGTTTCGTGTCACCATGGAAGTATTAGCTTTGTGAATATACATAATGACAAAATAAGCATTGTCATACGATTTACGACCAAAAATTAAGTTAGAGTAGTATTTTACCACGTTCACTATACCAGTTAGGCAATTTATATATTAAACAACCATTTCACAGCGCTGTGTTGGGGGGGGGGGGAGATATGGTCGGTGTTTATCTAACTTCTTATTATATCAAGTATTTGACAGCCTGTTCTTGTTTGTAGATAGGAAATATACACCTAATATATAATTAATATTTAATAAAATCGTATTTATCAATTATTCATGTTCTGTTCGATCTGTGGTATTAATTTTGTCACGACATATACTCGTTTATGATACAATTTTATTTTACACGCGTTGTATTCGTCACATGGGACCCATATCGAGAACGATGCGTCGTGACGACTACACCGCTTCATTTACAGTCCCCCAATGTCACGTGACGACCGCCACCTCAGCTCGTAAATATGAAGCTCTGCACGCTCGTAAATGTGTCGGCAGCTAGGGGGTCACTTTATTTGAAACTCAACTGGGGTGCCTACTGTAGTTCGATTTTTACGCTAAAGGACGACGAGAAAATAAAACCTGGCAATACAAATAAAAATAATCTGTCAGTTACTATGACAACATAGTACACGACATATGGGGCTGGCCATTGAAATCTCTGGGGAATAGATTTTGAAGTGAATAAAAATTCAAATGTAAACAATAAAAAACCCACACACACTTGTTAAACGAAAAACGATACAGCAACAACATCATCAAGAACCCCCCCCCCCCCCAGACAGAGTTTCAGTTTTAATTTCAATATCTTACACGTAGTGTGAGCCTGCGGCGCCTGGGGAGCGAGGAATTTCCATTGAATTGTTTAGACATGCTCATGCGTGGTGTACTTTAGCGAAAGTTTTCAAGATAACATGTATAATTAATACATAATTACGGTTTCAATACTTTTTAAATCGCGTTATAATTTGTTATGACTAGTAATAGCATAGTGCAAATCACCCTCGCATGACGCCAAGTCAATCGAGCCGCGGCGTGTGCGGGCAGGCCGTCACACCATTCCACTTTTATATAAATTCTTTACATTCGATGGAATTACCCCTGAGTTGTGTTGCCTTCGGTTTCAATTGACTTAAAATATATACTACAATGATATTTAGATGGGGAAAAAAACACGCGTGTTAAAGTAAAATGTGACGTCGTCTTGGAAGTGAGGATAAAAGAAGCGGTGAAGATTCAAGAGAGGAGGTTTACGGGATCGATCGACGAAAAATTAACAACTGCTTCTTGGCAGAAAATGTGCATTTTTAGATAACATAGTGACTTTATTTGATGGTTTACTCATTGTCTTAGTTCACTATATCGAAAGTTGTTTTATAATGTTGCTAGTAAACTAACATCATAGACACAGTCTAAGTAAATTTTACAATTAAGTGCAAGTAAGATATCTTTGTTGTACTATCAAGGCCTGGGAATTCCTCCCATGCTCAAAGGTGAACTGTTCGATACATATAATTGTACACTGTTGTGATTCTCGAGGTTAAGAATAAGAAATCCCCTTAGAAAATAGAATTTGTAAACAATGCTCGCTAAATGAGATTGAAGATGAATTACTATTTTTACTACTTTGCCCTAAATATCATTTAGACCAACAACAAATCTTCACGGATATTACATTCATTAATTCATTCCAGAAACTGAAATGATCAAAAGCATCGTTTTGTAAACAGATGCTTCACAAAACGAAATGAAATTGCATAATTTTTCTTTAGATGTTACTTGTATATGTATTATATTTTAAATGTAGTTATTTATACATTTATTCCTAACAACTGATTATGATTAAAATGTTCTTTTTGAGTTAATACAATCGTCCTTGTGATCATTAGTTAGTTTAGCAAATCAACAACTTCCCCCGGCATGCGCTGTAACCGAAGTGCCACTTTTCCCTACATGCATTGTGTTTTGGTATGAGTACTTGTATCAATCAACATGACTAGACTACCATTGCCACTGTGGACGTGACCATAAAACTCAAGCTCTGTAAGGAAGAAAAAAAGTTTCATTTTCACGGTCGCATAGGTAGTATGCTCCGCCATAAAAGTTGAATTGGTAATAACATATAAAAAAAATCTTGCCAAACTAACAAAACGATGTAATTTCATGGTCCATTAAATCCCTTTCAAGACTGTATTCGTTGTATTTGCCCTTTTGTGTGGAGTTAAAAACAGCACTGAATATTAAGTAGTTATTGGGTTTGATGGTAAGGTGTGTTATCGACAGCGTGACCCAGCTGACCGCTTGCACATTTTTCACGACTGTTAAAGCAACACTGCGTGTTACTACCAAAGAATCGAGGCCAGAACCCAGACGTATGATTTGTTGAAATGTGCTTCGGGTGGTACGGTCTAATCTGCTTATTATACCTTTGTTTCAAAATGTAACTATTATTTGTTTTTTTCGTCTCTGTTTAAGCTCAGGCTAAAATTTGCAAAGCGGGTAAATGTGGGTTTAATTGACCATGGTTTCGATGACAGTTAACTATAAGTGCGTGGATACGCCACCAAGCAACCGTAGAGCATCCATCATCCACACATAAGTTTATGTTACAATCGTTTTGGATCACGCAATGTCACACGACTATTAAACGCAATTAATTAGTGGAATTGCAAAAAAAAAATGTTTTCCACAGTTTAATCCTACTAAACTAAATTAAACCTGACACGTTTGGAAAACTCCGTCCGTATGCAACATTTTTTTTCTCACTATCCAAACTGTACATTGTTTGGGTGATACTACGTTTCATGCATGCTGGTGCGTTGAAAACACTTATATGTGCGCCGGTGTGTACTCAAGCTGAAGTACTAGTGGTACGTCGATCTATTGATGTTTTATGTTGGCGATATGACGGACGATGAAACTTGACATGAATTACGATAACGGTGATTAAAGTTTCGACTATTAAAATTCTTAATTAATTTGCAGTCTCCGACTTCACGGGGATCACATTGCCACTGCTCGTCTTCACGGTGCGCACTGGCAGGTGAATACAATTCAGTGATCACCGAGGAAAGATATTGTATGTTAATGAACGTGAACCACGACACCGTGCCTGGACCATTCGATATGATGGCGAATTATTAGGACCCCGGGCCCGTGATAATACTGGTACTTACTCTTTTATGGACTTTGATGCTGGTATTCTCTCGATGTTAAGCTGGTACTTCAACGCAGCAACGTTCTGTTCGGCCGCTGCCTTGGCACTGGACATTTTGTTTTTTTTTGCAAATTGAGTGTTGTGTGCTAGTCGTATGTATCCGTGGATTGGTATTTCCGAGTATCGTCACGACCTCTGTAACTGTAAACTTTTCGATTTGTGTGTAGCAGTATCGATAGGGTGCACAGAGTGTATACCTGAGCTGACAGTCAGATAGTAAAAAATTACGATACCAAGCCATGCATATAAATGGAGCAGTCCATTTTTACGAGCCAGAGGGGTGGTTTATCGGAATCGAATTTTGATTTCCGATGTTCGAAACATTTGTTTTGTCCTGCAGTGTACAAAATAAGTTTTCGAATATTCTTCAAGGGCAGTGGCTCTATCTTAGACAACGTACAGCTCCAGCACCCGTCACTGCTTACTTTGTGGAACTGATTATCCCATGATGCCCCTACTAGGTAGGTGACTAGGGGCCCTAGGCACCTATTTCTAGCGTGGACTCGGCAATAAAGAATATAATTTATAGGATACAGCAAGGTACTCAAGAGTTTCCGGTCCGTACTTCAAAATTGAGGCTTGTGCGGTGGTATTTGTGAGGAAATCGTTTCGTCATAGTTCCCTTGTCAAGGAGAGGGAATGTGCTGTTGTGTACTGTCAACCTCATTAATGTGCGCCCTCTAGCGACCAAATGACATAATAGGTGTATTATTAAAGTCAACATAAAATTAATCATATCGTGAATCGTCTTCAGTGAGTGAATTTAAAATTAAACTTAGTGACTACTGAGAATATTCGTTTTCATAAAATTGTAAGTCGTGAATTCTTTGGATAGGCTACATATATAAACATCTGCAATTATTTTAATTACTCACAAACTATCACAAGATATTTATTTCTATCAGGGGTGTCAATACATACATGTAGAAGCATGAACACTTGCAGGTAATGAAGGTGGCTTGTAATCTCTGTCTACTTCTGAACATGCCTCAGACAAATCATAACAGACATGTTTCTCTAAATCTTCATATTTGGGATGTGTAAGTAAATACTGCTCCATGTCTTCACCATGACTGTTCACTCACATACAAATACGGCCTGGACTTCACGAAAGGACAGTTTCAGTAAAGTGCATGATACACCTCAATATATTTTCCGTATATAAACACTGAGGAAATCATTTATTTATGTGTATATTTCAGAATTTTTGAGAAATAAATCAATATAATGTTAATTGATTTATTTGTACAATCATGGAGCCACAGTTCTAAGGTAACATGAAACAACTTTTTTGTATAATTGAAGCAGCAAGTGCACATGACAGTGGAAAGTTGTTTTTGGCTAAACACTCACAACACCCCAATGTCGCATGGTGTCACCCATACATATTACAGTACCCATACTTAACCTTAACACAGAATAAAAATTAATTTGAAAAAAAAAAGGTTTATTTAACCAATGTCATCACTACGATGCAGTGGATCAAATTTTCACAGTATTTAACAATGTTGACTAATACATATGACAGGGAGCTTGTATGTATTTGGTAGTTTTTGCTGTAGAATGAATTCAGCCGGAAGATGAAACATCACAATACAACATCAAAATAGACCAATAAATTCACTTTTTCCATTTCATAATAAACATACATTTAGCAACTATAATAACAATTTATAATGAATTCAGATTTTTAAATTAGTTTATTTCTGCAACATTCAATATTCACTCTGCTCAACTTTATTTTAATTTTATACTGTTTTTTTTTTTTTTAACTATAAATAACTAAATTATTGAGATCAAAGTTCCTCTTTCTCTTGTTTTTTCTTGTCTTTCTTTTCTTTCTTTTTTCCTTTATCTTTCTTTTCTTTTTTGTCTTTTTTCTGTTTCTTATCATTTTTTTTCTTTTCCTTCTCTGCCTTCTCCTCCTGTTTTCTTTTTTCCCTGGTCTGTTCTTCATCATCTTGAACTTCTTGTCCACTCAGCCCAACTCTTCCTCGTTCATCGACTGGTAATTCCTGCCTGTCTCCATCAAAATGAGTATGGATTGTTTTCTATGACAAATGAAATAAACAAATTATTAAACTTGTAACAGGTTTCTTGTATCAAAATAAGTTGATACTGTTTTGCATAAAGATATAAATTTCATAAAATTACCATTTGTAATAAGAACCTCCTGCAATGTATAACGATATTGTAACAGCGCCCTCAGTGGCAGAAAATTACAATCTTTTGATAAATTTACAATCCATACTCATCACATCAACACTAGATAGTCAATACCAATGTATGATTGTTTTAAAACATATGAAATAAATTATGCAGGGGTGTTTGAATTCATGAGTTGGCTTTGGTGTTCAAAAAGTTGAAGGCTATATATAGACAATGAAAATTTTTAATTCACATTTTGTCGTTATATAATCTTGCGCTCAGTCAAATTTCTACAATGTAACGCTTTTACAACATTTGCAATTATTTTAATTACTCACAAACTATCACAAGATATTTATTTCTATCAGGGGTGTCAATACATACATGTAGAAGCATGAACACTTACAGGTAATGAAGGTGGTTTGTAATCTCTGTCTACTTCTGAACATGCTTCAGACAAATCATAACAGACATGTTTCTCTAAATCTTCATATTTGGGATGTGTAAGTAAATATTGCTCAATGTCTTCATCATGATTATCTGTAAGAAATATAAGACAAACATATGAGATGTCATGCACAGTGTCTGGTGTAATGTAGTCAATCAATCAATTAATAAATGAATTAATCAATCAATCAATTCACAAATGAACAAGTCATTGAAAATGACACAGTCCCCGTTAATGTTTGAAAGTTCTCTTTGTGCTTGTCATATTAAAGTGGAGGGGTTGTCGCGAGCGTGTCCTTGAAACTTGAGTTCCAAGTGGCGTATACAACAGATTGTTTATTTACATCAAAACACGTGTTCCATGTAATAGTAATATGGCCAAAAATAAAAACAGCCATTATTCGGCCATCTTTGATCTGATTATGAAACACACTGATATGTATATGATGTATGTGCCAAATTCGAATGAAAATGGTACATAAATTGTGGAAATATAGTAGTAAGGCCAAAAAGTCAGATGGCTGTCAATCGGCCATCCTTGACTAGATTTTGAAACAAATTGTCATGGACATGCATCCTAACATGTATAAAGTACATGTATGTGCCAAATTTGAATGAAAACTGACAAGATACCGCATAAAATCTTTGATCCAATTGCGAAATAAATCATCATGGACATGTATCCAAACATGAATAATCTATGTACCAAGTTTGAATGACAACTGACAAAGCATGTCCAAAATACAACATTTTACAAAAAACAAGATGGCTGCAAGTCGGCCATTTTGAATCGAATCTTTAAACCACTGCATGTGCATATGTCCCACATAAGGTACTAGGCACATGCAAAGAATGAACGGAATTGGTCCACAGGATTCTGAAATATGACTCAGGACAGACTGATGCACGGACGGACAGACACACGGACAGACAGACAGACGGACAGACTCGGAAACTCACGAACGGTCAGGGATATGTATCCTAACATGTATAATCTATGTACTAAATTTGAATGAAAACTGACAAAGCATGTCCAAAATACAACATTTTCAAAAAACAAGATTGCTGCCAGTCGGCCATTTTGAATCAAATCGCTAAACCACTGCAAGTGCATATGTCCCACATAAAGTACTAGGCGCATGCAAAGAATGAACAGAATCGGCCCACGAGATTCTGAGATATGATTCCGGACGGACGCATGGACGCACAGATGAATGGACGCACAGACGCACAGACGGACGGAGCCCGAATTATAAGTCCCCGTTTTTGGACTTCGTCCGAACAGGGACTAATTAACAAATGAATGAAGCTTGTCGCAAGAAGTGGACCCAGGATAGTAGCATGCTGATAACTTTTCAACAAAACACAAATACATATCTTACCCATTAACACCTTGCATGCCTTAACCATCTTAGGAGGGATGTATTCATACGCTTTGAAATGATCTTTATCACATACATCATCCACCGAGTTCATTACATGCATTTCATATGGATCACTGCTACGGTGAAGATTAGACAGTAACTTGTCCAATTCTGAAAGAAAAATAGTATATAAGTTATTATTATTTTCTTATCTTACTAAATTAGTAACGAATGCAGTCAAAATACAGTATGAATCATTTCACCTTGAGTTGCCAAAGAGGAAGGTGTCAATCCCAGGGAATGCTCCACAAAATCATAGCACACCATGTTTAAGACTATTAACAGCATTTTGTTTATCACTGTAATTTCAATTTAGTAATCTAGATCATTAGATCCTAAGAACCGTAATCAGCCTGATTTTTTGCGTTAATTAAGGGTCCTATACTTCACGTAAGAACGTAGGTGCATGCAGTGATATGAACACCTAAAGAAAGTGGAAGAGCTGATAAATGTATTACGTAATGATCATGCAGTCACACAATCTTCTTGTTTGAAGTGTTATTAGGCTATACAGTTCTTAAAAATATTTTCTGAATTTTTAGGTTCAAAGTTAACGAAGAAATCATAGAAAAATACAAAAAAAATTGCAAAAACTAGCACTAACTTTGTTGCAAGAAAACTTGTGGTGATAAAGTGTTAGCTGGTATATCCATGCATTGCGAGCGAAAGGAAATGCAGCACATTTAGGATTTATATAAAGCCCTCTAAGTTGTTAACAACATTGTCCTTCAACATGGACAATGTATATTTTGTTCATTCACTATGGTGTGTATTCAAATGACTATAGATGATTTCAAAATGCATTTTAATTATTGTGGAAAACACTAATTATTGGGAATGAAAAGCTGAAAGCTGAGTTATACTGGTTGTGCAGCAGGAGAGTAGACAAACACAATGGAAATGTGATTGTGAGATAAAATATTAAATTGGAATCTCAGACGCCAATGTAAACACAGAAATCACAATATATAAAATGATTTTGATAAATATGGCAAGAATATTAAGAAATTTTAAGAAAAAAATCAATAAAATATTTTAACATTTAATCTAAAGTTATAATTATTGTTATTATTATTTCAGAACAGCATTGCAATAAAATAAATAAGCATATTATTCATAACAATATTGATAAGATATTCCAATTTATACCAATAGGACAATTCCACATGTATGAATTTATATTAATTATTATCTCAAAATGTACATAGCATTATCATAGGATCAATGAGCTTATTATTCATAACAATATTGACAAGATATTCCAACTACCACTAGGACAATTCCACATGTATGAATTTATATTAATTATTATCTCAAAATGAGCATAGAATTACCATAGGATCAATAAGCATATTATTCATAACAATATTGACAAGATATTCCAACTACCACTAGGACAATTCCACATGTATGAATTTATATTATTTATTATCTCAAAATGTACATAGCATTACCATAGGATCAATAAGCATATTATTCATAAAACATTGACAAGATATTCCAACTACCAATCGGACAATTCCACATGTATGAATTTATATTATTTATTATCTCAAAATGTACATAGCATTTACCATAGGATCAATAAGCATATTATTCATAACAATATTGACAAGATATTCCAACTACCAATAGCACAATTCCACATGTATGAATTTATATTAATTACTATCTCAAAATGTACATAGAATTACCATAGGATCAATAAGCATATTATTCATAACAATATTGACAAGATGTTCCAACTACCAATAGCACAATTCCACATGTATGAATTTATATTAATTACTATCTCAAAATGTACATAGCATTACCATAGGATCAATGAGCTTATTATTCATAACAATATTGACAAGATATTCCAACTACCAATAGGACAATTCCACATGTATGAATTTATTTTAATTACTATCTCAAAATGTACATAACATTATCATAGGATGAATAAGCATATTATTCATAACAATATTGACAAGATATTCCAACTACCAATAGGACAATTCCACATGTATGAATTTATATTAATTACTATCTCAAAATGTACATAACATTATCATAGGATGAATAAGCATATTATTCATAACAATATTGACAAGATATTCCAACTACCAATAGGACAATTCCACATGTATGAATTTATATTAATTACTATCTCAAAATGTACATAGCATTACCATAGGATCAATGAGCTTATTATTCATAACAATATTGACAAGATATTCCAACTACCAATAGGACAATTCCACATGTATGAATTTATATTAATTATTATCTCAAAATGAGCATAGAATTACCATAGGATCAATAAGCATATTATTCATAACAATATTGACAAGATATTCCAACTACCAATAAGACAATTCCACATGTATGAAATTATATTAATTACTATCTCAAAATGAGCATAGCATTACCATAGGATCAATAAGAATATTATTCATAACAATATGGGCAATATATCCCAACTACAAATAGGACAATTCCACATGTATGAATTTATATTAATTATTATCACAAAATGTGCAAAACCTTACCATAGGATCAATAAGCATATTATTCATAACACTACATAGCAAATAGATTATTGAATTTCATAGTTATTTAAATTAAGTATAATTTGAATTGGTTTAGACAAACATGAAATAAAAATCATGTAGTTATTAACATTGCCTAGTCTTTGTCATTGAAACTATGGTATGAGTTGATATTTTCAGGTATCGATTCGAAAAATGCTATTTTTAATGTAATAAATTCCTGTCTAATTCCACTGCTATAGTTACAAAGTCTAGTAATATTTGGGTATTTTAAATTATATTAATTACAATTAAACAAAATAAAAAAATATATTCTTTTTTTCAAACACTAAATATATAATCAAGAACTAAAAAATAATGGTGACAATTACATCATACAAGTTATTAACCTTATTTCTATAGCCAGTTTTCCCTGAAAATATTGCTGAAAAGAAAACTTACTTTGCCCTCAAGTCGAAAAATTGGGTTGGTCAGTCAGACTTTTTTTTAAACTTAATTTAAAATTGAATAGTTGATCCAGCTTTTGCTGTCACGTACACAGCAAACGTGTTCGCCATGTTCGCTCCGCTGTACACATGTACATACACACGATGACAAACCCAGAAGTGGGAATACTGACAATGCTAAAACAACGTGCAAAAGCCATTGTTTTGTTTGTGATGTAAGCGGATGAGAGTTTTAATATAAAATGTCCTGTTTTGTAAATTCAATAAAATTTTGTGCATTTCATGTATTAAAAATTATATTTACTATAACAAACGTATTGTTCTTGATTCAAAAATGTTTTTTATTTAATTAAGAAAATACTTGGTGCGGCGATACTTTTAATATTGTGCACCAACTATCTGACGAATCGCAAATGTCAAAATGATAAGAAATGAAAAAGGCGTGTTTGCTTTTCAGACTTCATAGTATTCGGAACATGTCAGAGAAATACTGATCAATCCAAGGTTCAAAGTTGCTACTTATCCCCCCGGGGACCCTGGGGATCAAACAATGGTCCGGGATCGATAATTTTTAGAGGAAACACTTTTTTATTGCTTAAAATTTTGAGTTTTTAATATTTGGGCCTATTAAAAAATAAAAAAAAATAAAAAAATAAAAACGCGACCCGATATTTCATATTTTTCTGTCGGTGGCTAAGGGCAACAAAACAATTGTTTTTTTTGGCCATATAGTTAAATTTGGGCACATCAGCTTTTTTAGGTTTTTGGCAGAATTTGGTAACATTAAATTTAATAAACAATTTTACTAAAAAAATAATAACAAAAAACGTGCAAAACATTGATTTGGGAAAATGAATTCAGTAGAAACTCAATGCTCAATGTATAAAATGATGGAAATACAATTGGAACTTCAGTTTTAAATGTATTGAAAAAAATGAAATCAATAAATATTTCATATCACTGAATTTTTATTTCAGTACTGCAGTAGCATGTTGAACAACTACTGATCATTGCAGAGTTTAGGGATTTTGGTTTACAATAAATATTTCTACTCAGTTTAATAGGAGTCTGTTTGGAAACAAAGCGATTTAAATTAATCCTTCTCTTATCTGCTATTATATGATAAGTATATATACTATACTCATTCACTCTCTAAATGATGAGGTGTAATACTATGGTTGGTCTGAATTTTATATAGAACCGCCAGCTGTTTATTTTACATACACTAGAATATTAACAGATGACACACACATCAAACATTGTGTTTAGAAACATGTTTTCTTTTGTGTGTTAAAACTGAATATTGATGTTGAAATTTGAGAACGAAATCATTACTGACAATTGTGAATCGTTGTGCATATTCAGATGATAATAGTAATGTGTTTTTTTTCAAAATCATACAATTACTAATATTTTATGAATTACTGTATGATTACATATCATTTCATTAATGTCCATCATATCGTATTGATAGCAGGCATCACATTATATAACTATCTGCATTACATATTATCAACAGTTTAACATCTATAAAAGTACTGGTCAGTAAAAAATTATAGTTAGTTTTATTAATATGCTTTATTACTAATGAAAATTTGCATAACAAGAATCTAAGAAAAAAATTTTAATTTTCAGCGGCACATAAAATTCTACTTTTCTAAAAAAATTGTTTTTTATTTTGGGATCAAAAACCAGTATTTTATAATTTATAATAAATTTACCAAAGATAATTTGATCAAAATAAATTTGAAAAAAATATATAGGTTGTAGTTTAAAGGGTTAATTCCTCCAAATGTAATGAGTTCAAATCAATATAATTACTATGGTGGATTACATCTTAGCATGCTGTGACATGTACAGAAAAGACCAGTGTCTAATAATGATATAATTTATGAAATTGATGTTCTGGTATTATTATTCATCATTTACTACTAAAATAGTGCCGCTTGAATGGATTCCTCTGTTGGCACATGTTTTTTGGCTTCTATTTTTAATTTATCTAATGCATTCATATGAGAACATAGTCATATTCAAAAAAACGATAGTTGGTGACTGCTCTTTTCGCCAATTAGTATGACTTGTATGGGTCTCGTTATTTGGTCATTAAAGCACCGTTGAGCAACCCATATTTGAATTTTGTGCAAATAAACAATGCATTTTACATGTATTGTATACGTTGATATGAGTCCCATAATTGAACACAACACAGAACGACTTCTGTAATTTTTTAGTTGTATATAATTATAAGAACCCATAAGTTTGCAGGAAAAATGTATGTATGTATGAAAAACAATATTTTGGTAATTTCTATAATTAATCGATGAATACATTGTGAGTATAAACTGCAATAGTCTACGGTTGCCTACCTTTCATGGTAGCCACACATCCTGTACAATACATGTCTGTGAAAAAAAAAAGGACATTATGTTAAATTCATATTTATTATGGTAAAATCTAGTTTTATGACTACTGTACTTAGTACTGTACAATACTTTATTTTCACTTGTAATTAATTTTCGCTGAAGGAATGAGTAGGTGAACATAAAATCCAGCGAATATACCTTTTTTCCTATATTTTACATTCAAGTTGTCAAAAATTAGTGAAAATAAATTCCATACAAAACACCCAAATTGTCTTTTCAGCGAAAATTAATTCCAGCTGAAATAAAGTATTTTACAGTACCACATAGTGAGATACATAATGCATAACAGTGGGAAATAATTAAATTAACCGACATTTGATAAATTCAGTCTGGGGGAAATTTGGCACACTGGTACATCAATGACTATTACATAGGTTGCCTCACCACACAATATGTTCAGTTCAGCCAGATATTTACATCAAATTTATTTGTACAATGCACTATTTTTAATTCCTGTTCTTAAAATCTTAGCCTTTAAAATACTAAATTTTCAGTTGTTCAACGTTTAACCATTCAGAACTTATCACACACAAATATAGCTGTAAATTATCATACATCAAAAACTGCCCTCAAATATAGTGTTCATTCGATAAATTAAAGCATCCAGTGGCCTTGTAGTAAAATAAAAATGTTATAATAGATATAGCATTACCAGTGCCACTACCTCACACTTGATCCGGTTTATTGCCCCACCCAAGAAAATATAATACCCTCACCCACAAACCAATATGGTATGCCCCTGTTTATTTACATTACGACAATATGATGCAAGTGGACTTTAAAATGAGAAAACATGTTTTCAGCGACCAACTCCTTCCCGAGAAAAATATTAAAAGACAGAAAGCAAATAAAATAGGTACACGTCAGCGTTTAGAGCAGGGAACTTGGACATCGACGTCCCCTGCCTTGGCCTTCGTTGGGAAAAGATTACCGATAAATTGGTGTAATGGGACAGTACACTTACGTGGATCAATATCTTCCGGTAGGGCTAGGCACACTGGTAGGAGGAAAACTACGACTTCCCAGTAGTTCACCATCATGGAAGGAGAAAGTTGAATTCACAGTGCGGTAGCTTCGCTGAGCATTGATCGTCTGCAACAATAAACACTCTCCGTTCCTTTTAATCTTCCGGGTTTTCTGCGCATGGCAAGTAGGCTCTACCCACAACACATTGCAAAATGCCTATGCGGGAAAAATAATAGAACTATTATTCAGATTATTTTCTACATAGCGTAGTTAACGCTCTAATTATGTCATGTTTGTATATAAGCTACCCTTTACGGCGTTGTCACAGGTGTTGTAAATGGGGTTGACATTGTGTAGTTAGTGGCAGGTTGTCTGAATACACAGAATACCGTGGTGAAAACAAACGCGACTTTTAGAACAAAAATGCCAGAGATGTATTGTTATATAAGAAGAGATAATGTAACAACTAGTAAACGTGTCGGATCGCATTGACACGAAGTGTAACAGGTTTGTTGGAACATTTTTATAAATTAACGCTAAACTTCGCGGTTAATCTGCATACATACGATAAATGTTTTGACATGAAGGCGGTGAAATGTGTTTCGCAATACTCCGGAATAAACATATATATATATATATATATATACAACACTAATAACAGTAACACATAATATCACTAAACTTTTTTTATAATATATCAAAATCAATGAATGGTTTATTGGCAAACTATTGGTATACTACATTAATATGCTCAAGTATAACACAATAAAACTTAGTAGCATTTACAACCCGAGTTAAAAAAACATTCTATGGTGTCATTAAAACTATTCTATTCTATTCTATTCTATTCTATTCTATTCTATTCTATTCTATTCTATTCTATTCTATTCTATTCTATTCTATTCTATTCTAGCAGTCGCCTTCGTGGGTGGCGTCGAATTCAGGTATTACTGTTCTATCTTAGAGTTATGGGTATTTATCAGGAGGCAAAGTCGGGGCACGATAGAACCGTTTGATTGAACGCGACGCTATTTTTTTTTTTGCCAAGACATATAAGCGTATTCGCAGCATCTTGAATTTCCAAGGTATAATGTTCCAGCTTACCACGAAACCGTGCAGTCAGACGATGAATCGCAGTGAATATTACGTGTTTGGGACATGTGTGTTAAACTTGATGGGAATGGATGATGACACGTTACTGTGACATCATACGATCGTGGTGTGTCAGTATGGGAACAGCCTGAGAAGAAAAACGTTGATGAACCTCTCTCTTTTATTGGTTCTTATTTTTATTAGAATATTTTATGATATCGGTTTAGTGACAAATGAAATGTCGATTTAACCCTAACCCCTGGCACACTCGCACACTTACGATTGTGGCCTGTAATTTTCGATAACATTCGGCTATCAATAAAGTAGTCGTTGTGACTTGTCGTATTCCATATGCCACATGTAAAATACATTGTTAACACCACAGCCCCCCCCCCCCCGCCCAGAAGGATGTGTTCAGGCACGAAATTTGAAGGTGCACTGCATGACGTCCGTCCGTCTATAATAATGTTACAGTAGTAACATTTCAAGAAAATTTCAAGGAACAAACTAGTAAATTAATTTACTTACCTGAATACTTAATTACATTTGTGTGTAATATAATAAGTTATAATCATGTTACGCAACTACAAGAGAATGCCGATTCTGATTTGTTGCACGCATTATTTCCTGTTTTATTCTGGTTCATTTTTATTACCATTTTTTTTGAAAAGCGTGTGTTCGCTAAAGAGATTAAGTCTCAAAGAATCCACAGTTGACAAAATAGACACAAGTAGAGCTGTCGACCAACATAACTCCGAGTCACAACGCATCTATTTCGTCAATAATAACTGATAGACTAATAATAATGGAACCAGCAGAAATGAACTATCGGGTAGTTTTCTTTTCGCGAGAAAAAACTGAGAGCTATAAATGTGCACTCGTGATACATTATTACGCTATGGTCCGCACATGGCGCTGTGTTTAGATAACTCACATATCTACTTTGCAACTACCATTATAATCTACGCCCTCCTGGTATATCACTCAAACTCAGAACTTCTATCTTTATATTGATATAAAAAAATATTGAAAAGTTATCATGCCTCTTTTATTGGGAGGTTTTCTATTTACAGTGGAAGCTAAATTTCCGCAATTTTAATTTTGACGCGCCACTTTCTCGGACAGACGCTGTATAGGACCCACCAAACGAGACATTTTTTATTATCCACGATTGCATAACAAATTTATATATACATACTAGTACACAAAATAAATACTTATACAACCAAGACAATGTTGAAATAAAAAAAGGCAGACATTGAGCCGTCCCATCACGACGTCGTGTTCCATTCGACGTAATACAACACGTGTAATAAGACATATGGTAGATAATAGTTGGGAATCTTAGTAACTATTCGAGCAATGGATTTGTTCGTGTAATACAATGCTTGTTTTACATGAAATTCGAACTTCTGAAATAAATTAATGTTAATATATATCAAAGTATTTCACCTTGAATTTATCAGTTATCTAAAGCAAGACAACAATAAACTCCCACCTTGTATTGTATGTCAACTGTTATATTTACTTTAGCTCCAAGTAGTACCCATCATTTTCTCTAATAAAACACGTGTGATTGTGCAGTATGCCGTAACATTAAAATATATGTGTTACTAACAAAAATAAAGTATGAAGTTGAGATACGAAACATGTTATGATCTTATTGTTATATTTACCAGAATTTAATTATGGTTATGATATAAACTCAGTAAATGTTCTTCAGTCAACAGGTTTTAGATCAGCACAGTTCGGTGAAAGCTCTTTTCAACGTTTTGCAGTGCCATAGTTAATGTTATGAGTGGATTTCGTCGCTGCCTTACCACTGCAATGTACAAATTACGTTTCGGACGATCTTTGAAAGCGACACTAACTGTGTACGTGGCTCTGGTCATCGTTGCCGTGGTCGTCTACCACGAGACGAGTTACTCCAAAAAACATCAACGTTTCAAACCGACGGGTAAGAAAATCAAGTACTCTCCGAAAGTAATTGACCCAGACTCCGGATTTGTCGATGAGGGGAGGGTTCTGATGGGAATGATGAAAAGATTTGATGATGAGGTTCACACGACGGTGAAGAAACCAGAGTTCGGGGACGATTTTACTGTCACGGCGGAGCATAACGACATGATTGGTATTTCTGAAGTTGGACAGAAAAGCACAGTCAGCACGGTTGCCGATAACGATATTCCAGCAGGCACCGACACACTACAAAACGCACCGAAAGGGGAAGGCATTGCCATTGATGACGATATAGTTAAACATATTATGCGCAAAGCATCGATTGGAGGAAAACTTCGATTTAACAAACAGAACTCCAACTCTAAAATATACAATGACGCAATACACACGACGACGGCATCCATGAACACAGAGGGCGCAGAGTATGTGAAGGTTGCCCCGATGTTTAGCGACAATGTGATAAATTCCCACGATTACGAATTTACTCTGAACAACCCCAGTCTATGTAAGGACGGCAAAGGAGAAGATAGAGATATATTTCTCGTAATTATGGTGATATGCTCCCCGTTACAATTCAGTCATCGCCGAGCAATACGTCATAGCTGGGCAAATACGCATTTTGTGGACACATCTCAAGTTGAAACAATATTTCTAATGGGACAAAGCCTGAACGAAACGGTGGACGAGTATCTTGAGAAAGAGAGCGCCCGACACGGAGACATCATACAGGAGGATTTCGCCGATTCGGAGAAAAACAAAACCCTGGCGCTAATAATGGGAATGAAATGGATGAGTAGTTACTGTCCGCAGGCAAAGTTTGTTATGAAAGTCGATAGCAATGTATTCGTCAACGCGAATGTTGTTGTTCGCCACTTGAGGGCAGCCGCGTCATCCGATTTCGCCGAAGGAGTTGTAAGACTTTCAGAAACGCCCTCTCGCGATCGTCTATCAGAACGATATACGCCGTTTGATAAATACCCGGAACGCACATTTCCGGACTATATAGACGGCACAGCGTACTTCCTCTCGGGAGACATTGCACGGAGAGTGTATACAGTGTCTCACTACGTCCGTTATTTAAATTGGGACGACGTATTTCTTGGTATGGTACTTAAAAAGTTGGGTGTTAAACTTAGTGGAGCCCATGGTCGAAGGTTTAATGTGCTGGCACCACGCGAAGCATGGGACTTGTGTAAAATGAACACGGCGTTAACAATCAAGATATTTATGCAAAGTGGCGGACCGCAGTACTACGAGGCTATTACGACACTGGCCAAACGTATGAGAGAAATAAATGATATGGACAGCGTTGTCTGTGTCAGGGGAACCTACGTCATATCATGGGCAAGAGAAAAGGAACGATCATAAACAAAATGTCTTCTAATAATGACTGTCTTCTGAATTTCTATCTGATTTAAAAGAAATTGCAAATTTTAAATATTTTGAACAATTTCATACATATAACTCACAGCGTATGAATATAATCTTTCCTATCAGTAATAATGATGGTATGCTAAAATTAAAATTATATTTAAAATTACAGTGTATCAAATCTGTTTAAAATTTGGTCTTTCGGCCAATACATTAAACGTCGGTGGTCGTCGCATCGCGCTGTGCGACATTTGATTTTCCCACAATCCTATGCGCTCTTCTAATGCAAATAATGAGTAAGAGGTTAAACCTGCCGACGACTTATACTAATTACATTTAATCACCTAAAAAATTCTAATTAAAGCTTGGTAATTCTTTGTACTTGTGGGTCTGCATTACAGTGAACTTTGAAAGTCGCCATCTTCGTTTATACGAGACCCATATCTCGTGCATGCGTGGCGCGACGACCACTGCCTTTAATATTCACGTTCCACATTTTTTTCTCTAACGTGTACGTGTGTTGATATGGACAGTTTTAGAAAGTGAGCCGAACCCTATATATTTTGTACCAGGAAAAACTGAAAAAATTATGCATGTCGAAATAAATATTTATGTGAAACTTAGGAAACAAAATATTTTGATAATTTGTCGCCTCTATTAGTTAGGCTAAATGCCAACGCAATTTATCTCAATAAGTAACTTTCATTTTACCATAGACCTTAGAAAACAGGGACACGCAACTTCTGTCTAAGACAAAAGAAAATCCAGTTTCCTGTCCTGCAACGTGGGTTATAATACCATGTATAGATAATCCATTAATACATATTCCTATACATCTGAAACAGTTTTAGTTCTTACCTTTCTACGCTTTTTTATGTTTGATAAGTTATGCTGTGCCAATATTCACATTTGTCAGTGTATAATGATTGCACTATGCTATATCTGCTCTAAATATGATGAAAAATCCACTTGTTATAATTACACAAATGTTGACAGGTCATTGTTTACGTTTAGGCAGTTTTGTTTTCTTGTTAATTGGATAGAGGATTATAACTAAGGTTACATGAAAGGGATACCTACAGGAGCATGTCCCTGTTTTCTAAGGTATATGATTTTACCACTGAGAGCAGGGTACATGAACACAGTGTAACCACATCTAGTCAGTTGCAATCTTTTAGGTTGGACCAGAATTTAGAGACAACCATTCCTACTTCTCCAATATTAAATTCACTACTATCTATGTAGAAATCCTCACCATCCATTGTCACCTGCCTTTGTCCACCCCTGTTATCCCCTCATTGAACATCGAGTTACAATTTGGGGTGGTTTCGCAAAAGTGGGCATGGTTTCTGAAATATGGGCGTGGTCATTTTCGTAACTCGATGTCTGTAACACAAACAACTTAGCATCTCCAGCCACACATGTAGAAACAAATAAATTAAAGCGAGAGGGTCGTCACCTGTGCATGCACAGGAAGTCCCAAGCAACGTTAACACACGCTAAAAACACAAAGGCTCATGGGTAGACATTTGTTTGTAAACAATGACATGCTATGGCAATCTGACGCATGCGCAGGTGACGACTCCCCCCACTTTAATATTTTAATATTTCAACTGCATGGCAACAGGTCTCCACTAACACAGCAAATCCACCTGCAAACTAATTAATCTTTTCACCATCACCATCAGATTTTCGCACCCAGATTTTTTCTTTCTAATTTCCCTAATTTTGGGTCATTGAACAAAATTGGGTCAATTGAGATTGTGGATGGGTAAACGAAAAATGAATTACAGAATATAAACATAAATTACGAGTAAGCTAGATTTGTAATCTAAAGACTCTCACTGAGTTGAGAGGCCTTGGTCAGTAATTGTCAAAATAAACTGAGCAGGAAAGTGGGGATATAATATTTACCAGTACTTTTTTTTAGCAAAACAGTATTACATGTATTTCATTAATTCTTCATTTTTTTAGCTAGTTCTAGCAGTGATGTTTCACAAATTTAACCAGTTGACTACCATGTATTTTCTCTTTAGAAGTGAATATAACAAAAGACATTTATTCCTAAGATGACACATCTATCATTTAAATACTGTAAATCACTTAATTTCGCTGCTAGGGATTTTTGTGAATTTTTATGGCATTCAAAAAATCTGTAAAAGTCACCAACAATATCTGTCATAGGACCCAAGAAAGATTTTCACAAAATTTCAGCACTTTTTTTGTCCGACTTAAGAACATTTATTTTGCAAAAATCAAAGCAGTTTACATTACATTACTTTACATTGAATACAGCAAACACAGTAGCTATTCCTCCTACAAGTGTTTTAAAAATAAGCGAGCTTGTTACTGCACATATATTATAAAAAATAACTTTACATTGTATATTGGGTATAATGTCCACCCATACTTACAAATCACCATATACTGGCTATATAGCCAACCCATAAATTATTTTCCAGTGGGTATAAATTCAACCCATGAATTACCTCCCACTAGGTATAAAATCAACCCATGAATTACCTCCCACTGGGTACAAAGTTAATCTATGAATCACCTCCGACTGGGTATAAAGTCAACCAACAAATTACCACCTAGGGGGTACAAAGTCAACCCATAAATCACCTCCCACTTGGTATAAAGTCAACCAACAAATTACCACCTAGGGGGTACAAAGTCAACCCATAAATCACCTCCCACTTGGTATAAAGTCAACCAACAAATTACCACCTAGGGGGTACAAAGTCAACCCATAAATCACCTCCCACTTGGTATAAAATCAACCAACAAATTACCACCTAGGGGGTACAAAGTCAACCCATAAATCACCTCCAACTGCGTATAAAGTCAACCAACAAATGACCACCTAGGGGGTACAAAGTCAACCCATAAATCACCTCCCACTTGGTATAAAATCAACCCATACATAATCCTACTATTCATTGATAACAACCATTACCCATGATTTGCTTTTCCATTGGGTATCATGAACATGGCAAAAGTGTACTTCCCATCTGTATCAGCGCAATTCTGCCTCAAATCTTCTAAACTGACCGGCAGCCACATCTGCTGAGACCCAAATCCATCACGAGTCACCATTTGGCTACTGCAAACTTGCTTGACATAGGAGACACCTGCTTGACTGCAGCATACAAGTAAATTAAGTTGAAATTTACGTCTTTCACCAGGGTAAGCCAGCTTGTGTTTCAATAGAAAATATATACGAATATATTTATGTGACTTCGCTGGTCGTTGTTCAGCTGAACTAACTCTGTCACTATTATTATCTGATTCCAGAAACTGAGAGGTGATGGTCCAATAGGTCTTGTCACCTAAGTCAGCATTTGACGACGTTGCTGACAAGGGCATACTTTTTACCGAAATTGGGTGGACTGCATGTGTTGGATTCGATTGAAAGTTCTTTCTTGCAAATGGGAGACAGAATCGCTGTTTGGTCTTAGTTTTTGATGAACTTCGGCTACTTCCATACACATAGCAGCGAAGGGCTTCAGAGATGTGTTCCTTGCTTGAACTAGGTAGTGCACTTTTTGCATGGTAACGAAAAGCTGGCACAATATATTCAAGAACATAGTGATCAGAATGCTCTTTCACAAAATCATCGTTGAGGAGCTCATCCAAATGTTCCAAAGGCATTGTTTTAAAACGAATTAGTGGCAATAACTCACAGAGAATCTTGACTGGAGAGCGTTTATTTGACTTCGTTAATTTCAACCATTGGATCACCCAATGGTGAAGAGTGAACTCATCAGGAACTGTCAAGTCATCTCGTTTAAGGAGCTCTTTCAGAAATGTGATATCAAACCTATAAAACTCATGATTAGCTTCAAACATTATCAAGTTTAATGCAATAAATTGTATCAGTTTTTCTTTCAGTTTGGATTCCAAGTCTCCAGGCCTGTCAGCACACTTCATCCATGCCATAACACGTTTGATATCAGGATTCACATTAAAATTATCAATCATGAACTCTAGGCAAGAATTTTTCAGCGGTGTTACCATGTACTTGTCTGCTAATATATAATAATGAAGGACAGTATACACTGAAATCTTCAACTGGTTAGTGTAGATATACTTTAGAAATCCTTCAAATAACTCATGGCATTCTTCTACTACCTCTAGAGTTACAACCTTTTGGTCTTTTTCTTTCCAATTCTGGGTAAACATTCGTTCGAAGTATTCACTACTATTGACGAGAATCATGCGGTGAGCTGGAAACTTAAACTCTCCAACTTGCAGTACCACATCACTAAGCTCTCTATTGTTGAAGAGATTCAACATTTTTTCACCCAGGTCACTGTGGTCATCTATCAATTTCTCAGTATCTTTGAGCGTTTCATTATCATTCTCAGCATAGCAATGATGTTCAGTATTCTGCATAGTGTATTTATTCATTTTCAGATCTGTAAATACCAATGAATACAATTTGAGATGTTTTGCACAAGTTTATGACAAGCAGCCTGTTAGCTGAGATAGCTTTGCTGTTAGCAATGCACAATACAATTAAAGAACTGAAGATATCATTAGAAAATGAACAATATGTATAGTATCAAAGCAACCAGACTTGCGCTTTTCAACAAGAAGTCAAAAATATCACTTTTTACCAAAAATTACAAAAATATTCACCAAAATAAGAGAATTAAAGATATCATTACAAAATGAACAAATCTGAGAAAGGTCCACATGTAGTACCTATATATGTAATATCAAAACAATTGGACTTGGGGTTTTTAACAAGAAGTTGAAAATATCACTTTTCACCAAAAATGACAATAATGTTCACCAAAAACTAGAGAATTTAAAGCTATCAACACGAAATGAACGAATCTGAGAGAGCACTACCTGTAGTACCTATATATGTAATATCAAAGCAATTGGACCTGCAGTTTTTAACAAGAAGTCAGAAATATCACTTTTCACCAAAAATGACAAAAATATTGAAATGAACAAATCTTAGAGAGGCCTACTCAAGGTACATATACACCAAGTATCAAAGCATTTAGGCTTGTAGTTTTCAAGAAGAAGTCGAAAAGTAAAACATTGACACGGATGCCGACAGACAATCGCTCATATGATAAAAAACACATACACTCTCATAATCAGCTGATATGGGTCACTACATTATACATTATTATGTATTATACAATACATTATTTTTTATTTGCCAAGAATTCGCTTATTGAATCAACCTTGATGAACAATAATATATTTTGAATTTGAATCAGTCATTGAAAATTTCTGTATAGGCACAAGAGTGTGCAACATACCGAACCTTGACTGACTAGTACTCCAATTTGTGTATGCGGCCCCTCAATGGTATTTATTTGAAATGTTGCAGCACAGATTGGAGAAACTAGGCAAGTTGAGAGCTGAAGATGGCAATATAGTTGACTGGTAATTATTGGTAACATAAACTCAATTTCTGTGATAAAACTGCTAACAAGTCTTACACATGGAGAGTGTCATGGTAATAATTGGCAAACAATGTTAGGAACTACTGTAAAATACTTTATTTTCGCTATTTTCGCAGGAGGAATGACTCAGTGAAAATAAAACCCAGCGAATATACTTTTTTTTCCTTTATTTTACATCCAACTTACCAAAAATCAGTGGAAATAAATTCCATACAAAACACCCAAAAAGTCTTTTTAGCAAAAAATTAGTATTTAAAAAAAAAAAGTATTTTACATAACAGTAAGTCATAAATAAATGACAACTTCCCAGCAGAGGGTTACCATGTATTATATTAGTTACTGCATTGGATTTAGTCACAACATGGACCAAACATGAACCAACAAACCATGATCCATGGTCACAATCACATGGTAGTATACCATGGAACTACAAACTACTTTAGTTCAATGAGTATAGTAAGTTCATGTTTGAATTTTGAGAGGGCTTTTATTTTCAAAGGCTGTTCAGTTGTAATTAGCATATAGAAAGACAAAAATGTGTTACTGGGTAACTCCATTTTAGATTTTGCAAAGAATTGTGGGACAGAAAATTGAACTGTAGAGGGCGTTGGGAGGGGGGGTTGCATCTTTTCCATAGACTAAAGAGCCTTACTATATTAAAAGCAGCTGCTAAATTACCTTTCCTGTTTTCAAGCAACGCACTAATTTTTAAAAAAAAACTTATGGCTATACTGTTGGGACTTTCCATTAATTTTGCTGGAAAGAATGTTTTGAAAATATTATTTTTTAGATTTTTCACTATTTTTGGTAAGAGTATCTGATTTTTACTCTTACATTCATATTTATTATGTTTTATTATTTTCCATGTCACAGTTTCATCTATCTTTTTTACTAACAAGTTTTGGTTGAATTTAAATCAGTTTTAGAAGACATCTTTGATGATGATGATATGAAGACCCACCCCACCACCACCACCACCTTTCAAAAATATGCCACGCACCCTCCTGAGGTCTTTACATTATGCCTCCAACTAAAATATTGAATCCCAGTAACAGGAATGTAACTCAGCATTAAATTCCCACATTATCAGTTCATTACACAGACAGGTATTTTATTCAACTGAGGTTACACCACTCTCAAAAAAGGTGTCAGTCACTCTTTACAAATCTAGTCTAAATTGTGAAGTCCTTCATTGTTTTAGTTCTGTCACCCACTTAAAATGTATTCTAAAACTGGTTTGGATTCAACTAAAATTTTTAGTGGACAAGATAGATAGTTTTTTTTTTCAACTGTGACACGGAAAATAATAAAACATATTTAGAATAAATGAATGAGTAGAAATTGGATATGCTTACCTATCACTACAGTGCTTACAGTGCCTACAGCTTGCAGCCAAAAAAGTAACAAATCTAAAAAGCATCTTCAAATCAATCTTCCCAGTAAAATTAATGAAAGTCCAATAATATAACCATAAATTTAAAAAAAAAACTAACATGTTGCTTTAAAACAGGAGAGCTCCATGGAAAAGATGAATAAATGAAATTTGAAATAATATATCTTTGTGGTAAGTTGAAAAGTGTAATGCTGACGTAAGGACATTTTTCTATCTGATAGAGGGACCAGGGTACATGGTTCTTCGCATTGGACAAGTTTTACACACTATGATAGAGCTAAAATAGTTGCAAGACCAGTGGGAATATTATGCGAAAGTGTGTAAACCAAGCGTTATATTGTTTCTTACACAACATAATTGATATAAGACACGTAACTGTGACTTTGATAAAAAAAAAATTGTCCCCTGACCCAGGTGCAGCCAATGGAGCTCTTCATCGGAAAAGCTGTTCCAAAGGATTTTTGTTGAGGGCAGGGGATTTTTTCTATTTTTTGTAGGGGCGGGAAATATCAGTACCCTTCGGTGGGCAGGGCAGATGTCTTAAAAAATGCAAGGACAGGGAAACTTTTTTTAGTGGGTAGGGTTCTTACATAAACAAACATCGCAGGGTGAGCAAAACAGCCTTTAGGGGAGAGGAAAGATGAATTTGGTCAGCAGGAGGGCAAGAAAGGCAAGTTGGCGTTAAAGGAGTAAGCAAAAAGGTGTTTGTTTTTTAATGAGGGCAGGGGGGAGATGAATTTGGTCAGCAGGAGGGGAAGACAATTTGTTTTCAGGTGGAGGGCAGCTTATGAACAGCTTTTAATTTCCCCTCTTTCCTTTATATTAATTAGCATACTTCAAAAGGCCCATAAAATAAATTTTGTCCCAGAGAATTGACTATTTCAATTTATTGCTCGTTGGCTGCACCTGCTGACCCACAGTCGGGATCCAGACTTTGAGAAAGTCCTCATAGTCATATCACGAAAGCATCGAATTGCGCGCCTTGCTTGTTGTCGTCTGTTCTCTCAAAGTTCAGACATAACGCCCAGCACGTACTCATTCTGAGTTACTTACCAGTCATGCTGAATTCTTCGCAGAGGAGGTTGGCTTACGTAGAATAAAACTACTGTTCTGTCACGAACGGAATCAACTCAAAAAGTGTGCGTGCATAGTACAAACCTGCATTTATTGACAGACTAAACAGGAAGTGGACAAGGCGACTCTATTGTTCATTCGAGCTTGTTACGTGATTGGTGCAGACAGAGTCGATGCATTGTATCGTCACCGGAAGCACTGTCTCACGCCGACCTGCATCACGTGGACCTGCATTGACGCACCGTTCGAATCACACAGTTTCGTATCCGGCCCACGGACCCGTGATCGTGTTAGGAAAAGTTGCATTTCACTGCAGCTAAATTGAGGCATTTGATTGGGCGCGCCAAGGAGCTGGCTGGGAATTGAGTCCCAAGCGACGATAATAACACACACTAAAACACAAAGGCTCATCGGTAGACGCTTGTTTGTAAACAATGACACGCTATGGCCACCTGACGCATGCGTAGGTGACGACTCCCCCGCTTTAATATATTACATGTGCATACTAGTATTACCGCCCAACCCCGTACCTATCCCTCCAAAATTTCCTCCGATGCGGGCAGGCCACTCAGGGAAGGCTATGAAAGACTGTTTTTATGATAACTCAAGTGGATTGGAGAGCGACAGTGACGTGAGCGGGGGATAGGGACAGCGGGGGTTTGGAAAGCGAATGTTTTTTTGTAATGTTTGTTAGATTGTTTATTATTTATTAAAACTCAGAAAATGTAATTGTTTGTTTTGGTCACGATAAAAAACAACTAACCAAGATTAGGAGAAAACACCATGATAAGTTTTCTATTCTGTGTGCGATGTGGGTTCTAGGGCGGACCTATTTGAGATCGAACCTGGAATGCTCAATAGTGTGGTCGATTTGAAAGGTGAGGTCGACCGGTGTTAATCGGGGATTCGAAAAACCGTAATAGACTAGAGAATCGGTTTTTGCGTGGCTGAATTCCACCTCATTCCAGAGGAAGGCGCTACATTGCACTTTTTAACGTTTTCCGATATTGGGACAGTTCGTTTTTCTCCGATATTAACGATAATTTCGATAAAATCGTCTAATAATGTCTAAGTTAGACAGGCCTGTCTGGACAACTATTGGGACATTTCGTTTTTCTCCGATATTATCGATAAAATCGTCTAATAATGTCTAAAATTGTCTAAGTTAGACAGGTCTGTCTGGGCAACTATTGGGACAGTTAGTTTTTCTCCGACATTATCGATAATTTCGATAAAATCGTCTAATAATGTCTAAGTTAGACAGGCCTGTCTGGACAACTATTGGGACATTTCGTTTTTCCCCGATATTATCGATAAAATCGTGTAATAATGTCTAAAATTGTCTAAGTTAGACAGGTCTGTCTGGGCAACTATTGGATCAGTTCGTTTTTCTCCGATATTATCGATAATTTCGTCTAATAATATCTAAGTTATACAGGTCTGTATGAGCGTCTAATAATGTCTAAAAATGTCTAAGTTAGACATCTCTACCAACATTTCATTAGATTTTATTAAATGATAATTATCCGATAATAATTCATATGACATTGTCGCGCCTTCATGATGGAATTCCAGGCGAGGAGAACACTCATTAAAAGCTCAAACCACTAATAAATTGTAAGTGGTCTGATTTTAAAGTTACAAGATGGGTATTAATATTTGTTGTAATTCTGGTAAATAATATTTTCAGCTAGATTCTATGTTTTATTTTTTACACAATGTTTTCCAAAAGAACATTAAAACCAGTTACCTCCTACCTAGACTATCCATCACGTGGGCGATAGCGATAACACCTGGACATTTTAGATTACGGTTTTATAGCTCACTCCAGTATTTCATGGTTATCACAAAAACGGTCGAAAGACAAACCACAGTCCCTCTCTAGATGACGTCGCTGGGATGACGATGTTTTTTTACAATGTTGTAGCGGGAAGGGGAATATCGTTGCATGTGTAACTCATTTATCCACAATATTTAACATTTTGTTTTGTATTTACCACACACTTCAATGTTTTATACATTTTAAAAAGGTTTATTTCCTTCTATGTATAGGAACCCCAAACGAAGTGTCAATGTTTCTTCAAGTTTGTAATAAAGCAGTCATTATAATGATACTATGACAACTACATATGACCAATATTGAAATAAATTGCAGTGATTCATATATATTTGACCATGGAGGACCGTCATTAGACCTTGTAATATTTTAATAAAGGCACTGTGAAGATTAACTCAAAACATGGAAATTGCACTTTGTTCACGTGACATCATACGTCGAGCCACTGTGGTCGAGCACAGGAAGAAGACAGGCGTAGTGGTATGAGATGACTGTTTGTTTAGTTGTATCACAGTCCCTATATCCCCGGTCTGGAAACGACTAGCGTTCTTTTGTCTCAAATCGTGTTGCGGGTAAACAAACCGTTCACATCCGGGCCGAGGGAGTCAGGAAGTCAGACAAATTACGATACCATCAGAATATTCATTAAAATCGGCAAATTTACCGTCATGCAAAGCGATACCTCATCGCATGACTTCACTTTGACCTCAAATTAAGGTAACTACAACGTAAACAAAACACGTAAACAAAATTAGCACTATGAAATTTGGGGTTTTTGTAAAGATTAATATCAGGAATTGTGTTAATCTTATAGTTTTAATAGGAAAAAACGGCGCGTACCAACATGCTGACATCGCTGAACAAATCTTGTCAAAATGGCGTCGTTCATTTTAACGTGGTCTATCGAAAAACCTGTGATTCTTGGGGGCTCATAACAATTGAAGTCAACTATACAACAACTAATGACTTTATTCGATACGCCAGTATAAAACAATGCTTCAATTTTTGTATGTAAATGATTTTTTTTAACACTGAATAGCGTATATTTCAAAATGTTGCCATTTGCATTTACGATGGAAAAGAGCATCCATAAAAATCGCACAATTTGACATTAATAAAATGCGGTGTGACAAACAACAAATCAGCCCACCAATTTTTAATGATATATTTTGATTATAAAATGTTAAAAACAAAGACAAATATTGGTTTCGCGCCGTGAAGAAGGGTTCATTTCAATTACCCCAAAAGCCAAACACGAACAATTTTCGGGTAAAGGCACAGTTCATCTATCTACGATAAGGGACTGTGGTAAAGGTATGACAAATTGTTGCGAAAATATGTCGCTGCTGGTAAAATAGATAAATTAAAAAAACTACTCGCCGGCTAAAATATGATCTTATATTATGTAAAAAAAAAAGTATGTAAAAAACCTCGAATTCTGGAATAAACAACTAAATTGTAAAAAAAACACACAAAAAAAAACAAAAACACACACACACATAGCAATGACCAGCCGACTGACTGTGTACTGAACGTGACAATGCTTTGTGTTTACCCTCAACGCACCTTTGCCAGAGAAGGGTGACAAATTCACACCTAATACAATGATCGTTTCCAGACCTGGGAGATAGAGAGACTGTGATTGTATCTAATAAAATAAATGAGTCATGAATAAACATCGTTTGTTCAATGAAATTCTGAGCTGGCTGTAATACGTATGCGTCATGGATTTAATTTGCGTACATCTAATTAAAAACTTTTTTTTGTATTCAAGTCGGAATTCAAAAAATCGGACTCGTTATTTTGTTCACTTCACTGGCCGGTACAGTGATTCTATGTGACGAGAGAGTGTGGAATACATGTGGCAAAACTCTACAAATGTGGGAACGAATATGACATATTAAAAATACTAGTATACTTTTAGCTACATCGAACTGGGACGAGCACTTTTTCGTAAGTTGTATTTTTCGAATTCTTTCAGATTCATTAACGTCCAAAATCGTTCACTAGTTTAATATAAATAGAATATAACATTCGTTGCAAATTTGGCTTGAAATGAGCAGGAAGCAGAAAGTCGAAAAGTTGATGCATAGTCGAAAAAGTTGGGTGAAAATTACAAAGTTGCAGAGATTACTATTAATAAATCTGACTGAAAAGTCGATACACATGCACAACTACAGTCACTTTGATGTCATGTTCATAGACAGGTGTCTGCTACACTGGAGTATTCAAGTGAAGAACGTACCTCATGTGCGCATATCAATGCTATAGATATTGAGTTTTGCCGATAAGAAATAAAGACAAACCATGCTAAAATAATCGTCCTATATTATGTTTAATATATCTTTTTTTCCCAGAATAATAATATTATGTTTCATTGAAAGCATATAATTTATAATATGTAAATATCGTAATATAATGTCAAAAGTTGGTTGTAAAAGCAGAAATGCGAAGTCGGAAAATTAACATCAAGAGATGAAAACTTATTTGGAAATTATTTGTTTGAAAATTGCAAAAGATGGCCAAAAGTTTTTCGCTGAAAACCGAAAAAATAGGTTATGATGGAAAAGTTTGTGAACATTCAAAGTAGCCGAAGTTAGCTGGAAAGTCGGGATGGGGAAGTTAGATAAAATGTCCATGAAATAAATTACAGAAACAAGATGGAAAAATTCGTGAAAATATAATAAATTGGTTGCAATGTTAGTTGGAAAGTCGAAAAGTTTGTATTGCAAGTCGAAAATTAGTTGTGAATTTACAGAAAATTAGTTGCAAAATTGCAGTTACTGTTAGTAGTGAAAAATTGGTTTATTATAAATAGTGAAGAACGCTTATATCACAGAATTTTTGAATTATTTTCTATTACTGTACATACAAACGACAAATCTAACCATCCATTTTTTTAAGCAATGCTGGATTGAAACATGATTGTTTTAATAAAAGTCCGGGATTTCAAAGTCATGTCATGTGTAGTGCGCCCTCAATGTTGAAATTGTTTTCTATCCTCGGGGGCGGAGCTACGTCACAAGACGTTCCACGTTGCTAAGACGCGCACCACTGTGCATGCATTTCTGTGGGCTCTGTGCGCGCTGCTGTGGAACGCCGGTGAAAATTCGAGAAAACAACACAAACTTTGAAGTAATCCTGAACAACTAAATTTATATATGTTACACACGTATCTTGTTACACTGTTCAGGGTAGTCTCAACAACCACCCCAAAGTACCGTTTTCTGCTGCGAGTTTTTGGCCTTTGTTTTCACCGCCAGAGTTGCCAAGCGGTGAAAATGCCCGGATGTCCGCCCCCGAGGATTAGATACAAACAAAACTTTAACCATCCATTTTTTTTTAGCAATGCTAGATTGACAGTTGACAGTTTTGTAGTGCGCCCTCTATTCTAGAATCTTTGAAATAGACAATGCTGTCTTTTGGACGAGGTCGGTTTTCGTCATAAAAAATTCCTTTACTTGCCACAATTTTAACATGTTACTGTTACTTGAACAATGGAAAAGCCCAAAACATGTATACATTTATTGACTAGTACAAACTCTTTGTTAACTCACTACAAGCTGGATATGAATGTATATATGTCATGCAATCATTCAGATATTGAACTTGCGGGCCTGCAGGTTCTCACATTCAATATCTGAATAACTGCTCTTACAATATTTTATACTTAAATGTCTATCTTCACTGGAGTATATACAATGCATCAAAATGTATGAATTTTCCGAATATTGGTTGCCATACATATCAAACCCAAAGAAAAGACCAGACCAGTAAGCGTTTGGCCAATATGATGCGGAGACAAGTTTTTTATTAATTCGTTTTTGTATAATGATTATTTAATACAACAAAACATAAGTTCAACATTTAACATTTATTAAATAATGCTTTTGAATTATTTAATTTTGAGCAACAAAACATTTCTCATCTATCCGATGTGGCACATTTTACTGTTTCAAGCTGATGCTCATGACGACAAGGAAAACATTTTTTTTAAGAGGCTTGTGTTAATGCTACGATTGAGTTGATTTTTGTTTCTTGTTTTTGTGGCTAGAACTTTGGAGTAACATTAACGCTCATAGCCAACTGTTTTAAACATTTTTTGGACATCCTCTAACAAATTAATAAAAAACATGAAGCAGAATGTCAATCAATCAGTTCTTGGAATGTGTTATGCAAAGACCTATGATGTTGAACTTTTCTCAAAATGCAAAACAGTGAAAACATTCTAAAGATGCACAAGTTCATATTTGGGGTACTGAAAATTCAATATAAATACTGCATGTCTCTATATTTACAGTCAACTGTAAACAAAAAATTAATAAAACAAATAACACAACAAATATTTAAAGTTAACAAAATTATATCTGATTGTCAAGGTTAGTTATATCAACCAGACAATAAATTCTTTTAATGATGCAATTGACAGAGAGTAGTATGCTAAATTAAAATAAAATCATCACATCCCAATAAATAAATAAATCCCACATGTCACCCCGGCTGGGCGCTAATAACCCCCAAATCACCTTTCACATGATTGGGTACAAACACACATGATTCACCATCACTATTAGCTATTGACATCCCTAAGTGCTCTCCCTTTGGGTATCATTACAAACATAAAACTGTGCATCTCATCCCAAGAATACCCAGAGTCTCGTGCATAGAGACTACCTGAACTGACTGGCAGCCACATCTGCAGAGATGCCTGTCCCATAATGGTCACCATTTCATGGCTGCAAACTTGCTTAACATAAGATACACCTGCTTGCTTACAGCACACAAGTAAATTCACTCCAATTTCTCGCCTTTCTCCAGAGAATGCCAGTGCATGTTGCACATTAATATTGATATGAATATCTTTTTGTGATGTGCTGGAGTAGTTTTCAAAAACGTCATCTGATTGATGTGTAGAAGCCCTGATGGTCCAATAAGTCTTCTCACCTAAGTTGGCATTTGATGGAGTTGCAGACAGGGGCGCATTACTAATTGGATGGGCTGGATTTGCAAATGAGAGACAAAACTTATGTTGGGCTTTTGTTTTGGATGACCTTTGATTACTGTTATAGAGACGAAGGAATGTAGAGATGCATTCATTGCTTGAAGCAGGTAGTGCAGTTGTTGTATGGTAACGAAAAGCAGGCACAATATGTCTCAGAAGATAGTGATCAGAGTGCTTGTTAACAAAATATGAATGTAGCACCTCATCCAAATGTCCCAAAGGCATCATTTTAAACCGGATGAGTGGCAACAGCTCCTGTAGCTTCCTGACGAGGATCTTTTCATCAGATTCGGTTAACTTCAGCCATCGAATCACCCACTGGTAAAGAGTGAATTCATTCGGAACCACCAAATCATCTCGTTTGAGAAGCTCCTTTAAAAGCTTAATATCAAATTGGCACCAGTGAGTAGTAGTTGCAAAGAGTTTCAAATTCCATGCGATAAATTGCATCAGTTTCTCCTTCAGCTTAGATTCCAAGTCTCCAGCACTATTGGTACAGTTCATCCAAGCCATGACACGTTTCAGATCAGGATTTACATTAAAATGTTCAATCATGAACTCAAGGCAGATATTCTTCAGTGATGTTACCACATACCTGTCTGCCAACATGAAGTATTGGAAGACAGAACAAACTGAAATCTCCAACTTGTTTGTGTAAAAGAACTTCAGAAATCCTTCAAAAAACTCATGGCTTTCTTCTTCTACCTCTAGTGTTACAACTTTTTGAACTTTTTCTTTACAATTCTGGGTAAAAATTTGTTGGAAGTATTCACTACTATTGATGAGAATCAATCGGTGCGCTGGAAACTCAAATTCCCCAACTCGCAGTACCACGTCACTAAGCTCTCTATTATTGTAGAGGTTCAACATTTTATCACACAGAGAAATGGGGTCATCCAATGACTTTTGGATATTTGGGAACTCTTCCTCATCATTAGTTGCGACTTCTTGACCATTATGGTCACACTCATCCTCAGATTCATACATGTACATCTTTGAATCTATGAGTAGTAAAGAAAACAGTTTTACACAATTATAATTAAATTTATGATAACAAAACACATTCCCATAGGCCAGATAACAGGACTACTGTACAACTGTAGTAGACTATTTTACTAAAAGTCTGAGAAACAGCGTTGGTCGAACACACAAATGGACAGAATAGAGGGGACACAAAAACTGGATAGAGGAGTGTCACCCTGAGCCTTCAAAAGTGATGAATTGACAAGATCCTTACCCATGTTTATACTAAATTAGAATTTTTTTCAACCCATGTTTATACTTTGTAAATAGAGACCAGCATTTATTTTATCAACACAGTACGTATGCACAGAACAGGCAAGTAGCCATTATAGGGATTCTGAGTATGAACTACATAAAAGACAATGCCTGGTGTGATTGAATCAATTTAAGGATATTCACGCAGGATTTTGACTCTTGCATATACCTAGATCCATATTTATTCAAAAACAACTACCCTGAATAATTTCCTTCTTGTATAACCTGCCTGAAATTTCCTAAATGTATATCTGTTGCAACAGTAAATAAGACGTACCCATAGCAATAATCTTAATCAAAATTACTTGTACAAGAGATATTGATGGAAAAGCTGAAAACTAATTATGTAAATCAGGTAACTAATATGAACAGAACAGAACAAAAAAATTATGAATTATTATGCTAACTAGAGAATTAATATGAACAAATTTTAACTCAAAATTAATCAGGCCTGTCTATTGTCCTAGAGCATTTATGTACCAAATTTTATTCAAATGTGATGATCAGTAATTGAGATATCAGTGTTAATTAATTATGTTAATTAGGTGATTAATAACATAAATATTTACCAAAAACTAATTGGGTCTCTGCATAGTTCTCTTTAAAAGTTTCATTAAAATCTTAAGTACCAAGTGTCATTGAAATGTGATGATTACTACTTGAAATATCAAAAGCTGAAAATTAATTAATTATGCAAATTAGTTAATTAATATGTACTCATATTACCCTAAAAACTATCAGGTCTGTGCAGTGTCCTATGACATCTATGTACCAAGTTTCATTGAAATGTGATGATTACTACTTGAAATATCAAAAGCTGAAAATTGATTAATCATTATGCAAATTAATTAGGTAATTAATATTGCACAGATTTTTACCCAAAACTAATCAAATCTGCGCATTAGTTTGGAGCATCTATGTGCCAAGTTTCATCAAAATCCAATGAGTGGTTCTTTAGATAACATGGAACAGCTAAAAATCAGCTAATTATCATGCAAATTAGGTAATAAATATGCATGGATTTTCACCAAAACCTAATCAAATCTGTGCATTGGCCCAGAGCATCTATGCACCAAGTTTCATCAAAAATCAATGTATGGTTCTTGAGATATCTACGAAAGCCGAGAGGGGCCTTCCTACTTCACAGTTCCAACTTCCGAGTTCCGACTTCTAACTTCCGAGTTCCGACTTCTAACTTCCGAGTTCCGACTTCTAGCTTCCGAGTTATTATTGTTGCAAACCGCAGGAGCAAAAAAGTACCGTCATCTGTAGTGATGAAACTACATAGTAGTCTATCATTTGTGCACAGAATTGTTTTGCATACAGGTGAGATCAGCGCTAAAATTATATTCCTAGAGGCCTGCAATGAGAAGCACGGAGTGGCAAATCTGAAGTCTGAAGAGAGAACTCTCAAGTTCGAATTCAGAAGTGAGAAGTGGAAATGTGAAGTCGGAAGTGAGAAGTCGGAAATTGGAAGTATGAATTTGGAAGTGAGAATTTGGAAATTGGAAGTAAGAATTTGGAAGTGAGAATTTAGAAATTGGAAGTAAGAAGTCGGAAGTGAGAAGTCGGAAATTGGAAGTCAGAAGTAAGAACTTTGATGTCGGAAATTTAAAATGTGTAAATATAGGAGTCTTGATATATATATACATAAATATATAAGTTAAAGCATAAAACCTGAGATTTCGGGGAAAACATGAAACACAATAAAGTGAAAGTCAATTTCATGATAAATAGTATATCTATCGAACCTAAAAAAATGATAATTAATGTCATTTAGTGGAACCAACGTTCCTTGCACTTTCTCCATACCTCATGTCCGAAAAAAATAAGTGAATGTCAGTGTCCGTCAAGTATAGGTGAGACTGATGATTAATCTGTTTGGGTAAGAATAAAGGAATTACCAGGGAACGTGTCACAAAGTAGAATATAATTAGGGCATATAATCAGGCGACCAGATAGATCATAATCAGTGAACTTGTCTTAACTAAGGTAGATCACAATGAAGGGTCCATGGGAAGAATAGTATCAGGTCACTTTTTCCAAGGTAGAATATATTCAAATGCAAAGACAATATAAATATGGTTAGACAATGCCAATCATAATGCAAAACAATTCTGTGCACAAATGATAGAAACTACAATGAAGTTTCATTACTACAGATGACGGTACTTTTTGCTCCTGCGGTTTGCAACAATAATAACTCGGAAGTTAGAAGTTGGAACTCGGAAGTTAGAAGACGGAACTCGGAAGTTAGAAGTCGGAACTCGGAAGTTGGAACTGTGAAGTAGGAAGGCCCCTCTCGGCTTTCGTAGATATCAGTGGAACAGACACACACACACACAAGCCAGTAGGCTGGTTGGCGATCCGCTCCGTTCAAAAACAAGCAACATGACAGTTTCCATGGTGTGACATAAACGTGAAGCTAACGTCGGTTTATAACTAATACGAAGTTCGCAAACACCATTCAGTCTTTAGAAGTCACTTAGTTTATTACTAGGACCACAGAGTGACTGTGCTAGGACATATTCTGCTGTTACATTTTTTATTTCCAACCATTTTGCGATAGCATTTTCTAGAATGAAGCATTTCCTGTAAATGCTGGAAAGCGAAATAACGAAATGGTAAATATTTACCTAAATTGCAGTGTGTTGACCTTCATAACAATATACTTCATAATGCAAAACACTAGTCACGGTGAGTTATTTAAATATACAACTCCTAATCGAAAAATATGACCACAGTCCAGAATTTCAGACGGATATTAAGCAACATATCAGAGCATATCAGAGGCATTTACTCTCTCAAATATAAAAAAGAACTGCAGTCAAAAGTCAAGAATGCCAGTAGTTAAAGGACTCTGTCCCACAATCCTTTGTGCGCGTTATTATGGACACGCGCAAAAAACTGTACCACGCTTGTCAAATCTGGGTCAAATATACAGTACGCTACTATCTTGCCACAGATTGTTTAGCAGTGGAGTGTTTGGTGACCATTGAATTAGTCCGTGATTCATATTTTATGTGTATTAATTTATTCATCAATTTTCGTGACTGACAGTACTGCCCAAATTTTAGTCAAAAAAAAAACGCAACTGGTGAAACGGAAGAGCATCGCCAGGCGATGGACGCAGGGCTCAATGGCAACGACCGCATAGAGGTCAAAATACGCGTTCTATTTTTACACGTTAAACTTGGCTCTTCCTTTTCGCCCCCTCCGGAATGTTCTACTTTCCCAGCCTAATCGCAGGTTTTTCGAAAAACGTCGAAAAAACACAAGAATTAGTAGAAATGTTCCTGTTTTGGGCCGATTTGGGCAGTCAATGAAATGTTTTGATGCCTCTTTTTCAGTCTTATTGAGTACAGAAAGGTCAGCATTTTTCAAGAAAGCCACTGGTAGTCGTGCTTACACTAGTAAAAACTTAGAACAACACAAAACAATAAGAAAAGACGTCCAAATAAAACTTAAAAAAGGTGGAAATATGCTGACAAACAGAAAAGCTACGAAACCCCAGACAGGACATTATACCTAGTACTTTTTATCACAGTATTATTATACCACCAATAGTATACAACATATCAATCAATAGTATATCAATCAATAGTATACAACATATCAATAAATTTGCAATGTGTTTATAGTAATAAGACAATAATTAATTCACTAGTGGAAGCCATGTTGCTGAACTAAAGAAGCTGCTTTCGCCGTATTTAAAAAAAAAGTGAAGCAGTAGTAGACCAAAAACAACCAAAAATACCATTTTTCAACCTAAACTTAATAAGTCCACAATACTTAATAAAACTGGCTAAAACGTTCGAGTAAAAAATAAAAAAACACAAAATAGACATGTTTATATGATGTAGACTTATAAGTATTATATATATATATATATATATATATTATATTATATAATATATAGACCTATAAATAAATAACATTTCATTATAGCGCCACAATGCGGTGAAATTTGGTGTATTCATTGGTACAAATCGCAAAGAACTCTGGGTAGGCAGGCGTTCTGTTCAAATGTGGACGTTAAACAACATTAGCAACTTATATTGCCCGTAACTAAAAGTTTGATTAACTGTTAATTATAATCGAGATATAATCTGGGCGTGGTTTTGTAAAAGTGGACGCGGTTTCTAAATTATGGGTGGGGTCATGTTTGTAACTCGATGTCCGCCACTCGAACAATTCAGCATCTCAACGTTGGCGGGGTGTCATCCCGGTGTCATCTACAAACTTAAACTGGTGACCACGCTTCACTTTACCGGCACGTGTCATCCATTACACAGCGTTAAAAGCTCGTGCATTTACCTACCAATCTTACTGGATTCTTCTTAGAAATAGACTTGTGGAGAGCGACACAAATTTTGAAACAAGAGAAGTCAAAAACAGCCATACACATAACGTTGCATCAGCAGACAGGATCGACTGAACATGCGCAAACTCATTTATTTGAGGTCGTAGTTCGAACGCGAAGAAGTTATAATTTTGTAGAGAGCGCCACCAAACGGTTCTATATTTGTTGGCATCTTATATCTCGAAATGCGAGACATACTCTGTCCCTTTGCAGGTTGTTGATGCCAGTTACTAGTACTTGTATCGAATTGCATGCAACAACAAATTGAGGGTGGGACCCAAGTTTGAACTTTATTTTTGAGTTATTTGTTTTATGAAGATTCTAATCACATTGTGAAATTACTAGTAGTACGTGTACCTTCCAATGATATCAAATCTGGTCCGGGATTACGTCTAGAAACGCCCTAAACAGTAACAAATGAAAATAGGAATGATTATATATGTGTGTAAAACCAAACACGATGTTTTAGTAAACAATTCTAGCCATTTTATTAGTGCTTGCTGAGGACACCGAATGTGAAATGGGAAAAAGTTTGCGCACTCTAAAACCCAGTAGAAAATCTACGCGATATTTCACTGTAATTGTAAACAAAACTGCACAAAATAAAACTACACACTGCTGTACATCATCCTGCTCCGCTCTAATGCTTCCGTATCCGTTCCCCGGGGCTGATGGTGCTTGTGGTGGTAGGGGTAGGTTATTTCAAGCACAATAGGACCCAATATCAAACCACCACATTTAGTAATTACATCCCCCAATTCTCGACCAGTCTGATTTCAGTATTCAAAGCGGCTTTAAGTTTTCAGGCGTTTTTGAAGATTTCTCGAACTTTTTTACATTTGAAAAAATCCAACCTATTTCTAGACCATACACTTGTCATACCATACACACTTCTATACCAATTGGTGTGAAAAGGGTACCCCAGGCGGAGGCATGTCAATATTTTTATACTCATATAGTTTTTCTACAGAGAGCCCTCCACGGGATTCTTTTATCCTTCTATCCATCTATCCACAAATATGTGGAGTCTTAATCAAGAATATTCAAGACCATTGTATTCATTTCTTTCTCATGAGCCTTTCGTACCGGCAACAGAGCCCTTCGCGCATTGGGGAAAACTATGATGTCAGCTAAAAAAATTAAATCACATTATGCATTCATCAATTGTGTTACTCCTTCATCTATACATTGGTATATTTGCATACCAAGACAACTCTTATTTTTAAACAAACGTTTATCCACAGTCAGAGACTGTGGTTTATCAAACAAATTATTTCTTTTAGCCATAAGAGGGCGCTCGTGATTATTTTGTTTATTGAATAAAACACAAATTTCCTCAGTAAAACTGTGGACTCAATCTCGATGTTCATACACTGTAGATCCGTACTGAAACATCTATTGTACTAGATACATTCTCTCTTGATTGAAATGTATGACACGCCCCAAGCAAACTACTACCTCTTTCTAATACTTTAATGAGGGAGGGTCGTCAGCTGCGCACGCGCGGGAATAACAACACACGCTAAAAACACAAAGGCTCATGGGTAGACGCTTGTTTGTAAACAATGACACGCTGCGGTCATCTGACGCATGCGCAAGTGACGACTCCCCTCCCGCTTTAATAGAAGTCTTGTTTGTGGCACATCAACCAATCTATTTTTCCATTACTTGGTTTTGCACTAATATTTTCCATGATGAATTTCAAGTATTTTTCTTATGTGAGAAATATTTTTTTTCTCTAAGATTCAAGAGTGCAGATTTATATTCTGTTATTTGTTTACTGAGTGTCTTATGGTCAAGCCCTTAGTGATGATGTATTCATACACTCTAAAGTAAACACCTGACTTCGAGCCGCACTACTTGCACAAAACCATGCCACACAGTATATAAATAAAAATTGGGTAAAGTAGTTACTCTTATCTGGTTTTCGAATCTATTAATAACAATAAATAAGAAGTGTGAACTGTTGATTTATTTCCTATTTTGAGTGGAAAATGCACAGTTGTAGGATATAGAGAACTGAAAAGTATTTGATTATGCTTGCATGTAGTCTTTTCTTTTTTGAGATGCTAAATTGTTCGTGTTACCAACACAACAAAAACACATTACAAAAATGACCTTGCCTATATTTTAGAATCCATGCCCATTTTTGCGAAACTAAGCACAAATTGTAACTCAATGTTGAAATAACAGTTAACTGAACTTCAAGTAGCAGGCAACATACATTTTTGTTTTTGTTGAACTTCCACATTTAGTAACAAAAACTTTAAATAAGTGTTATGAGAAGCATAGATTTTTTGCCTTCTTTAATGTTTTGTTTCTTGTAACTCAATTGATATTCGAGTTATGATCTGTTATGCATGAGTAAAGTTTGAATGTTATCTATCAATTCATGATGGGTGTGTAAAGTTTGACAGAAATCGGCCTAGGCATGTTTGAGATACATGTACGAACTCACGGAGGTGAATTATAAGACTTGTGTCCTTTGAAAGTGATTTCAGTCAACCAACTGGTATTGTGATCAGCAGATATGATGGGTCACATGATAATAGACAATTTCGCTCAGCATTACCTACCTCAACAACTGAGAGGGTGTTTTAAAAAAACAAAAGTAATTTATCTCCTACCACTGAGGGCACAGTGACAAGGACATCAGCATGAATTTTCAGGGTACTGCCTCATGAAGAGATTTATAATGGTAAACCAAATCCAAAGCAAACAATTACCATGTTTGCTTTTTTAGTAATGCATGTACTTATGTTAATGAGTATACAATAATCTTTGGTGCACTTCTGATAGAGCAACTATAGATTCAAACTATATCTCAGGCAAAGGTCTAAGTGGTAGCTAATTGCACTGAAGATAGAATTTCTACAGATGGGTGAGATGATTAAATGACATAGGAATATTAGAACCACATTTTCAATCAATCAGATACACCAAACATTAAAATTCACTGAGAATTTATTTAATCAATAACAGATATTGATACAAAAACATATTATAATGAAATCAACAAATTATCAGCCAATTAAATTTTAGTTAAACATTAAAACATGTACAAATCATTGTTTTAATTACATACTGTACTTCAAGCATGTATTGTGCAGCCGCGGCTAATGTTGCATCTGTGGTTAGTGAGTGACTGCTATGTTAAATAGCTGATAAAAATAGCACACTGCTAATCTGATTAGGTATGTTAATTTTTCAAAGAATAGATGAGAGTTTTACATTTCCACCCATGTGCTATTACAACTGATGGTTGAAAGTGAGGTAAATAGGAATTTCGCTTTCTTCATGGCATTGTTAGAATTTCAAATGCATAATAACAAAATATTTGCTTACATTAGTAGAGTGTTGTTAGTAAACATTGCGACAATAGCTGGACCCATAAATAAATGGTAAAACAATGTCAAATAAAAAATGTCACTATGTCTAATACTTAAATACTATCAGCACACTCTAACGATATAAAAAAAAATAGTTGAAATTAAACGAAATAATATGACACAATTTTTGATGCATGTTTAAGATACAAGACTGAAAAGAAAACACCAAATATTTTAATAAATTTAAAAAAAAAATTCTAATAATCTAATTAAAAATATGAATGTAAAAATTAAAATTATTTAAATGTAAATAATAACGCTGCATACAAATGGGTACAGAGTACAGTCAGGTAGGCAGCACAGGGTACAATCAAAATACAGTCAAGTAGGCAGTGTAGGATACAGTCAGGTAGACAGTTCAGAGTACAGTCAGGTTGGCAGTGTAGGATACAGTCAGGTAGGCAGTTCAGAGTACAGTCAGGTAGGCAGTTCAGGATACAGTCGAGTAGGCAGTTCAGAGTACAGTCAGGTAGGCAGTTCAGGATACAGTCGAGTAGGCAGTGTGGGGTAAATTCAAGTACACAGTGTATGGTACAGTCAGGTAGGAAATGCAGGGTACAGTCAGGTTGGCAGTGTAGGATACAGTCAAGTAGGCAGTGTAGAGTACAGTCAGGTAGGCAGTGTAGGATACAGTCAGGTAGGCAGTGTAGGACACAGTCAGGTAGGCAGTGTAGGACACACTGAGGTAGGCAGTGTAGGGTACAGGCAGGTAGGTAGTGTAGGGCACACTGAGGTAGGCAGTGTAGGGTACAGTCAGGTAGACAATGTAGGGTACAGTCAGGTAGGCAGTGTAGGACACACTGAGGTAGGCAGTGTAGGGTACAGTCAAGTAGGCAATGTAGGGTACAGTCAGGTAGATAGTGTAGGATACAGTCAGGTAGGCAGTTCAGGGTACAGTCAAGTAGGCAGTTCAGGGTACAGTCAAGTAGGCAGTTCAGGGTACAGTCAAGTAAGCAGTGTGGGGTACAGTCAGGTAGACAGTGTAGGGTACAGTCAGGTAGGCATCACAGGGTACAGTCAAGTAGGAAGTGAATGGTACAATCAGGTAAACAGTGAATGGTACAGTCAAGTAGGCAGTGTAAGATACAGTCAGGTAGGCAGTGTAGGGCACACTCAGGTAGGCAGTGTAGGGTACAGTCAAGTAGGCAGTGAATGGTACAATCAGGTAAACAGTGAATGGTACAGTCAGGTAGACAGTGTAGAGTTCAGTCAAGTAGGCATCACAGGGTACAGTCAAGTAAGCAGTGTAGGGTACAGTCAGGTAGACAGTGTAGGGTACAGTCAGGTAGACAGTGTAGGGTACAGTCAGGTAGGCAGTGTAGGGTACAGTCAGGTAGGCAGTGTAGGGTACAGTCAGGTAGACAGTGTAGGGTACAGTCAGGTAGGCAGTGTAGGGTACAGTCAGGTAGACAGTGAAGGGTACAGTCAGGTCGGCACTGTAGTGTACAGTCAGGTAGGCAGTGCAGGGTACAGTCAGGTAAGCAGTGTAGGGTACAGTCAGGTAGGCAGTGTAGGGTACAGTCAAGTAGGCAGTTCAGGGTACACTCAAGGTATGTTCAATCAAAACATAATCCATAAACTATGCTACTATCATTAGGTAAATAAAGATTACCAATAAACTACCCATTGGTACAACTAGAACTCATAAACCATCCTCTAAACAGATACCCATAATCATCAAATTACTCAACAACCTCCCTGCCATTAGGTAACAGCACTAACATAAACTTGTAAGCCCCATCGATAAGATATTCTGTGTCTTTCTGCTTGAGAAGATCTGAACTGGTTGGCCGCCACATTTGCACAGTTCCCTTTCCTTTGTTGGTCCTCATTTGTCGAGTGGCAACTTTCTTAATATAGACAACTCCTCCTTGCTTGCAACGAACAAGGAAATTCATAAGAATGTTTCGCGATTCATCAACATTTTGTTTTAACTTATGTTTCATAATGATATCTAAGCGAGTATCTCTCATCGATTCCACTCGCCGGCGTTTAGCAGACCTGGGTCTATCACCACAGACATCAATTGTATCCGAATCACTTGAAGAGTAGACCGTGTTGAGACAGTGCTGAGTGGAAGAGGTGATAGTCCAATGATTCTTCTCATTAATGTCGGCATTGGACGGCGATGCACACAGTGCTAAATTTTTTATGCAGATTGAGTTGCATTCATAAGGCGTTGTTTGATAATTTGTTCTACAGTACGATATGCAAAAGCCTTGTTTAACTTTCGTCTTGGATAAACTGTGATTATCGGTATAAATACGAAGAGGAGTAGGGTCAAGATTCAGAAATTCAGTTTTTGTATGATATCGAAAAGCGGGTACAACATGCTGAGAAAGGTAATGATCAGAGTGTATTTTCACGAAATCATCGTCCAACAGCTCATCCAAATGTTGCACTGGCATCACCTGAAACCGAATCAGTGGCAGCATTTCTTTAAGCTTTACAACCAACATTTTTTCATCAGGTTCCGTTAATTTTAGCCATCTGATCGCCCACTGGTGGAGGGTGAATTCATCAGGAACTACCAAATCATCACTACGAAGTAGGTCAAGTATCAGGCTAATATTAAAATCACACCAGTAGTTGGACAATGCAAACAGTCTCAAATTCCATGCGATGAATAACATTAACTTCTCCTGCAGTTCAAATTCCAGGCCCCCATCCCTGTCAGCACACTTCATCCATGCCATAACACGTTTGATATCAGGATTCACATTAAAATTATCAATCATGAACTCAAGGCAAGAATACTTCAGTGATGTTACCATGTATTTGTCCGCTAATGTATGGTAACAAAGGACAGAATCCAACGAAATTTCTAACTGGTTGGTGTAGATGTATTTCAGAAATCCTTCAAAAAATTTGTGGTATCCTTCTTCTTCCTCAAGATTTACAATTTTTTGGTCTTTTTCTTTCCAATTCTGGGCAAACATTCGTTGGAAGTATTCGCTACTATTGACGAGAATCATTCGGTGAGCTGGAAACTCAAATTTTCCAACTCGCAGTACCACATCACTGAACTCTTTATTATTGTAGAGATCTAACATTTTTTCACTCAAGTCAGTATGGTCATCTACTGATTTCTTTACATCTTTGAACCTTTCCTCCCCATCACCACCTGCAACTTGACAATCAGGATCACTCGGGTTACCACTCTGTTGACGTGTAGACATCTTCTGATCTGCAAATATCAAAAGAAAACAGTTTGATATATTTTGAATATAAATTAGTATAATAATAATAAAAAACGTGTACACCCTCCACTAATAGGTTAAAAGAAAGGAAGAACATTCAACCTTTTCACCACCAGAATTTCTCGCCCAAATTTTTCCGCACTTTTCTGTTATTTTTTTAAATATTTCTGGAGAATTTTGATAAAATTTCAGTCAATTTTCAGTTTTTACTAAAAAAAAATTTCTATTTTTGAAGGAAAGTGCAGACTATAAACAGGATTATTTTGTGAATTTGTGATGAAAAGAGGGAACTGGTGGTGAAAAGGTTAAAGTTGAACACAGGGGATTGTGTTGCAATCCCCCCCCCCCCAATGTTCTCAGCATGTAAGCTGATTTAATAACATTAGAATATGTTTAAAATGAAGGTGTTTGGCTAAAAAGGGACATAGGGAAGAAATGTGTTGACTCCATATTAGATTTTGCAAAGAATTGTGGGATAGAAAATTGAACTGTAGAGGGCATTGGGAGGGGGGACTTGCATTTTTTACATAGAGCACTATGTTAAAATCAGCTGTTTACTTCTCCATGTTATTTTTTTTTTTAAATTATGGTTATATTGTTGGACTTTCCATTATTTTTACTGGGAAGATTGTTTTTACGATTTGTTTTAGAATTTTTTACTGTTTTTGGCTGCAAGCTGTCTAACTGTTTGGTCCATAGTGATAGGTAAGTGTATCTGATTTCTACTCACTCATTCATTCATTCCAATTTATGTTTTATTCTTTTCTGTGTCACAGTTAAAAAAAACATTTATCAGTCTTATCTATTAAAAAATTTGATGAATGTTGATGAATCCTCGACTTTTAGTTTTCACATTACATTTAATATGACATTTGTGTAGGGTTGTCCAAGCAATAATGTCTAAAACAATAGTTTGGTAAGATTTGCACATCTGTATGTGGCTATATTTAAACCAAAAATCATCAAAATCACAAGTGATATTATAAACAAATGAATTGAAAGTCCAGGAGACGCTTTGTCCTACAGAGTTGTTCAGAAGGCAGGTTTTTCAAGTTTGCACATGTTTTATCCAATTTTTCATGAACTGATATCTATAAGTAAGAACAGCATATTTATTATTTTACAACAATAATTTATCAGTACACACATGATACGACAAGTGCGGCATATTTATTTTTACGAGCACAGTATACTTATTTATGTACTTGTACTTGAGTTATTAGTAAATAATTATAATTACATTATGCTTGTAATGTATGAGATATGTCACATGGATTTATGAGTGAAAAATATAAATACTGGCCACAAGTTTTATGGCCAAAAATTTGGGGATGGTGTTATTATTTATTAAAAAAAACCTGCATTATCTATTTTTCTAAATTATGCACTAATATCGGTACTTCATGATTGCTAAATAAAAAACACAATTTTTGTTTTTATTTGAATGATCATGTCCTGCCATTATTACCTCCTAGACCATTTCTGTTGCTCTGTTATTTCCTGTACCATTTTTACCTAAATTTGTTAGACGCACTTCATGACAAAAGCCAACTAGCTTTGTAGATAAATTATACATCTAGGGATTAACTAACTTATAGTGTGACTGACAGGCATTTTGAAACATTAAATGCAATAACTGTGACACAAATTCAATTGAAGATGAAGAACTTTTTCTATTGAATTGCCCAAAATATAACACACACAGGGAAAACTTCATCTAAAAAATTATGACACTCCTTTTATTAAAAAATAAAAAATATACAGTTCACATATATACTCTCAAGCAAAGATACTGGCATAATTAAAGAACTTGCCAATTATATTTACAAAGCACAAATACACTAAAATACTAGTTACTTACTTTTTATAATAGTTTTACATATATCTTGTTATTATTTTAAAACTCTATTTTAAATAACTAGTAACGTTTTCATGTGTCATGGTACATTTTACCCGAAAAAAGTAAAATCGCTAGTCCATATATATTCATGGACCTACCAAGATATGCAAGGAGTCACAGTAAAGCCTTCAAATATCATAACTGGCACATTTCCCATAGCACCCAGCCATTATGTTTCTTAGTTTGGATCAGATTACTGATTAGCATATCTTGCCCAACTTGCATTTTTTTTATTCCCCATCAAGCAAGGAGATAATCCTTCTAATTTCTATATTGTTCATATCAGCATGATAAAATTACATCTTCCATATCAGAGAGATGCAATTGAGAACAATAGGTAGGTTGTATCTATCATGGAAGGTAGTACATGTACTTTCCATGTATTTATGCACAGTCCCTCCAGTCCCTTGTGGAGGGACTGTGATCTATGAACGTGGGGAGGGGGCTGTAAACTGTCGACAACAAACTAGCCTGTTTAACTTCCTGTGGGTCCTCTGTTACCATTGTACTTGTAAGAACAATGAATAAACAATTAATGTTTATATCTGAAATCCTTATTTAAATAGTATTTGTTAATCGACATATTGACATATTCTTTTTTAGGGTCTATTTAAAGTTTTGAGACTTTCAACACCTGGTAATTACCACAGCTGAAATATAAACTCAATTAGGATTGTGTGTTTACGTTTACATGGAGGTTTACTAGTAAATAATAATAATAAATAATAATAATAATATTTATTAAGCCTTCGGAACGGCAACAAAATAAAAGAAGAAAAGAAAAAAGAAAAGGAAAAATCATACATATAGTATAAAAAGGGAGCCATACGACATATTAAATGCACATTTATAATTTTTCCCCAGTTCAATAATGTACATAAAAACAGACTGAAAAAAAAGCTTACTTTAAAAAAAACAACTGTCAAGTGCTCCTAACTCGGGACTAGTTCACTGTCACGTCTATAATTATTAAGAATATTTTGGTGCAGTCTGCCGAGACTGGTCACTTTTAAAAACAGGGTAAAGTGACCGGATTCAGATGCCCAGACTGTCAACTTTCTGATGGATAACACACAGGCGCTCGGGACGTCTCTTGGATAATAAAAAGGACCTAAAGTAGGGTCGGTATGTACCGGTGACTGACTAAGTATACCGACCCTACTTCAGGTCCTTTTTAGTATCCAAGAAACGTTCCGAGCGCCTGTGGGATGGCATGGATATCACGACATTGGCGGGAACGATCGATACGTTCGTGAGTTCGCAACATTGACATTGCAAAACACTCAAACAATAATCACTTACCAGTTTTATGAGAAATCTTTCTGGAAAAGCTGATGGACATTAACACAAAAATTCGCCAAAAAACGTCCAGCGTTGTTTACTAAACGACAGAATCGGCAGAAGTGACCTTTTAAAGGTCAAAGTTTGTTCTCTGTGATTGGTTGACAGGACTTGGAAATACTGTAGTTTTGCGAAGAGCGCCTCCACAGTCTCTTCACAAAAACTCAATCTCGCGTTGGAATACGGCGCGTTTATGAAATAAAGCTCACAGTGTAGCTTCCTTATATTTTGACATGTGTAACCAAGATACCATTGAAAATGAATTTCATTTTATGGTGGAGTGTCCCAAATACAGTAATAGACGCAGTGTTCTGTTTGATACAGCGGCTGATGTGATTGACTCCTTTCACAACCTGCCTCCCGAAGAACAGTTCACTGCAGCACTGTTAAAGAATGATAGTATCGTCATCCAGGTAGCACAGTATATCAACAAGTGCGTTGAAATTAGACAACACATTTTGGATTAATATACATCTTTCTTCTAGAAGGAGTTGTTTTATTGTTATTTTTTTCCCCATAAAAATTCTGTTTTTGTGGATTAGTTTATTTTTTATTACTTCCTTTTCTGAGTGTATTAATACTGTATTCTTTTACTATTATCTGTAACCATTGTCACTCTCTCCGGGAGTGAGTAAGTGTTAATAAATAAATAAATAAATAAATAAATAAATAAATAAATAAATAAATAAATAAATAAATAAATAAATAAATAAATAAATAAATAAATAAATAAATAAATAAATAAATAAATAAATAAATAAATAAATAAATAAATAAATAAATAAATAAATAAATAAATAAATAAATAAATAAATAAATAGATAAAAATATTGAATTATGGGAAAAAAACAAAATGTTCTGAAGTCAACCTTTAATCATAATAATATTTGTTGACACAATGTCGCATACGACGTATTTACCACTTCCGTACTGTGTCTGGGTGGAATATTCTATATTTTTTAGGAAATGGTTGAATAGGTAATAGAACACTGTAGGAGGCAATAGAAGGTAATGGAACATTCTAGAAATTTGTAGTAACTTCCAGACTCATTATGTATGCTGATGTAATGGTCTATTTATAGACAGTGGGGGGTATATATAGGGGAGTTGTTCAGCACTGAGTTCAGATCGGAGATCTCGTTGAATTGTAATGGAGTTTAAGTATCTAGTTATTGGAGTAGTGGAGTTTTACCGCGTTATTGTGCTTGATGTTTGCAGAGTATAATAATACCAGTACCAGTTGAAACCTCATCTGTTGGCTCCGTGTTCGTATGTTATCATCGCCGCCAGGGAAGTCTTTCTGTTACTGTTGCCATTTTGGTATTTGAACCATCACACCTGTACTATACCAATTACGGTAATATTACGTTGCGTGTGACACACAATACGCTTTGAATATGCCATTCGGGCTAATTACTATTCCTAAAAAACCGTTGTCACGCTAATTTCTTTTCTCTCAAGAATGTATATTTAATAGTCTATTTGTTTATTAAAAAAACATAATTTTATTTCAGGGTTTACAGTCAGCCTCCATTATTGCGTGCATGCCAATAGTTCGTCTAAGCTAGATTGTAAGACACTCTACAAGTGTGGTAACACTGTTTTTAGTGTGAACTTATAGACACTAAAATACGTGTAATTACTATACGTTTTTATACCTTTATTTTGAGTTTTCGTTGAAAAAAAAGTGATTCTGGATCATGAGATTTTGATGCTCGTTGACAATTGAACTTGAGTTAAGATAAGATAAGTACCGTGACTGAATGAATTGCCCAGTGAGAAAGAAAAAACGCCAATGATATGACTCGTCTACTGCAAATTGACAACCAAATACAGTTTAAGATATAGATGCAGGTTCGTAGACACTAATTTTTTTATTTGTTTTTTTATTACTCAAACAGTCTTGGCTATACGCTGTTAACAATTCACAGTTTTGTGATTAGTGGAACATACTCAAAAACAATTTTACGTTATAGGGAACCGAGGCACGCGCATGTGGCCAAGTGAAAGAAAAGTGTGAAATACACATGTACTTGTGTTTGCTGGAGGAGCATATGAAGGGAACTTTGATCTTATAAATCCATGCTGAGTGTTAAAAATAACTATATCTGATAGAGCATCCATGTCTATATCAATCCTACATTGAACCTACATGTATATATATAAAGCTCGTAGTAATGTATACACCATGTATGTGTTATGTATGTGTTATGTTCTTACATAAAGCATACACTGATTTCCGTTGAGATTTAAAGATCCTTATTTGTCTTTCAATCTGTAAATCTCATTAAAACAATACATACAATACAATCATGAGTCTAATATCTTAAATAAATTATCAACAGATTCAAAAGAACTAAATGAACCAATCTCACAACTTGAAATCCAAAAAGCTATTAATAACCTTAAAAATGGGAAATCCCCAGGAAAAGATAACATCTCAAACGAGATGATTAAAGCTGGCAGGCACACTCTTATTATACCAGTTCAAAAACTTTTTAATATGATTCTTACAAGTGGATTTTTCCCCACTAACTGGAATACAGGAATAATAACCCCAGTCTTTAAAAAGGGTGATAAATCTGACCCTAGTAACCATAGGGGCATTACACTGTTAAACACCTTGACCAAACTGTTCACAGCAGTTTTAAAACAAAGACTTATTAAATATATTGATGTAAATAACTTAATTGTTAAGGAACAGATTGGATTCATCCCCAAGTTCAGAACAAGTGATCACATATTTGTTCTGAAACAAATTCTTGCAAAATACCTGGAAAAAAGGGAAAAAAGTCTTTGCATGCTTCGTTGACTTTAAAAAAACCTTTGATTCAGTTTGGCATCAAGGCTTGTTTCACAAACTTGCACAAAATGGTATCACAGGAAAATTCTATACTATCATCAGGTCAATGTATTCAGAATCTCTAAGTTGTGTCAAAACCAAAAATGGCCTCACCAGTGAATTCCCAGTAAAAAGAGGCATCAGACAGGGCGATGGACTAAGCCCTCTTCTGTTCAACATTTATGTGAATGATATAAAAAATGAAATTGAGCAGTCCAATAATGACCCCCCCCCCCTCTCTCTAACAGTCAGTCAGCTATCCTGTATGTTATATGCAGATTACCTGCTTTTGCTGTCTGTTTCTGAATCCGGGCTGCAAAACGCTTTAAACTCATTAGGAACCTACTGCAAAAAATGGAAATTAGAAATTAATACTACAAAATCCAAAATCATGATATTTAATAAAATGGGTAAACACATCAAAAGACACAAATTTTGCATTGACAAACAAGAACTAGAAAATGTCCCTACATACTCATACCTAGGCATCAAACTGAGTGCTTCAGGTAAATTTTGTAAAGCACAGGAAGATCTCGCAAACAGAGCTATGAAAGCATGTTTTAAGTTAAAGCAACAATTATTTTCCGAAACAAACATCCAAATTAAAATATATCTCAAAATGTTTGACTCTGTAATTAAACCAGTGTTGCTGTACTGCTGTGAAATATGGTCAAATGAAAATATTAATATAACAAATCTGTCCAACTTTAATTTACCTATGGAAAAATTACACAGTAAATTTTGCAAATTTCTGTTAAAAGTTAACTGCAAAGCATCAAATATAGCTTGCCTTCTGGGATTAGGAAGATATCCTCTTGCCTTCTCAAGCATTGTACAGACAATAAAATATTGGCTCAGAATTTCTGACAAACCATGTAACACTCTAATCTATGAGGCCTTCAGACTAGGTAAAGATATGGACTCAAAGGGGATAAAAAATTGGGTGTCCCACGCTAAAAACATATTTAATATTACAAACATGGACCATATGTTGGATACTGTGACAGCTGATAAAAAACAGACAATCATTACATCCCTTGAGAGCAATCTAAAATCAATGTTCAAAAATCATTTTAAAGAGACACTATATAATGATAACAAAGGTAAAAATCGCAAAAATAAATTAAGAACTTATAGAATGATAAAACATAATTTCGATTTTGAAAAACATCTGGAAGATGTTAAAAACCCATCGCACAGATCTGCTCTAACTAAGCTAAGGATCAGTGCGCACACATTGCAGATTGAGGCAGGAAGATACATCAACCAAACAGTAGAAGAGAGAAAATGCCACTACTGTCAGGAAAAACAAATAGAAGATGAAAGCCATTTTCTATTAAAATGTTCTCTTTATGCTGATTTAAGAAACAAGTTCCTCCATACCACAAAGGTCATTACAACAATTGACAAATCTGATATTGAAAACACTGTAGACATTCTAAAAACAAAAGATAAACAATCACTAATTCATTTGGCAAAATATATCTTTGAGTGCTTCAATTTAAGAAATGACACTCATAAACAAAAAATACCAGCTGCTTTATAATTAATATAATTTATTAAGATATATTCAACTAAAAGACTACACAATGGAAAATTATTTACAAAACAATTTCCAAAAACTGTCTAATAATTCAAAAATACTAGAACACGCCCAATAATATCGTATCTGCGGGCAGTATTTGACGGAGGAATTTCAAGTTTGTTGAAGGTGCTGAAGGCTACTCACTGTGCCAAAATTATTTTAATGGGTGTGTATATTTTAGTATACTCACAAAAATACTCATCAAATATCAGTAATAGAATTTATTATATAACCTGGGCAGAAGAAATCATTACTTATCCTTGCCAAAATTATGCATTTTTCCTATTCCTGTAACATCATGCGGGACTCCTGCGGGAACTGGCTGATTTTGCAATATTAGATTCTCCATGGGGTTGCTTGGCTTTTTTGCAAATATTGTAGTCACTGACCTTTATTTTGTATTAACATTTTTATGTATACCATAGAGTCCGTATATAATATAGATTTGACTATGTTGTGTGGTTTGTTCTTGTGACTTTTGCACAAAAATCAACAACGGTTTTTATAGGTATGTTATTCCGTCTTTGCGGTATATCGTATACAGTGTATAATTGTGAAAATCGACCTTTAAAGTGCACTCTATATTCTGGAATTGTAAATTTTTTTCGATTGGCATATCAAACTCCTTTTTCGGAACAAAACGTGTTTTATATTCACCAAAAAAACGAACAACTTGAAACAAAAAACAACGTTGTCTAGACACATAACTGACCCGAAACAAAGGAAACCGTCCGATCCAAACGACCTGCGTCCTTGAAAACTGTTGAAAATCGAGTCGAGAAAATCGCCCCGCGTTTCCGAGCGAAAACACGTCGAGGCCAAAAACGAATGATTTTCACCGAATTTTGTATGATTTTGCGGTTTAGATAGGTTATTTATTAGAGACGCCCGGGGAACCAAAATTTGGAATGGAAACTCCGGCGACGACTCGGAAAAATAAGTGATAGTAGCCAATGGGGCGCATTTCAAAAACTTATTTTATTTGTAGGGTATATAATAAAGGAAACCGAAAACCGACGTGGTCATCACGTGCTACTGAGTATCAAGGGTCAAACGCAGGTTGCCAGAGGCAGTGTACTATATTTGTAATTGTAGGCGAAAGTCATTATCAAAAGGAATCACGACACTGACGGCTTTTTTTGGATTCGAAGGCTGCTCGGTTTGAGAGGTAAGTCGTAACACAGTCATGGGCTGTTTATGCTCGTTTCGTAAACTGCTTGGTGCGTACAATTATTCTGTATGAGCGATCACTCTAGATAGTGTCCGCTGAGTGTGTACACCACTACTGAATGTGTACACCTAATAGGTTTCCATGTTGACAGCGCAGTCACTTCACTATTCATTGGTCGATCGTCTGTGTTCTGTGTGGTGCTTTTGTTAGCTGCAGCTCTGTGGCTCTCTTGGTTTCGCTGTAGTTCGCTGGTTTGTTGTCACGGGTCTTGTCATCAGTACGGGTTATTTTGTGCGCCCCGAGGTGATTGTGAAACATGGGGACTCCCTACATTGGCTACAGTAAAACCATGGAGGTAAAAAGATGAGTAAAACCAAGACATCGTGAGAACAACATGTTTGTTGCCGTCGAAACGTACCACGTGACAAATGAGTATGACAGATTTAAAAATAATCCCTTCTAGCAAGTCTCATAAAATCCGGACATTAAATACTTTAAATGCCGTACGTTTTGCAAGAAATAAAGTGTAAACTGGGTCACGCTGGCAAAATTTCAATAAATACGCTAAAACACTCATTTCAATTTTATATCTCGCTTTTATGCCGAGAAAATGATATTTCTAGATAGAACATTGTCCAACTCGAACGTAAATACTAAAATAGATTAAACGTCGTTCCACAGTCCCTCTGTTGGTCATTCAAATGACCTACTATTCGCCATTGTTGTTCATTTCAGCCCATACATTCTCTTGAAGTGTCCGCTTCATGTTACAATAGTCAATATTAGCTGTAACGATGACGATATCCGCACATAGTGTAAATAATCACGTGAATGTCAGAATACAACATGTCAGTGTTGACATTCCAGTTTGACCTCCATTTATTCCATGGGTGTGAATTATTGAGTATATAAACAACATCAAGAAACAGAATCTTTTAAATCTGTACATCGTCGAATCACGTGTCTATTAGTCAACCACGGTATAATGTATTTTGTATTTCTTGATTTTTATGTTAACTAATGAACACCAAATATATATATGTATGTATTAAAATAATATTCATAATTCCTATTTTTTTTTGTATTTTAGTGGGTGTACATGTATGCATTAAAATATGGTTAGATAAAAATCTGTTAGTTCTTAAAGGCCACTGGCCCATTTCACAAAATACACAGAAAAATAAATACATAACTAATTCTTTCCTGAGGTCAAAAGTCACCTCATGTTAATACATTCTTGTCTCAGAATTTGTGCTTTATGTACAAACATTGCTAGTTTTGGGATTATTTGGTCAGATTTATTTGACATAATGGAATAAAATTTTTCTAATATTGGATACGGTAAGTATATTACCATGAGGGTAATCATTTTTTTTCTAATGTTTTCATACATAGGGCATTTTAAAACGAAGTCGGATTCATCCTCTATTTCAAGGGATTTATATATTTTACATATTCTCTTTTCTACCTCCAGTCGCACAAATCTACCCTGTTCTATTTCTAGCCTATTCATAATTATTCATATTTCTTTGCACTCAAACTATGAAAAGCCAATTTATATATTTTATGTTTCTTTTATAGTCTATATTTTTTAATTTATTTAATCATTTAACATTTGGAATGGATGATAACGGATACAATACACATAAAAAAAACAGAAAGTGATATGACAAAGCGCATACACATACACAGAAAAAACAACAATTAAAAATGAAAATGGAAGAAAATCCAAGAAATTTGAAGGTCATTAGGTGACATCCATGCCAAGGAATCCTTGGGGTTGCTGTCTTCATTCAAAACAGATTCGCAAATATTGGCTTTAAGGAATTGACAGGGATTTATTGCTCAAAATAAATCTGAATTTGTCGTCATGGTTTCTGTTATTGAAATTTGGGAATATTTTTCTCGCTTTTGTAAATAGAATGGGTCTGTGTTGGGCATAGACAGGGCAAGACATCACAAAATCTTGCTCATCTTCGATCTGATTTGTGTTACAGAGAAGACATAACCTTCATAAACGGATTTAGGGGGAGGCATGCCACCCCACCCCCCCTTCAGCCTTTCAAACCCAGTCCATGTCAATAGGACTGCCCCCCTACCGAATTTCTGGATTCGCCAGTGACCTTTCATTTGCTTGTCTGCATATAATTCTTAACGTAATATTATTCTTTTCTTGGACCAGTATCACATGGGGTCTGTGGCCTAGAGTGCTGTATTCAAACAGTTACACCATTATTACTACACCATTACTCCAACAACCATTGGTCCAAGAAAACAAAATTAGAGGTGGACGAAATTTTGAAGACTGAAAACAGCACAATTCTGTGAGCAATCCAAATCTTAGAATAAATAGGTAGTTAAAATTTCATAGTAGATGAAGTTTGAAAGTTTTTATTGCAATTAAGCAACTTTCCTCAAATATGCCCCCTTCCCTTCTGGTGATGAACTACCGGTATTGACATTTTACTTCAGATAATGTTATCGGAATCCTACTCCCATGTAATGTAATAAATTTCATACTAAACACTCAAAATGTGATTTCAGAGATAATTATTCCAGCTAAAATAAAGTATTTTACAGTATTTTATTATCTCAGACTTAGTATCCTCATCATACATCGAGAGAAATATAACTACATAATTTCTAAATATTTTTCTTTGTATTAATATTAGTTGTTTGTGTTTCCTCTGTATTGCTATAAACTAATAGAAACATTGTATTTTTAAGGATGCAATAAAGTTATCATTATCATTATTAGTAATTCCAGAATGTCGTATCCCAGACAACAAGGCGGTCCAGTGGCAGTACCCTCTCAACCACCGCCGCCCCCAGAACTGACTGGACCCTTTGCACCAAAAGGAGGGGAAGCAGCAACAGCTGGTAACTCAGCAAGAACTGCAGAAGCAAACAAGTACAGCAAAATTGCTAAATTTGTGAATGCGTTACCAGTAATGCACCAATGTTGGGCCTGGACATGTTTTATTTTAAACTGTATTATACCCGGCATAGGTGAGTCCACATTAAAAGGCGGCAGTCGTTGCACTGCGCATGTGCAACATTTGTGTTGATAAACATTGATTTATCCACGATCCACAAATATGAAATCACAAGTATGAGATTTGACCTGGGAGCGACTTGCACTAATGACCACCAGTGACTCATTCAATACCTTCCAGTCACTTAAAAAATACTTAATTAAAGCTTGGTAACATCTCAGTTTGTACTCGTTGATCTGCGCAAAGTCACCATCTTTGTTTATATGAGACCCATATATCTCATGCGCCACAAACTACCACCCTTTAAATAGGGAGAGCAGTGTTACACTGGCCAGGAACATGACTCATTTTTAAAACTATGCATACTTATTCCTTCACCAGGAACACTGTTGGCAGCTTTGATCGTGCTAACATGTTGTGCGAAACATGACGGCATTGGCGATAGATGTCGGGTTAGTTGTATACAGTTCTGGTCTGGTATTGGCATGCTTGTAACATCTCCACTCATTATTGGATTTATATGGGCTGCTTGGTGGGGCTGGATGTATGTACCTATTTCATTATGTAAGTATTATTATATTTTAAAGATTTGTATTAAAAATGAAATATAGAAAAAAAAAACATTTTTACCTTGTCTGTATTATTGTAGACATACAAGTTCAAATTATATGAGGGGAAAAATGTCTGTCCTTGTCGTCGTCATCGTTATGAAGTCTTTTCTAGTGGTTACTATAACTCAAACAGTTTTTATCCAATTTTTCATTTGGGAATCTTATAAATCGCTTTAAAATGTCAACCAAATTCAATTTTGGTGTAACTAGAAAAGACAATTTTAAAATTTGTAAAATTTGGCTGGAATAAAACATTTTTTTGGTGTAGAAAAACAGGACAACATTTATACTGCTGATAATGACAATTACCCACCTCAAACATAACTAGTAGATAAAACATTATTCAAATGAGCTCCTCGCCATTGTTGTTCTTTTCTATCCACACAGTCTCTTGTAGTTTCCACTTTGTTACAATAGTCAATATTAGCTGTAACGATGAAGATATCTGCACACAGAGTAAATAGTTATGTGGATATCAGAATACAACATGGAGGTGTCAAAATCCTAGTTTGTATGGGATGGTGGGTATTGGCTGGTCTAGCCAGATTTGTGTTATACACTCTCCAAGATCTGTCTATTGGATAAGTGTTATTTTCATATATAATTCATAAAAATAAAAAGTAAACACAGTGTTTCTGCCATTTTAAAATCTGATTAGTATTTTAGTTGGTTTATATATATTATTACACTATTATTTGGAGAATTTCATACAATCTATATTATATTATTTAATAATTTTCTTGTCAAATTTTGTTTAGATATGTTGCTGTACTATTATATTTTCGAAATTTTTATAAAACTGTTAAATTATTCTATAAGAGACATTGAGATTAATACAGTACATTTACTGCTGATTGAGGAACACATTGGCTGGTATTTTCTTTTTTGTCAAATGTTACCTAGATATGTTTATACAAGTCTTTTGAAATCTTGGTTCAGAGATTTTACACTATATTGCAGTGTTAGCACTTATAAGCATAAAAGCCTAAAACAGACAGGAAGTGTGGGGGGGGGGCAGAGAAGGTGGATGAAGGGCCAGTCTGGTTTACTATACGAGTGTTTCAGTATTTCAGTGATTTTACACAATACAGAGACATTGTTATTATCACCATTACCCTGCTCCGGGCATGCATGAGTTCTATGAAGCTGTACATGCTTTCAATTATTGTACCTGGTTCAAGGGGCGGGCCAAAGCTAAACACAAACAACAATTCCAGTGTGCACTATGATGGTGACCATAACAGAGAAATGGCACTGGCAAGATAAACCTATTGATTTTGATTCACACTATCACATACAAAACTTGAAGTTTACAATATTTAATTTTTTTTCCTTTCAGTGAGGTACCATGGATCTTTCAAAACTCCACATGACCAACAAGATGACGCTTTTGTTGTTGTGACTGATGAGAAAAAGTGATGTGTTCCATCGATGATTGTAGCTGTTTGTAAAAAAAAAAAAGAACCATGTTCATATGTAAATGACTGTACCAAGAGGAAATACTGACAAGAACTATCATAGACGTGTCACTTGGTTTCGTGTATTTTATTACTGCTATACATCGTTGTTCATTATGTTTATACTTTTTTTTTAACCATTACATAACCTGATTAAAAATATATTTGTATTTACTGTTTCATTAATTATCATTAGTATTTATCTCTGAAAAAGCTGAAGTATGCCAGCTTTCTGACATGGAAAATTCAATGCATTGAACACAAGTTCCTTTACAAATTTCGTGAACACTATTAATCCCTGTAATTGTGTAGCATTAGAAATATAGAATTAGTGATATAAATCTGTCTGTCCAGGATCACATCTCGGCAACAGATTCCTCAACAATCTTTCTTTCTGTGTACTATCATGTTTGCCAAATATTATCTGAGATGCAGACACCATTCCCTCAGGATCAGGCCTGGGCATCTTTTGAGCATATGAACGAATTTGTGATGAGTTTGGAGTTTCCCCAAACACCAAAATGGGTTAGGAGATGCATACATGTTTCATGCCCATATTGGTCATGGGTCTGTGGGTGAGTAGTGTCCAAGGATGTCGTTCACAAAGTAAACATCAAACACCACACTGCACTGCATGTGGGTTTCCTTACTCAGGATGCTAATCCTGTAATATCTTTATCAATGACCACTCAGAAGGGTTCACACAGTCTGACAGTATTTGGACATATGTCTGGGCACTGACACCGCTTTCAATGCCCAAAAGCAGTTTCTTATCAACGTGGAAGATGCCATACATGCCCCTGGAGAAGTCTCAACAGATATCAAACAATACTAAGATGTCCTACAGTATGCCGGCTCCAAAGTGTCCCGGGTTCAGGCTATATATGGCTCCAAGATGCATGCTCTTGCGCATTGGCCAGGTGGCCGGCTACAATATTAATGAAATCATCATTCCCACCACACATCAATCCTTGGGTGTGAATACAACCATGGGCCAATGCAGCCCCCATAGGATACAAAGGAGACAGGACCGATCAAGCCACATTTGATTAGTTCTGGCAGCATGCAAAAACAACCCACAGGATACAGTGCATAGTGTTCTTGTTCTGAATTCGACAGAATATTTTTCTGACAAGGGATTGATTATTTAGGTCCTGAGAGTGTCTCTATTTGTCATGACTGCCTTCAGGCAAATTGGTTATTGCCCCAAAGCTAGATTTCATACCCCATGACATGGGCATGGTTGCCAACGACATCACCCTGGCCTTTGCCATAAAGGGTATGCTTGGTCACCTGATATTATGGAGTTATGACTAGCAGAAGGGAAGGTGAAAACTAAACAAACATTCATAAACGACATGACAACAGGTCCCAGTTCCTTACAAACCCAATAAGAACCCATTTATTTTTAAAATAGAATTCAAAAGCTTTTTTCTACAAAAAGACACCTTTAAAAGCTGGGAAAATTCCAGTACCGGTAGATGCAGATTGCCTAAAGCTGAAATGATTTTACAATTCATCTTTCTTTTGTTCTGCTTTTTCTTCTTCCTCTTCCTCATCAAGATCTTCGTCCTTTTAAAAAATAGAATGGAATGACAGTTTAAAATAATTGTGGAGATCACGCTACTTTAAATAAATATGAAGGCTTCTTCTAAAAAGAACCCTAAAAGGCAACCTTTGACCCACAGTTCCAGCTATATAATTGCATAAAAACAAAAAGTAGTCAGAAACATAATTCCAAAATCATGTGTTTTAGAGGTGTGGGCCCTTATTACGTCCTTTTGGAGAAAATAAAATTGTGAAATTAGTTGCATCGTTATTGATTTCAACAACACTTTTACAAAGAAGAAATCGAAATGGTCACAAAAACACACACATTTTATTACAATATTAATTATGTACCACCAGAATTTACGAGGATAAAATTATTAGAGTCTGTTGGAACACAGTCAAAGTCAAAATCTTAATCATTATCTCCATTGATAAATGTGTTTGATTGTACGCAAACTCACAATGTAAAGCACTATCCACCATGATGATTTCTTGCACGATTTGACATGCAACAACATCCGTTGACCTGATAGGTCAAGTCTGTTATAAACCAATCAGAATGCTGTATTGACGCATTTCTCCAAGTATTCCCAAAAGCATTCTTGGTAATGCAATGCGGAAGTGAATTATCAATGAATTATCTCTTGGAATTGATTTCTACGAAAAAGATTTTTTTTTTAAAAACTGGTAATTAGCAATTTTTGAAAGGTAAACTAAATATGGAGTGAAGAATTTACCGCCTTTCACATTTGTTAACTGGTCATAGTCAGAGCATAGTTTATATACGGTTACCGAGGTCTATGCATTAACAACATATTCACAGTGGCCGATATCCATGTTGTATTACGGTATATAAATAAGATTACCAATATTCAGGAAAAGTCAGACAATGATTAAAAACCGGGGTCTATAATTAGACAGTCAAATTTGAGGCATTTTGGTGGGGGATGGGCGCTCAGCTGAATGTGAACTCGAAAAAAGAAATGTCCCAAAAGTGGGGGATGGGCGCTTAGCCCGTCACGTACAGTAATTATATATATTTTTTTTTTAAATGCATTACATACAACAGTAATATGATTATATATGACTCATTGATTGTATTCCAAGAATGAGTTTATTTGTTAATTCTCTGCCGACTAACCGCTTGTGTTTTGAGATCAAAGGCATTAAATTATTGTCGATAGAACAGACCCAATGAGCAGTAGCCACGATTATATTTCCTGAATTTTACTAAATTTGGCCAAACATTGCGCCAATGCCCTCATATCCCAGGCTCATAAGAACATTATAATATCACCATAGTAACATAACAATTCCGCTTACTTCATCAGATGGGCCAGCGCCTTCTTTGCCACCACTTTCCAAGAATTTAGTGAGTCCTTCTATTGTACGATTCCCATTGTAATCAATGATCTGTAAGGAAGACAGTAATGAAATGAATTTAATGATGGAAAACCATCGCACCAGTCAGCCATATTTGTTTGAATCACATGCACCATCAATCATAACACTACTTCTATGGAGCTCATTCGTCAGGGACTATTATGTTGTTTGTTCAGACTCTCCTTTAATCTAATTATGCCTGCCAGGTTAATTTTCAGACACAAATTAATAGTCTCAGTCTGTTTTCATACAGTGTCAAAACAGGCATGTATATTTTTGTGGAAGACAACAAAAATTTACTTTTGCGACAAAAAACAAAAATATACTTATAATGCTTTTGCATATTTTTTTGCAGTGATAACCTTGTTTCCATGGTTACCAACAATGGTTTTTTTCTTTGTTAATCCCCATGAGCAATGTACATATTTTTTTTTTTTCAGTTTGCAGATAAATAAAGAAAATTATTTTTGCAAGATAAAAAAATGTTATTCCTAAGGGCTATATATTATATTAACAAAACTAAACTTACATCGCTACTGTCTTTTGGGAAGAGTTTAAGGGTTGGGAACCTTATTACTTTGACAAATTCAACTTCATTTGCGGTGGCATCCATTTTAGCAATGACGATATCTTCCCTGCCTTTGAAATTTTCAGCTAATTCATCGTAAATTGGGGCTAGTTTTTTGCAGTGTTCGCACCAAGGAGCATCTGAAATGAAGACAACAAGGCAATGATCGAGTGGTGAATTACAAACAAAAAAACAAATACATAAAGTAGATAACACATGTCAAAAACAAAGCACTGAACACCCTATTATGCACAAATACAATAGAAATAATAACGTTTCCGTGCAGTTCCACATGCATCATTCAAACAACATTCTGACCAATAGCGTTACAGCAGCTTATCACGAAACTCCAACAAGCAACATGTTGCAATTCGATATTAAATATTCAGTAAATATATACTTATAATATACTTTCGATATTTAATGAATATTTATAAATATACTAGGAGAAACAGCTGGTCCCCATTTTATATTATTTGACAAGTTAAAAATATTGTGCGAAAACATACATATTGAAAATAAAGTGGTAATCAACCTATATGCCTGAATAAAATCCCATTGGGCAAACGTATTGCAAAGTATTGACAAAAACAAGAAGTAAAGCGAACATGTCAAAAATAAAGCAGTAAACGACTGATTATGTATGAATACAATATATGCAGTAGAGTGGATGTATCGACAAATAAAGTGGTAAGTGACCTATTTACGCATGAATACAATATATATCAGAGTATTGAAAATAAAATAGTGCAAGAACAGAATCACAGACTGCAGATTCAGTGGAATCTTTTTTTTACCAGCACAGATAGTCTATATCTCTAATAATGTTTCAGATATTCATACATTTTTAATGAAGTCACATGACTATGTATATGCATTAGATACAGTGTGCAATTTCCTCAATAAAGCACTGGTTGAATGTCTGTCAGTGACAGTGCTCAAGATATAATATTTATGCATTTTTAATGAGATTACATGACCATATATGGTTATTAAATATTTTGATCAGTTCTAGTGTGCACTGTCATAATAAAACATTATGTTCAATTGAACACGAAGCAATGCAACAGCTGTGGATGAATCAACCCCTGACACTGCACATCTAAAACGTTTTGTGTGCGCAAGACAATGTAACGTACCATTCTTAGAAGTCTTATTACTTATTCTTACTTATTGACAAATTGATTGACATATTTTTATCTGTCGCCGTCAACTTGTCTTGAGTGATTTAATGTACTGTGGAATACTTTATTTTTGCTTGGAATTAATTTTCGCTATTTTCGCTGAAGGAATGAAAATAAAATCCAGCGAATATACCTTTTTTCCTATATTTTACATTCAACTCATCAAAAAACAGTGAAAATAAATTCAATACAAAACACCCAAAAAGTGTTTTCAACGAAAATTAATTCCAGCTAAAATAAAGTATTTTACAGTATTCACGTATTTGCATCATGTTAAAGAAGTAATTCTTCAGTAGAGGACGCGAAACATCTAAGATTAGGAAACGCATTTACTTACAAAATTCAACAAGTACATGTTTCGTTTTGTCTAGCGCCACTTCTTCAAAGTTCTTTCCAACAAGAACTTTGACGGCTTCTTCATTCGAGTCTTCGGGGATATCCGCTGACATTAGGTAAGGCTGTAAATTGGAAAACTAGATATTTAGTAACATTCTTATCACGTGCATAAGGTACCTCTATAATGAGATACAGATCAGAGCTAGATCAGAGATTATAGGGCAGGGCTGTGATGATTCTGGAGATATGATCTTACATAAACATACGCTAAACATTGTATGCACATTCTGTTTTATTTATTTATAGAGTCCAGTTAGCAGTGAAAAAAGGGAAAATAAAACCCAACAATCTAGTCATTGACAATTGACATAGTCCCTGTTTGTGCTATTGTACCTGAGTACATGTGAAGTTTTAAACTTCATTTGTCCAAGCAGGTATGAGATATGGCTCTGTGGAACTGCATTCGATTAACCAAGATGACCATCAGTCAGCCAATATGGATTTGGTGAGAAAATGCATGTGCGTTTGTCAGATATGTACCGGTATATATGTGAACTGGTCCAGGCATGTTGGGAATTCAATGTGGTGATGCAAGGTTAATGTATGTACCAAGTTTGAGCAAATTTAGGCCATGCATGACTGAGATTTAGTTTCAAAATGGTGAACATGTGATTTTGATACATACTTGCCATTTGATCATCTTGATCAAGATCACAAAACAAATGCATGTGTATATGTCCGACTTGATCTGAGTCTAGGCAAGTTGAATATATAGATTCAGAACTGCATTCTTTAAAACAAAATGAATGCAAGTATGAGATTTTTAACCCAATCCGAAAAATAATTTGTTAAATGTATGTACATTTTCTGGAAAAAATCTACTTAAGATCCAGTTGCAAAATGGCTAATATGTGTGATTTGATATATTTTTTGCCTCAAAATGGCTGCTATCCGGCCATCTTGAATCAAATCATTAACAAATACATGTACAGATGTATGTGTAATGTTTGAACTTGATAGGTCCAGGCATGTCAGATACATTGAGTCGTAACTCCATTTTTTAAAACTCTAGTCACTCTAGTCGGCCATTTGATTCAAAAAATAAAATGAAAGAAGGTCGTATATTGTGTTCAATGTACCAAGTTTAAACCAAATTAATCTAAACATGAATGAGATTCAGATCCGAAAGGTGAATATTTGTATGCATATTTAAATGACTGCCATACAAAATAAATGCATGTGCATATGATTGATAAGATGGTTGAAGATTTGAGATTGATTGGTCCAAGCATCTAGATATACACACAAAAGTCAGTGTCCGTAAGTCCTCACACAAAACTAATTGACATTTTTATAATTTCTTATACAATCAGAGAAATTTATATTTTGAGATTAAAATATTTCTAGAAAAATACAGAAATATATACATACATGAAAAAATGACTAAACAAAATGTGTTCATCCACGAAACATAATATATTTTTTCTCAAACTGTAGCAATAAGCATTTAAAAATAAAGCTGAATTCCAATGTTTTTTAAGTTTGAGCATTGTATTGATTATAAATTGCTGAATATTTAATGAATTTTACAGAAAAACAAATGCACACACCTTCATTTTGCCGTCGAGCACAGCATTAACAAAGATCTTCATTGTTTCAGCTTTGATTTCATCACTTTCAGGTTTGAATTTAGCCGCATCAGCTTCCAGATCGATGAACAGCACAGCTGGGATATTTTTCAGTCCAAAGAAGTTCAATATAAATGCACCAGCATCAGTGTTAACATCAATTAAGACAAACTGAACCTGAAAGGAACAAGTCATTAGTCTTTAAGTCAATGACAAAACCCCCACATAAATGTTCAAAAATAAAAAGACAATATTTTGAACCAAAAAAACACTCTTCGATTGTGAAATTATGTCTATCAATATATGAAATGTATTGTGTAATACGGTACCTATATGTAAAGTTTGAATAAAATTGGTCAATGCAAACAACAACAATTGTTTCCTCTTATTTTTGGATTAAGACACTTGTATGAACCTGCAAACATATTATTTTTTTTTTTACCAAAAATCACGCTTTTGACCCTAATACTATACTTAACAGGCACAGAATTGATGTGCATCTGTATGCTTTAGTGATACACCTCTGTAGTGAATTTCATGAAAACCGTTAAAAGCATTTAAAAGTTATGAGACAGCACACCTTTTTAGTCTTCTTGACCAAAAATTACACTTCTTGACCCAAGACCATAATTAACATGCACAGCTCCAAGAACAAAAAAATCATGTGTAATTGTACTTTTTTAGTGTTACACCTTTGTAGCAAATTTCATGAGAATTGAAATCAAAGAAAGCTTAGAAAGAACTCCCGTGTGCTGAGAGTATTGGAGACACATTCAAAATTAATTCAAAATTACTTGAACTTGAGATGTTGATGGAAACGCAGAAAACTAATTATGCAAATTAGCTAACTAATATGAACAGATTTAAGTGTAAAACTAATAAGGCCTGCACAATGTAACAAGTTTCAGTGAAATGTGATTAGAACCAAAATAATATTAATTATTATGCTAATTAGAGAATTAATATGAACAGATTTTAACCCAAAATTAATCAGGCTGTCTATTGTTCTAGAGCACTTATGTACCAAGTTTTATTCAAATGTGATGATCAATACTTGAGATATCAGTATTAATTAATTATATTAATTAGGTGATTAAGAAGCATAAATATTTACCAAAAACTAATATGGTGTATAGTCCTAGGTTCATTGAAATGTGATGGGTACTCTTTAAAAGTTTCATTGAAATCCATTGAGTGGCTTTTAGACATCAGTGCAACAGCCATAGAACAGCATAAAAATTAACTAATTATGCAAATTAGGTAATTAATAGGTACAATTATTTATCCCAAAATTATTCAGGTCTCTGCAGTCCTAGAATATCTATGTAACAAGTCTCAATGAAATGTGATGATTAGTACTTGAGATATCAGGTGAAAAGCTGAAAATTAACTAATTATGCTAATAAGGTGATTAATATGCACAAATATTTACCCAAAAACTAATTAGGTCTCTGCACAGTCCTCAAGTAACTATGTACCAAGTTTCATTGAAACATGATCATTACGACTTGAAATATCAAAAGCTGAAAATTAATTAATTATGCAAATTAGGTAATTAATATGTACTGATATTACCCTAAAAACTATCATGTCTGTGCAGTGTCATATGACATCTATGTCCCAAGTTTTATTGACATGTTATGATTAGTACTTGAGATATCAGTGGAAAAGCCGAAAATTGATTAATCATTATGTAAATTAGGTAATTAATAATATTAACAGATTTTTATCCAAAAATAATCAAATCTGCGCATTAGTTCAGAGCATCCATGTGCCAAGTTTCATTGAAATCCAATGAGTGGTTCTTCAAATATCAGTGAAACAGTCATGGAACAGCTTGAAATCAGTTAATTATCATGCAAAGAGCATCCATGTGCCAAGTTTCATCAAAATCCAATGAGTGGTTCTTCAAATATCAGTGAAACAGTCATGGAACAGCTTGAAATCAGTTAATTATCATTCAAATTAGGTAATTAATATTCATAGATTTTTACCCAAAATCTAATCAACTCTGCGCATCATCCCAGAGCATCTATGTACCAAGTTTCACGAAAATTTTTATTAGTGGTTCTTGAGATAACGGTGGAACAAAAAAAGTGACATACATACATACATACAGACATACAGACATACAGACAGGTTAACTGCAAAGACTCCCTTTTGTGCTTCGCACACGGGAGTCAAAAAGCATTACTGGTAACTGACATTTGCTTTTATATCTTTTACTTGCACTACATCTATCTGTCAAAAGCATGTTCAACAAAACTGGCACAAAATGGCCACCAGTCGGCCTTAATGTAGGTAAGATGACAGAACAAAACTAGTGTACATATTTCCTTCAAGGTTTGATCTGAATAATACATATATACTAAATTTGACAACAATTTTGAAAGTATCAAGTGTTTTAGGATATCTGGGCCGCTACTCTGACAGGTTGGTGGTAACTTTGAAGATATTCTACCTTGAATGATCTAATCTTTTACTGTCAACCTGTTATACACATTTAATATTTCTTGACACATGCCAAATAACTAAAACTAGGTTTGTGTTGCATTCAAAATTTGAAAACAAGCGACCTAACTGGCCATAATATCTCTGCTGTCTTTTTTAGAGCTTCTTCCTTAACACAAAGCTGATAATGTTCAGTCTGATAAGATATTCACTATTTTCCATTGTTTTTTATGGTGTTTTCATAATGTTTTTGCCATATCACAACAATGGTTGTTTATTTGGTTGTTGCCAAGGCAACTACAATTGTTAACTTCTTTTTACAAATCTCATGGAGTTCAACTAATGAACCCTACATACTAAGTATCAAAGAAATTGAGATGGTAGTTGCATCCATCATTGACTGTTGATGACAAGACACTACAAAGTTTATCGCGAATCAAAACTCTTTCACTGAAGACACATTAATTTGACAAGACACTACAAAGTTTATCGCGAATCAAAACTCTTTCACTGAAGACACATTAATTTCCTTACTGATCAAGACAGGAATACAGAGAGGGAAAATCACAATAACTTGACCACAAACAGCTGGCACACAAGTGATAATAAAATACTGTAGAATACTTTATTTTCGCTTGGAATTTATTTTTGCTATTTTTGCCAAAGGGATGATTCCGTGAAAATAAAATCCAGCGAATATACCATTTTTCCTATATTTCACATTAAACTCATCAAAAATCAGTGAAAATAAATTCCATACAAAACGCCCAAAAAGCCTTTTCAGCAAAAATAAAGTATTCTACAGTAAACACAGTATTTAGGGGAATTCGCCCTGATTCATAAGAAATAGACATATTTGTGAAATATGTTTTTCAGATTACTACAAATCAGAGTAATAATACCAAACTTTCACAGCTAAACAATACATTGGGGGTAACATTGAAACAGACACTAACAAAAATCAACCATTCAGGATTTTTGTGCCAAAAATTCCTTGCATACAATTACACCTAAGACTTTCCTGGGGAAGCCAATCATTGAAGATCTTACAACTGAATGCTACAACTGAATTTCAGTTTCAAAAAGAAATAACAGTTACTCAAGCACAATAAAAGCACATGACAGGTAGACTTTTATATAATTGGGAGATAATTTTAATTTACCTTTCCTTTGAAGTCTTTGGCGGCTTCTGTGAAATTATCTGAAATAGCCTGGAAGTTCTCTACTTCCTTGTCCACAAATATCATGTTGTGTTTTTTGATATCACCACCGAATAGTATTGATGAAGTCTGCATGAAAAAAAAATCTGATTAAAAACTCATTTGGCAGAGAACAGAGTTGTTCATCATGCCAGTCATTAAAAAACACTCGCCTGTTTCTCCAGTCACCAGTCTTATTTGCATAAATCTGCATATAATACATACATCATTTACATGTTATACGGTATTCCTACTATTTATTCGAGAGAACGTTTCACGTTACATTTTGCATATAGTTATAGGTTTTAAAATTTAAAAAAAACGAATATTATAGGATGGAAATCAATTTTTTACATAATGCTCAGTTCAAAGTTGGTGATTTACGCTCTCACAAGAATCTGCGATAATGAAAGGCACATGAAAAAAAAGTTTGCATCCCGCTTATATTTTTACAATAGATAAGTAGAAATTAAAGCTACAAGCAGCCTTGTAGGGCTTCAGGCAAGAGACGTATTACACACTGCAAGTACAGTTTAATTGGTATGGGAATTATTACCAAGTATGGCATGTAAAGCAACATAAGATTTGAACATTTGTGCTTTCTCTGTGTACTCAATCCAAGATGGAAACACACACATGACTAAATTAATGTGTTTTGCTACTACAAACTAAATGTCAGATCATTTGGTTTGTGATCAAGTTTTTGGAGATTTTGTCATTGTGTGGAATCGTAATAATTTTGTCAAATAGTAATGCCCATCGTGTACAAATTTGATAAACCAATGGTGATATCAATGTGGGTAGTGAATGGCTGAAACAAATCTATTGTACACATTCGTAAAAACAAAATATTGGCAAAACCATGTGACCAGTTGTAATTTTGAGTTCTAATTTGAGACTGCTCCAGATATACATATCAAGTCAATAAAAATCATTTCAAGTCAAACGGAAACAATGACAAAAGTCATATGATTTCTAACATTTTCTAGGTGTAAATAAAAGCACACAATGCCATGAATGCTGCATATAACAAAAACCAGCTCTTCTAGATCCTCAGAAGTATCAGCAATCTGTTTATTTTGTAAACATTGACAACCACACAGTTTGCATGTATGTAAGTCAGTATGTAAGTCAATGTATCTGTGACAAAAGCAAACAAAATTAATGAAAAAACTTCATACCTGTTCACTGTATTCAATGACAAGTGGTAAACTGTTGGCAGCCACAAATGCTGCAATAGCATCTACAGTGAAGTCGCCATCATAGTCATTACGACCTTCATCAAACTATGAAGCAAAAAATAATAAAAATTAAAATAAGTAACAGAATGTACCGCTTTGAAGTTTGGAATAGAATACATGTACAAGGTAAAAAAGGTTGTCTTGCTGGAACACGGTTGTACAGCAAATTAATGCATGTTTTAAAAATCTAACCCTTCACCAACTTATAAATTTTGATAAAATTGGTCATAAATCGCATGACAATGTACATTGATTTATTAAGTACAATCATGGAGCTATTGTCCCATAAATTAGCATTCTTCTGTGTGTTACAGTCATGTATTCTAAGAAACTTGTCACCAGCATTCAATTTAAAACATGGCATAATAAAATTAATAAGGTATCTCTGACGTAGGAACCTATGGTAAAAGCCTTATAATACTGACAAAATGCGGCCACCATTTTCTCAAAATTTAAGCTAGTGCTTCCCAACTTTTTCAAAGTCAATATCTTTTATAATGCCCAGGTGTACAATTTATTGCAAAATGAATAAATTTTGGGTATTTGCATAATAGGTTTATTCAAGTTCATAGCAAGAATTTTGTTTTTGCAGCACTCTGCTCTAGAGATTCCCACAGATGCTACATTCAAAATTGAGATAATAACTACCTTTTTCAGTAAGACAATAGCACCATCCTTAACTTCGTATTTCTTGAAGACATCATCACTTGACGTAATACCAAATGAGATATCATCATTGGCAGAAGCAACTTCCAAGAATATTTTAGCATTGTCGCTGTCAGCACTTTTAAAGAAACCAATCACGCAGACCTCATTCTCGGCAAGCTTCTCAGCATCCTCAACACTTTCTAAAGTCTTAGCTGGTGGGCCAGTCTTCTTGTTCAACCACTTCACAATGCCATCGGCATCTCTAGCACCTGTATGGAGAAAGGAGAAATGTCAGGAAACAGACAACCCTACACATATCATTGTATCCTTGACAAAGTACGGTTCGACATCTGGTGATAGTTATGCATTTTTACATGATCATATATTGTTATTAACTAGGTTGATCAGATCATGAGCCCAATGACTTCAGTAAAGCACTGGTTGAATGTGAATAGAATAGAATAGAATAGAATAGAATAGAATAGAATAGAATAGAATAGAATAGAATAGAATAGAATAGAATAGAATAGAATAGAATAGAATAGAATAGAATAGAATAGCATTAATCGACGATTCTGCCGGTGACGGAGAGATAGAATCCAGGTCAGGGGAAGCCCCATGACCTCAAGATTATTTTACCCCTTACGTCACGAACCCACGTGACCGAGGCCACCTGGCAGCGCCACAGGTAGCCGTCCATCACTCTGGTTCCTTTCTCTCCACCTTGAGGACTTAGACCAACGCGACGGAAAGAGTGAGGAGTTTGGGGGGGACCCAGAGTCTATGGTGGGTATGAACTATGTGAATAGGCGGGTTCGGAGAACCCTCGCCTAAATTCACTACGTTCAATTACCCACCATAGACTCCAGTCAGTCAAAATGACTATTTTGAACTGTGGGCAGAGTCAGACACCGATAGGTGGCCTGTGCTGTCCCTGAAGCAAGAAGCCAATGCTGCTGTGGTGACAGGGTTTGGTGTGCCTGAGAAAGCTAGACCCAAACCGAACTCGGGGGTGATAAGCTTGAAGTAGGACTGAAACAGTTCGCATGAGGACGTAGGTCGACAAAAGCGAAACCTGGGAGCTTCCAGGAAGTGCTAGTGGAACAGACAATCTGCCCGCAAAAATGCCGGGACTGACTTATCGCCTATGCGCAGAGGCCCCTGCGGTCGTTCAGGCTGGGTCAGCAAACAAGGCCTGACCTGCTACAACGGGGCCTAACCTGAAAAGACCCTGCTCAATAGATTGGGTGTCTCTTAGGTAGTAGTTGATGAAGACGTTTTGCGTTCTCCAGAAGCCTGCCCTCAGAATGTGTTAGAGGGGGGAACCTGACGCTAGCGCTAGTGAGTTAGCGATCGCACGGACCTCATGTTCTCGTACTTGGTGTCTCTGCAAGGTCTGTGTTGAGGACGATAATGTATTATAGACCTCCAGTACAGTCGCAGTAATCCACCTGGAGATGGAAGACGGGGAAGCCGGCTTATCCTGTTTGCCAGGGCCATAACACAAAAACATGTGTTTGGTTCCCCCTCTGGAAAACCTGGTACAGTTCTCGTAGCAACTCAGCGCTCGGACCGGGCAGAGAAGTAATTCCTCCTGATCCTCCGGACCGACAATATTTGCCAGCCGGGGGATGGCGATCGGTTGAGGATCGTGTCCTGGGATTTGGTTCTTGGCGAGAAAACCGATTCGTGTCTTTAGTACAACTTGATCATCCAACACAACCGTCCATGAAGGACAGTGCGCGCCTAGCTCTGACCGGCGCCTACCTGAGGCGAGGGCCAGTAGGAAAACTATTTTCCACATCAAAATTTTGAGTGGTGCTGATTGGAGAGGCTCAAAGGGCGGTCTGCTTAGAGCAGACAACACAGCCGACGAGTCCCAGTTGGGCGGCTCCCTTGTATGGGGTCTTGGAGTCTGGAAAGCAGTAAATAGTCTCCTAATAATAGGACAGTCGGCTCGTCTTGTTCCCGTACGTTCTGAGTGGTGGGGGACAAGACCGACCTGTAGCCAACGCTCGCTGCGTAGGACAAACCCACTTCGTCAAACAGGTGGACGAAGGAGCCTGCTACCTGGCCAATAGGGGGATGGTATGGATCAATCTCCCTTCCACTACACCAATCAGTGTATGCTTGCAGCCTAGAAATGTATGCCGTGTAGGTGGAATCCCTGTTCGCCCTGGCCAGGACGTTGGCAGCCCGCTCAGATAAGGCTTTCGTATGTGCGGGTCTACTGAGAGCCTCTATGCGTGTAAGTGATACCTGCTGGGCTCGTTGGTAGTGCGCCGTCTGGTTGGGACGGCAGGTCCCGTAAGTCCGGAAGCACTGCTGGCGCTTCAACTAGCATTTCCAACAGAAGAGGAAACTAGGCCTTGCTTGGCCAATTGGGTGCAACCATGATAATATGCGGGTGTGCACCTGTCGAAGTTTTCTCCGGTGCCCGGTGAACTAGCGGGAAGGGAGGAAAGGCGTACACAACCAAGTGGGTCCACAGGGCTAGCAAAGCGACCCTGGCCCAGGCTCCTGGAGTCAGCAGGAGTGTTACGTACATTGGGAGCTTGGCGTTCCGGGGTGCGGAAAAAACGGTAAAACCTTGGACCGTCCCACGGCCGAAACAGCCTGGAGGCTATCCACTGGGGTATCAGCCACTCCATGTTCTGGAGACGGAGCCGCCCTGAAAAGACGTCACCAGACTGTTCCTCACCCCTGGAAGGTGGTGTGCGGTTAGCTCCACATTGTATTCCAGGCACCAAAGGAGGATTTTGCTCCGCTAGGACTGACAACGATGGGGAATGCGTCCCCCTCCATCTTGAAGGAGACCACCGCTGCGTTGCCTGTGCGGAGCAGGACTCTGTGGTCTCGAACTACGGGTAGAAAGCGTGGTAGTGCTAAGTACACTGCTCTCAGTTCGAGCCGGTTGATATGGTAGTCCCGAAACTAATGCAGGGGCCATATCCTTGGGCTTGTTGGCCCAATAGATGCACTCCCCAACCCTGGGGGGAGGTATCTGTTACCAGAGTCATACCTGCGGCGAGCGGGCCCAAGGGGCTCCCCTGTCCGAGGTTGGCCAGTGACGACCACCAGGGCAGAGCTTCCTTCACTTGGTCCGAGATCTAAACCTGCCTATCTAGTTCCCATAGGAGAGCTCGGCGTTATAACAAGCGTTATACCGCGCGGCTGCGTAATGGGGCCTGGGGAACGACCCTTGGAACCGAGGTCATCATTTCGATGATCCGCATTAGTTCACGGAGGGACACCGAGGGTACGCTAACTAGGCATTCGGCTAGGCTGCTTAGCGCTAAGCAATACGCTTGAAATAGCTAAGCCAAGCTTACCTCTGTGTCAAAACTCCATGCCCAGGGACACCAACTGCACCAACCAACTGTTGGGTCGAGGTGGGACTTGTCGATTTACTAACGAGCCCAACTGGTGAGGTAGATCCCGTGTTAGCCTGATGCGTTTGGCTATTACCCCTTGCCCGGGTTGTTGGTAACCGGAAGTCTGGGTATGGATTGAGGTGTACCGACATCTGGTGAAGCAGCAGCACTACCTGTTTCATCGCTCTGGTGAACACGTAGGGCGCTGTGCCTAACCCGAACGGGGGGGGGGGCACCCGAAATTTGAAAACTTGGCCCAGCTGGGCGATTCGAAGGAGATGGCAACTCGCTGGGTGCATCGGTACGTGTAGTTAGGCCCTGCTTAAGACTAGCTGGGCTAGCCAGTCAAAATGGTGGATGGAGAGAAGAACCCTGAATGGTGTCTCCATGTGGAACCAATCGAGGAGCACGTACTGATTCAGTCTGCCTAGGTCCAAAACTGGACGCCTGCCACTTGTAGATTTGGTACTACGAACACATTTGGGTAGAAGCCTGGCCTTAGTTCCGGCTGATGTACCCTGTGTATGACAGCAAACTGCTACATCCTGTCTGATTGCTTCCGCCTTGCGGGAGTCCCCTGGCAGTGCCCAACAGGGGAGACACTGACGGGGGGAAATGGAGATTTCAGCGGTATCCCGTAAACGGATGTCACCACCTGGAAAGGTCCAGGGATCGGTCACCCGTCGTCTCCAAACCGGACTACACCGGCGCAGTCTGTGTACGACAGGGATATGTGGCCATGTGTTCGGCAGTTGCGAGGGGGGGGTGCTCCCTTCCCCATGAGGTGAGTTCCCCAAGGCCTGAAGTAGTCACTAAGTTGTGACCTGGCCATTCACCGAACACGTGCCTGTCCCCCCCCCCCCCCCGGTTGCAGAGGTGAGCGTCAAACATGCTTCCCCTGCTGCCGGGTAGACGTCCGCCCAGAGAGGGTGAGGAGCCACCACCTTGCTGGAAGAGTATAAGCGCTTGCCTCCTGGCTGACTCTGGCTAGCGGACGACGCCCTAGGGCATTGTGTTTTCTGTGCTTGGGGTGACCTCCATTTGCCCATGGCAGGACCAACTGGCTAGCTGATTCGATCTGAACCCTCTGGTTCATTGCACTCCGAAGCTCTGAGACTGTACCCACCATTCCCTGAACAAAGAGGGTGGAGGATGTCCAGTCTGCGTCACTGAGGTGGGGACGTCCCCCGGCTCAGCTTGTCGGCGAAAACACGTGCGTCTAAGGCCGCAGCTCTTAGCACGGTAGTGGCCCTGGCCAAGAGAGCCAGGCGACACTAGGGGGTGTCGCATGTAGATGTGCGGTGGCCCACCAGTAAAAATGTCGCCTGGTCTAGGAGGCTGGTGCATTCTGCCTCCAAGGTCTCCAGAGTGCTGGTCACGCATAATAATGTGCTCAAGCAACTCTGCCCTCAGGGGTGGATGGGTCGTCTTCAATTGGCAAAGACACCCATGGAACTTGGCTATCCCCCTTTGCCCGGTTTGCCAAATTCGTGGTACCATGGTCTGGGGAAAGAGCCTTGGAATCCGGTTGGGGGCGTTTTGGTCTCATCCCACGCTATGGGGTCTAATCCCAAAACCACACCGACCGGGTAGCGTTTGGTCCAGTGGGAAGTGTTGCCTAATGTTATCCCCACCCGGGGGCCTTAAGCATTACATCCTCCGCGGCTGACCAACGCCGCCCATCAACACCGTTTGCGTGCTCAGGTGGACAGGGAGAGACGTGCCGACGGGGTTGCTTTGAATCCTGACGCCCGTGATCCCATAAGCGTTGAAGCAACCTTAGGTGGTCGCTTTAGGATCAAGGGTGCGGGTATATACATCACATCACTGGGATTGATGATACTCCGCCTATAGTGGGAGAGCCATGACTGGGAACGGGGGTTCCCCGGAAGAGACGTGTTTGAATGCAAACATGCTTTCGTGTCTCTTCCTGCTTGCCCACCAAGGGGACACAGTAGAGACAGCTCGCTCCGACTGCGTCTGATCTACCCGGCCTGCCAGGAACGCAATTGCCCAACAGTCCTTCTATCAAAGCCCTCAACTCAGAGGCAAACCCGGCGCCGCGTGAGGAAGGGTCCACAAAGAGACCCGCAACGGGCCCCATAGGAGGGGGCCCAGCCTCGCTGCAGCTGGTAAAATCGGGTAAAACACCGCCTGAAAAAACAGACTGTGAGGATGCCCTCCGATCAGCGGGGGGAGACCGAGAAAAATATCGGTACCTCCACCATCGGGCCTCTTACTTGACGTCCCGGTACATGAAGTACCGGTAGCCGAGTGTAAGGACTTTCCACTCATGCAAAACACGCAACTCACTTTAACCGATTTGTTTACTGAACGCGTGACCTTGCTGTGATGTGGTCAATGCAGTCTCAGCGATTTTGATGGCTCTGAAAGAAAATCTCAGGCCTCAGAACTCCAGTGAAAAAAACACGCTTTCACGCAAAAACCCTGAAACCCGCACATAGCTATGACAAAGTATCTCGGATGCGAGTTCTATGATGGTAAATTCTGAATATAACCCCTGCACGGTCAACTCGAAACACGAGGAGACCGGAAAGAAAACGGCAGCGAGCCCTGGTGCTGTCATTACATATATATATTGCTAAATACATTGAAAATAAGTCATTGAAAATGACACAGTCCCCATTAAATTTTGGAAAGTTCTCTTTGTGCTCGTCATATTAAAGCAGAGGGGTTGTTGCGAGCCTGTCTTTGAAACTTGAGTTCCAAGTGGCGTATACAACAGATTGTTTATTTTCATCAAAACACGTGTTCCGTGTAGTAGTAATATGGCCAAAAATAAAAACAGCCGTAATTTGTCCATCTTTGATCTGATTATGAAACACACTGATATGTATGATGTATGTGCCAATATGAATGAAAATGGTACATAAATTGTGGAAATGTAGTAGTAAGGCCAAAAAGTCAGATGGCTGTCAATCGGCCATCCTTGACCAGATTTTGAAACAAATTGTCATGGACATGCATTCTAACATGTATATAAAAGTACATGTATGTGCCAAATTTGAATGAAAACTGACAGAGCACGCATTAAGAGATACCGCATAAAAAAACAAAAAAACAAGATGCCTGCCAGTTGACCATCTTTGATCCAATTGCAAAATAAATCGTCATGAACATGTATCCTAACATGTATAATCTATGTACCAAGTTTGAATGACAACTGACAAAGCATGTCCAAAATACAACATTTTCAAAAAACAAGATGGCTGCTAGTCGGCCATTTTGAATCGAATCGCTAAACCACTGCATGTGCATATGTCCCACATAAGGTACTAGGCACATGCAAGGAATGAACAAAATCGGTCCACAGAATTCTGAAATATGACTCTGGACAGACTGACAGACGGACGGACGGACGGACGGACAGACTCGGGAACACACAGACGGCCGGGGACATGTATCCTAACATGTATGATCTATGTACTAAATTTGAATGAAAACTAACAAAGCATGTCCAAAATATGACATTTTCAAAAAACAAGATGGCTGCCAGTCAGTCATCTTTGATCCATTTGTGAAATAAATCGTCATGGACATGTATCCTAACATGTATAATCTATGTACCAAGTTTGAAATAAAAATGCCAAAGCATGTCCAAAATACACTATTTTCAAAAAACAAGATGGCTGCCAGTCGGCCATTTTGAATCGAATCGCTAAACCACTGCATGTGCATATGTCCCACATAAAGTACTAACACATGCAAAGAATGAACGGAATCGGTCCAAGGGATTCTGAGATATGACTCCGGACAGACGCACGGACGGAGACCGAATTATAAGTCCTCGTTTTCGGACTTCGTCCGAACGGGGACTAATAAAAGACGACATGATGAGGGAAACGAATTACAGTTGTAAAAGGTGCCGCCATGAAAACCAACTGGTTACATAGTGGCGTCGGATTTTAATTTCTTTGTTGTGAAAAATACTACACACAAAGGGGAAAACGACACGAGGGTAAAAATGACAAGGAAAACTTATCCTACCAGCTACCATGTCGGATGCCGTGCAGCGGCAACAACCCAAGCTATAAATCCGGACAGGAAAAAAAAAAGCAGGCGATCCAGCAGAGCTCGCTAGATTTCATCTCCACTTGAGGCAGAGAGAAAATCAGAGTGATGGACAGCTACCTGTGGCGCTGCCAGGTGGCCTCGGTCACGTGGGTTCATGACGTAAGGGGTAAAAGAATCTTGAGGTCATGGGGCTTCCCCTGACCTGGATTCTATCTCTCCGTCACCGGCAGAATCGCTGATTAATGCCGACAGTTCAAAATAGTCATTTTGACTGACCGGAGTCTATGGTGGGTAATTGAACGTAGTGAATTAGAATAGAATAGAATAGAATAGAATAGAATAGAATAGAATAGAATAGAATAGAATAGAATAGAATAGAATAGAATAGAATAGAATAGAATAGAATAGAATAGAATAGAATAGAATAGAATAGAATAGAATAGAATTCTTTATTAATACCGTAAATGAGAAATTTCTTTTTTGGTTAAGTTTTACATAGTTGAGCCATCATAAAAGTATCCGTGAATAGTATAGGCGAGAAAATTTACAATATGTAAGAATGTGGCATATGTAGTTTATAATGTATTCCTTATGTTGTAACACTGTTTAATGCACTTTATGGTTTCTTTGAATAATGAAGTGTTTTTATTACTCATTATTTGTATGAGTATCTTTGAATCCCTCTATACAGGATTTAGCTATTGCATATAGAATGTCTCTGTTGTTGCATATAAGGTGCATTCTGTTGTGAAATGTTCTTCATCTTCAATTTTGGCACAGTTTTTACAATTCTGCTTTGTAGCGGTATTTTAGGTTTTTGATGATGACCAGTTTCAATTTTCAGTTTGTGGCAACTCATTCTAAATCTTGCAAATGTCCTTATATGGTTAGCAATATGTAGATCAGGTCATACAAGTTAAATGTCTTCAATAAAGTACAGGTTGAATGTCTATATGCAATAGTCTTTCTCCAGATGATAGTTAATATGCATTTTTACTGGGGTCACATGACCATGTATGGTCATTAAATATCTAAACCCTCAATATAAAACAGTGTGAATGCTTCTATCTGTAAGTGCTTTTGATACGACTCTGAACAGACATATACATAATAATAATAATAATAATAACTTTATTGCATCCTTAGAAATACAATGTTTCTATCAGTTAATAGCGATAAAGATTAGTTGTGATAACTACTACTACAAAAAAAGTTAGTTGTTAATATGATAAAGCAAGTGTTACATATCAAATGGCATTTTCTTTCCTTGATTGAAATGCGTTATGAATATAATTGCCAATCATTTTTATTATTACATAATCTTTTGAAGTCATCAAGAAATTAAATTTCTGGAGATCATCCTGTGTTTCTTCTGGAAATGTAATATCTTGAATGATTTGTTGGCGTATTACTTTATATTGTGGACGTATCAGGACAAAGTGCAGTTCATCTTCTATTTTATTCTGTGTACATTGTTTGCAAATTATATTTTCAGTCGCTATTTTTGGTTGCATATGCCTCTCTTTTTCTATTGCTAAATTGTGATTACTAGTTTGAAATTTTGTCATTGAAATTCTTTGTTTCATATTCAGCACATCCAAGTATTTTTCAAAATTATAAGAGTCTTTGAATTTTTCATAAGTTCTCAGTTTTGTTTTTTCAGTTATATTTTTTCTCCAGAAATTTATGTATTTTTGTTTAACAACTTTGCCAATTTGCTGTATATGTTTTGTTAACAAATCATTCTGTTGTTCTTGTGAAAAATTCATGTTGTTCATCATATTTTGTATTGAAGAATACCATTGTAAATTGGATTTCTTTTGTTCAAGGTATGCTTGTTTTGTGATATTATTGCCTGGTAATTTACTGATACGAGTCCAGTATTTTATTAAATTGATCCGAATGTCTACTAAGAGTGGGAATTCTCCTACTTCAGCTCTGCATGCAATGTTTGTCATAAATTTGTTCAATCCTAGTACATGTAGTTGTTTGTAAAAATTCAATTGTGTTTTTTCTGTTATTGTTTTGGCCCATTTGTTGTAATCTTGAATTCCATGACCCCAGATTTCAGACCCGTACAATAATATTGGTTGAATACACCTTTTAAAAAGATGGATGAAAGTTCTACAATTTGTTTCTGTTGGTAGGAACTGTTTCAATGCATACATAGCTCGGGCTGCTTTATCTGCTAAATTTTGTTTGGCTTCAGTGTAGCAGCCATTTGACTTTATATTTATACCCAGGTAGTTGTACATATCTACACAGGTAATATTTTGTTCATTATAATAGAATTTTTCTGTCTTTTTTAGTGTTCCTCGTCTGAAAATAACAACTTTTGTTTTTGTCAGATTTACCTGGAGTTTCCATTTATGACATTAAACCTCTAAACTATTTTATAGTGCATTTTGTAGACCATTTTTTGTTTCAGATATTAACACTAGATCATCTGCATAGAGTAGGGAACTAATTTTACAGTTATTCAATGTAATTGGATCTAATGATTCATCTTCTAGTGAATTATTTAAGGTAGCGGGACTATTATTTGCATACTTGTTTTCATCTTCTAATTGTGACTAAATGACTACCGGGGTACTAATAGACCCGGGAAAGTATATATTTTTAGAATCGCCAGACTTCAAGCTTTTCACAAGTGTATTTTGCATGCCCGTATCTGCAATCTACGACGCGTTACTCAATCAAAGGTGAAAAATTACTTTTTCTGTAAAAAAAATAATTACGCATTTATGCTGGCGATAAGAAGTATTTTTTTCACTTTTCCTAGTTGTTCAATAGTCTGGTAAATTGAATGTGTCTGGTTAGTTTTATTCAAGCAACGCGTTTTAAAAAATAGTGTCCTGAATTTCAATTACTGTTTTAGTCGCATTGCCCCCAACTCAAACCACAACTCGTTGGTAACTAATCGATGAAATAGTTTGTCTGGACACATTCAAGTTCCTCTCATTGTCACCTTAAAGCTGTGAAAATTTGGTGTTAATCCGACGACAATAAGTATACGTTATTTTTTGTTAAAGACCTTGTATTTTGAAAAACATAAACTCCTAGAAAACGTCCATAAAGTAACAGCAAAGATTTTCAAGCTTGTTTATCGGCACAATCAATTTGTTTTCCCATCAATGTCTGTTTTACCATGTGTAGGGACATCCAAATGTGTAAGGCTATTGGAAACCAAAAAATAAAGGAATGGGATAGCTATAATTGGATAAATTCGGCATATGAAAACACCAAAATCAATGATTTTTTTTTCAGTGGCTGTGTGACCTTGTGTCTGACACATTCATATGCAAATGACTAATCTGTGAAACAAACAGGGGCGGAGACAAACCACTCAAATGTTTGGAAACACTCATTGTGTGTCAGATAGCTACTGATAACACATCCTAACATTGCTTTGTCTTGAGTTTATCTTTGAAACTTATAGGCACACAGATTAAACCTGTGTTGTTGATTTCGGGAAAACACTACTGAGGCTGCCTTGCTTCCCTTCAGAAAATCTATATTTTAACCAACTTACATGACATTCTATGTTATATTGACTTTATCCTATGAAAGTTTATGGTGCATTTCATCAATTAATAAATAAATGTGAAAATCGTTATTTTCAACACAAATAATAGTCTCGCTACCTTAAGTCATTAACAAACAAATTAAAAAGCATTGGGCTAATGACACAACCCTGTCTAACACCTTTGGTCGTTTCAAATATGGGTGTAATTTTATTTTTGAAACGAATGCATGATTTTGTATTTAGATACATATTTTTAATGATGTTATAGACTTTCCCATTTATACCATTATTAAGTAATTTATAAAAAAGCCCCTGTCTCCAGATTTTATCAAATGCTTTTCAAAAGTCTATGAAACATGAATACAATTTTCCCTTTGATTTCAAGTATTTGTTGACAACAGTTTTCAATACAAATATCTGATCTGTAGTACGATATCCCTTACGAAATCCTGCCTGATTATTATTTATAATGTTATTATCTTCAGTATATTGACTAATTCTAGTGTTAATTATACTACAGAAAGTTTTACCTACACAACTAGAAACAGCTATTCCTCTATAATTTTCTGGGTCAGTTTTGTCTCCTTTCTTGAAAATATGAGAGATAATACTTATAATATTCCAAAGATCTGGATAAATACCTGAGTCCAGGATTATATTAAATAATTTATGTAGTGGCTGAATTAGGAAGTCTGAACTGTATTTAAGTAATTCTGGGCAATAACCATCATATCCTGATGATTTTTTACTCTTTAGTTTTTTAATGGCTAGCCTAATTTCTTTTTCAGATATCTCATTATTTAAATTATAATTTGTAAAATGTTCTTTTTCTTCCATAGCTGAGATGTTACAGATTATTTGTTTTTGAAAAACAGTATTATTATAATCAGTAGTATTATTATTTAATTGTCCATAGAATTCTTTCCATTTTCTTGGTGGAATTAGATTAGATTGATTTTGAAAGTCATTCATATTGTCATTGCTGTTTAACTTTTTATAATAATCAATCCATTTCTCTGGTGAGATTGGATTATCCTGATCCTTATTTGAGTCTCTTAAATTGTTAATGATTTTCCAGAATTCTATAGGGTTGTTATTGTTAAGTTGTTTTAATTTGTTAACGATTACATTTTCCTCTTTTTTTCTTTTGTATTTAATCATTTTTTTGAATTTCTTTTTCTTGCCAAAAAATGCTTCTCTTAGTTTAGTGTCATAAGGGAATTTATTAAGTAGTTTGACTATTTCAGATACATCTTTTTTGAGAATTTTACACTCCTTATCAAACCATTTTTTGTTATTCTTAGGTTTAAATTTGTTATTGTTATTTTTATTATTGTTCCTACGAAATACCTGATTAGCTAAACTGGTGACTATTGAGTTAAAATCATCCACTGCTATTAACCACTATGATAATCACCTGTCCACACCACATGCGTCAGGGGATAATAACAAATCTGACCAAGTTCACAGTTGTTTGGAGTGAGTTAATCTCAAATCAATGTTTCCACCTCAACAGTATCAACCTTACCTACGTATTCCCTGACATTGCCCTTCTTGAAGAACTTCAACGTTGGATAACTTCTGATTCCAAATATATCAGCCAAGTCGCTCTCAATTGTGGCATCAACTTTACCGAGTTTGATGTCTGAGCCATCATCTTTCAGTTGCTTAGCGGCTTTTGAGTATTCTGGAGCCAAAGCCTTGCAGTGTCCACACCATGGTGCATCTGAAACAAATTACAAGTAATGGTCAGGTTGGTATATTTTGACTGCAGGATGATAGTGTTCACAATTTCTACAACATATTTGTATGTTTACTACAAATCCAAAATGCTAAACAGTAACCACCATTATAAAATTTTAAATTTATTTCATTCTAAAAAGTTAAATTATATTCATGAAAGAACTGCATTAGATATATTACTGTAGGAATGATAATTCAGCTTGAAACTTGAAATGATATAATCTAGTCTTACGACCAATAAAAATGGTTTAAAATATAAAAAATTACTATCCATATTTATCACCAAAGAAATTCAAAATAAATATTTAGAACTCCAATTCATGAAACAGTCTGGAAAGACTGTATTCAGTTTGAATTGAAGTACAACCACCCAGTGTTCCTATGTAACTTTGTCAAGCATCATTTTGAAATGAATTAAATCCTGGGGCAAAACACCATGCAAGGGCAATAGAACATAGTAGCAGACATGCTATCACATGAAAAGTCAACTGACAAAAAATGGGTCTTGTCCCAACTAACAGCAAACCACCTGTTTAATCTATAGCTCTAGTTATGCATCTATTAAATTTGCCAAGTACCACAATCACAGAACACCAGTGTTTGGGACTTAAATGCCCACAATTTTTGCTTTCAGTCGCTGAATTTGGTGAAGTACAGAGACTGGTGTATCTCAAGGATTCCCCATCTACTCATTCTCCACTATAATCCCTATAGTTGCACCGGGGGACACTTTTTTGATGAATAAAGACTTTGCACTTTGACATAAACACTTAAGTTGAAATCATATTTTTAAAAAATCACTCAGACAGATGTTCCCAGGAAATCATCTTTTTGATCTTTATTGATCATTCTTGCTAAGCAAAGGATGAGAAACACATCAGGTATGGAGATACACACAAAGTAGCTATCATCTACAATAATATTTCTAAAAGGTTTATTTGAGTGATTGAATGATGTCATACTATCACCCGAGTAGATCACCTCATTGATAGCATAGAGCTGTAAATTTACCATCAGCTAAACAAAGCCATGGTGGAATGCATTTCACAAGTTGCCAACTGAGCAACGAAGACATAATGTAATATCATACAGTTCACTGTCTGGGTGCAAAAATGAATGTGCACAGATGAAAAAAAAAGAGATCTAGCAGAAGCACATCACCAATGTGGCATGTGTGTGATGTACATACATGTATACGCCAATTGGAAAAATATTGAAACCTGAATGATGTGTGTCATTTGCAATATGCCAACATACTTCAGTGAAGGTTGTGTGCTGCTCTACATAAAACCCATTCTCAACACTCGCGCAAATTGTTCACGTTTGAGATGACCTCAAAAATAAATCATGGTGACAATCCAATATGATGTGCTAATAAATTATATGACAGTTCCCGCAACTCACTGCGCAGAGTGATATGTGTCGCTCATTGTCACATACGATTTTACAAGTTAATTTTCACTTCCTGCATGATCTCTCAATGCTGGTATTTTCTTCTCACGTGAGACAGTGCAGCTATATAGGGACATGAAGCTGCATGATCTTGATACACAGCATTTCTGTGCGAGACAGTTCCAGGAAGGTTCCTGCACAATTAATAACAAGGAATGTGATGCAACAGGTTGCAAGGAAGAATCACCATCATCAACACCATGGGGCCACTCACTGCATGCTGCTACTGCATGCTGCTGCTGCCAAGAGATTTGCTGCCTTTCTACCAACAGACTTCTCATCAATATACAAAACCAATCTTACTATTTCTTGTGGTTATGAAAATCTCATAATTTGAAATATATTTAATAGATCTGTACTATACAATTATAACACATTATTACAACAATAACATAGCCCTTGCTACCAGTTAGGCAATAGATACATTTATTATTGATGAGTGACTAAACAAAAATTAATTTAGCAAATGCTTCAGTTTTAACTGTACACAGTAGGGTTGAATTTGACAATAAAATAGTGAATTGACCACCTGTATTTGAATTTTAGAGAAGTTAAACCCTAAATAACTAACATGGTTTCAACTTAATCCACACTATGCTAGATGAGCCTGGTGGATCTATTTTTGAATTGTACAGTGCTATATGTGTATACTGATAATTCTCAAACATTTATGCTGGCAAAGAGACAGTTTGATATTTTACAGGATCTCACAGGACAATAACTACTACAGGTAAATACTGTAACAGGTTGTTCAGTTTAGGCAAAGTCTCTATAGTCTTTGGTCTAGGTAAGCGTCATCGTGCACTAAATCAAGAATCATAATACAGGAGAAAAAGAAGCTTCTATGCATAGTCACGCTATGTCTATCTATATCATACAGTCATGTTTGTGTATCGACTCGACTGATTAACCAAATGTACTTAGTAAGGCATAGGATGCAGATGGGAAAGACTGAATAATTTTTGGTTTTACAACGAATCGTCACAAACATTTATTACTGGTCATTACACAAGTTGATTTTCTCGGAGGGGGGACTGCTGTAACTACACAATCTGACCTCTGGTTTAGAACTTACAGAATTCAACAAGGGGGAAACAAAACTGCTGTAACTACACAATCTGACCTATGGTTTAGAACTTACAGAATTCAACAAGAACATAGTCATTTCCGTCGATCACTTCTTGAAAATTGTCTGTAGTAAGGATGAGGACATCATCTTCTTCAGTAATGTCTGCTTCACCATAAACAATGGCAACGCAGGCAAGGAAAGCAAGGAAATACTTCATTTTGGGCAATATCCAATTGGTTTCTGTCAACTCGATTCTTTGGTTCAGATGTGCAACTTCTCAGAGCAAATGTGGCAAAGGGATTAAGCAGTAGCACACATGCGTATTAAAGGCTGGTTAGGCTGCGTGTTGATTTGTAATTGGTACATACCAGTATACTATCGTGTATCTCCATATAGATCTCGCATAGTAATAAAGAGTTTACTACATTCAAAGCTGCATGAATGAGTTGTTTACTACAGGGGAGTAAGTTGTATGATCACTTTGATAGAACAAGTGATACAATATTGTGTATCTCAAAATTATAATGGTTATAATGAGTGGTGATTGATAGTGGCAATTTCAAATCGATAGTGATGAATTGCTGCTGCAAAAAAAAACAATGTTGCACTTCTGTTCTAGAATTGCGTTGATACATCATTATAATTACTGCTGTTGGCGTTTTTTTTTCATGCAGCTGGAATTTAAAGTTTCAAGACTTTCAATATCTGATAATAAACACAGCACAGTTGCTCTAAGCTAAACTAAAATATGACTTCAGTGTTTGTATCTTTAGTTAGCAAGAAGAGTAATAATGTACATTACTTTATTTTAGCTGGAATTAATTTTTGCTTTTTGGTGTTTTGTAAGGAATTTATTTTCACTAATTTTTGATGAGTTGAATGTGAAATATAGAAAAAAAAGTATATTTGCTGGATTTTATTTTCACTAAAACATCCCTTCAGTGAAAACAGTGAAAATAAATTCCAAGCGAAAATATGGTATTCTACAGTAGTTTAATTGTGATTACCGCCAGGTACTAATTATACAGCTAATGATAAATATGTTTTCAGAAAGCTGGGCTGAAAGAGAATATGATCATGTACGTTTCATATTAGTTTTACCTGAGGGGATTAGATATGAACGCTGATATGAACCAGTAACCTTTTAAAATTTGTCTTTATCTGCAGGATTAGTTGTTTTCTCATTGTTTGTTCTTTTGTTGTTTTTTTATTTTTCATATTACTTTACAATATACCAGGGTAATGATCTTTGAAATTAGACCCCAGAATTGTACCGGTAATGTGCCTTATAGTTCAGAAGATATAGTCCATCAAATTTTAAGGACTCAATTTAAAGGCTCATGTTCAAATTTTGAAATCTTACCACAAAATCAACAGCTGGCAAGAAAGTCTATAAGATGCAATTTTTAGGCCCAATTCATGATTAACAGATGGTATAATTTGAATATTGTTTCCGTGAAAAAAAATTGTGAAAGATAACAATTTCAATAGTCATAACAGCCAAAAATTATTCATAAAAATTCTATAAAATATTTATTCATATTTCTCCATAGATGAACAAATACAGCAGTGTACCAAAGTGGTAATGGGACACACATGCCTTTTAATGTTAGTTCTATGTACATAACAGTGAACCATTATTTGCTTTGTCATAAACAATCAGCTTCAATTTAGTGGTGATAATAACTTTAATAAATTTATTGCCTTTTTTATAAATAATTTTACATTGGGTTATAGCAAAAAGTGATATTTTATGAAATGTGCCTCTCTATTGCACATATATAATCAGCTATATTGAAAATAATGTTAGTATCTTTACTAGAAAGTAAATATGTGAATAGATTTTTACTGTCTTTCATCTTTGATAAAATTTTGATTTTATTGAAGAATATTTTTCGTTCAGTGTCATATTTCTGACAAGTCAATAGAAATGTTCTTCATCCCTGATTAAATTGTCATTACATCTTTGGCATATCCTCTCGATAAAGAACGGATGGCCAAGTTCGTAGAGAACCACAATTAGGACGTTATTGTGTTTTTTTTATGTACCGGGAGATATGTGGAGGGAATCTAGTGCATGACAAAGTGAAACATGACTACAGTTATATAAAGGATATGTGCATACATGCTTACAGTACCACTTTCGTTATTCCATGTTTTAAATTTTTATTCAACATAATATATGTTATTCAAAAAAATAAATACAAAATAAAGATGAAACAATTTGAAATCTCTTTATCATTGTCACGCATTGAATTGGACAGACGGATTTCATCATGGATCAGCCAGTTTCATTTCAGCATCAGACATTATTCGGAGGCCTTTTTTTTTTATGTTAGGTCTCATGATAAACAGAAACGTTTAAAATTGTTCAACAACAAATAAAAGAACTAGACAAGCTTGAAATATAATATGATACAGTAAGAATACTTGTTTGTGCTTCAATTGAGATTTGCTCATAGTTTACACAGGATATAATAAAGCTGGATTATAAATATATCAGTATGCAAATTAAATCTTTTATCTTTAGTATGTCACTCAAAATGATATTTAAATTTATGTAGGACATATTTACCCACAACTGGGTTTTTTGAAATTCTGCAAATAAGGTAATTAATCAGTTCTGAGCATTATCCCAGAGCATCTATGTACCAATTAAGTTTCATTGAAATCTGATAATTGGTTTTTGAGATATCAGTGGAGAATACACACACACACACACTAACCGCAAAAATGCAAAAATTCTCCAGTGACAGACGTTGACAAGATACCTTGGAAAATGGTCATGGAAACACATACCACACAAAATTTAAACAACAAATTGTTAAATACATGTATATAAAATCATGAGTTCGCAATGCAAATATTATATTATATTTTATAAAAAGGTGTTAGGTCATTGTTGTCACCAAGGAGATACACACAAAATAGAAGGGCTAGCCCACTTGTTTATTAGTCAATCCAATTCATACATTATTTTATTTTAATCCTGTCAAGTAGTCAACCAGTCTTTTGTTTTACCAGATACCTATCGGTATAACAAAATATCTTTTCTTTATTTATAAGCACCAGTATCTAGGAAACTAAGCACTGTTTGAATTTTAAATGACTCGTTTGTAATTTCATGGTTTTTTAAACACCCTGATATTCCCAAAATATAGCTGAATCCTGTTACACAAGGAAGATTGCTATGGTAAGACTTATATAAACATTTTGCTATGATTACTTCTCTTTTTCCTTTCTGTATTAATTGCTCTGTTTAGAGTAATCATATTTTAAATATAGTTAAAACAAGTAATTTGCAAGTCTGCCAATCATAATAAATTGCTCAGTTTGTAAAGTCAATGTGACTTTTGATTATCATCACGTGATTTCCTTATATGGCAACCAGAAGAACCTTATGTAGCACAAGATTATGTCGCAATTCTTTTGCTTGAACACTTTCAGACTTCCTGAATGCAAACACTGACAACTTTTACCAAGATTTGAAGGCTTTTGTGCGTACTAAACGCGTTTTGTTTATGCTTGTGATAAATTTAGATTCGTGCGTCCCTGAATTGCAACATTGCAACAACAAAACTCAAGATCCACGAAGATGAGTGGATGCAACAGGTATGAGCCAGACTTCTCAGCATCAGCAATTTTACATGATTTCCACTATCGTGCAAAGAATGAAGACCCTGAATCCGAAAAAAGTCGACTCATTAAAACGGCTGCACAACTTATTAAAATGATATAAAATCGTCCAGCACAACTAGTCATTTATACCCAAACACTGAAGAAATGCAACGCACTGAGAAAGCCATCAAGTACCTTCTATCCACCCTGAAAGTTTTACTTAAAGATATGTTTGTTGGAAAAGACACTGACATTAAGGTGGCATCCATAGGACAGGCCATCATGCAGTCAGTTCGCCCACGAGTTATAGTGACTCCACTACAATGGGTTTTGGGTACAGAAGTTTGAACATATAGTGCTAATTTGCACCAAAGAACTGACATTCCTGGTTTCACACCATGTTTCTGTTGCAAAAGTCAATATTAAATATTATAAGCAGTTATCAAAGAGCATGGTCAAATTAAAGTATGCCCAGTTACCCAGTTTGATAGTAGGTCTCTTGGTTGTTACATCCATCTAGACCATCTTGGAATGATTTTATGCAAATTGTACATCAAGGTCCTCATCCTAGGGTCTCATCTATAATTTTCATGCCAATGATCGATATGAAATCAACTGATGAACCATGTATCTTCTATCTGCTTCATCAGTGAACAAGCCAAGAAGTATGATGTAACACCAGTGCTCACCTTCGACCAGCCTTTGTGATGGGAATCACTAGAAATCCAACAGAATGAGCCCACAAGTAGCAATTTGAGAAATATTGTTCTCAGACTGGGTGGTCTGCATGTGCAAATGAGTTTTCTGGGTTGCATTGGACATTTGATGAGTGGATCTGGACTTAAGAAACTATTGGAGACAATTTATGTCGAGAATGCTGTTGGACATATGTTGAGTGGCAAGGCCATTTCCAGCGCTATTAGGGGTCACATTCTAGTGGAAGCAGCATTATATGCATTGCTTTTGTCAATGATGTATGACCTTCCATTATCAAGAAAAGAATCAGACATTCAAGAAGATACCAGTGCTAGTGAATTAACAGATATACCCGAACATGGCGATTCCAGTAATGCAAATCAGTCACAAACACAAGATACAACAATGAGTTGAAAGATGCAGGGATCATCCTAGAGAGGCTGGTTGCACACAAGCTGAAGATATAATCGGTTTGTTCAGGGGAAGTACTGACTCTAAGAAAGAACTGGTAACTGGGCGCCCAATTTAAAAGCTGTTTCAGACATGCTTCCATACTTTGCTGCATCTGGCCATAATCTTTATGCATAGTCAGTCTACATATAACTTCAGATTATGTCAAAACTACCAGAAAGTAATGCTGATGTATTTCGATCATTCCTGAATGGATACCATGTGGTTAGGCGGACAGACTGGGCAGGTATATCGACTGATCTTGCAATTGAAGTGTTGATGAGGAGTGTCATAACAAGGGGTGGGCTGACAAGGGGTAGAGGTATGTGAGAAATACAACGTACGGTTTGGCTACTCTCGACACCTGTATGTGCAGAAGTCAACCGTGCAATTGAAGAGTTCACTGGTGTTTCTTACATTCCAAGTGAGCAACACAAAGAGAGTGCAAAGACCATCATAATAACCTAATGGAGTTGGTACAGTTTATTTCGTGCAAGAAATCCATTCACGAACAACTCTTCTCTATTTAAAATATAGCTACTGGAGTTATTGCTGGTGACACAGTAAATGTCGATAATGCTAGGTCTATTGGTGCTGAAATAATAAAGTCTATGATTAGAAAAAGCGTGAGTGATTTTTCATTCACTAAAAAAGAACAGGCTAAAACATTAAGTGTGAAAACATCATTAAAGCTTGATGCAGATGAAGTACAAGTTGATCCCCAGTCATTATTTCAAAGACTTGTTTCCATTGCAAGGGGAATTGTATCAACAGACGAGTTGTCCAGTCTTTTCACATATGAGCTGTGTACTCATCCACCAGCATTGTTTGCCTCTGATGGACTGATGCGGGAAGCAAACAAGCCAGCTTTAGCCGAAGCAGTCTGGAAATGTGTTGGTCCCATTACTAGTGACATGTCCATTGAGGTTCAGTATGTTATTGATGGCGGTTCACTTTTACAAACCAACAAGCAGTTTCAATGTCATGCTTTAGTGTTTGACCAAGATGATGATTCAAAAGACGACATTGTGGAGTCAGGAGAAAAAGCTTTGGTCCTTTTATATGGTGGGAGGTCCAGTGAAACATTGGATTCACTCACAATGGGAAAATTCTTTCAGAAAGTTGCTACAAGCGTTACATGTGTAGGGCCTGAGAATATTTCATCAACATCTGCAGCTGTAGGTTACCATAGTCAATGGGTATTACACCAGGTTCTGATGTGGAAAGGGCAAACTCATGTTAATACAGAAGAATGGGGCTGGAAAGTGAAGAAGGCAAAATTGCTTGCTATCCAAACTGACAAGCCTCCTGCACCCGATAAATTACTAAAAGTTATCAGATGTAAATGTAAAGCAGACTATCGAACGACACGACAACCAGCCAACCAACCAAACTATTTTCATACCAATCCCAAACAGAATGAAGATATTACAAAACACAAGTCTGATCATGGTAAGTTTGTAACTGTCTCATTCTACCACAAACTTTCACATATTTATTGATATAATTGATACCTCGAAAGTCTTGACAATCACTCTTTTGATATTATACCACATCAAACCTCGATATGAGCCCCTTTCATTATGTGATCATTGCCACATTCCACATACCTGTAACTGTGAAATGTCCTTCATATATATTACCTTTGTATCACCAATCTTTACATGATACAATCACATATACTTTGATAAACACGATTCATCTGTATGTTTGTATGCAGATGTATGTGGGAGGTGCCAGTTACGGAGACCGACTGCAGCAACGCATCATGTTGATTTGGTGAATGATGGATCTAAATATGCCCCAAATATTCCTGAAATTTTGTTTTTTAATAATAAAAATGAAATATGAACAATAAGAGTTTTCTATACTGTGTAGAATTTATACTGATAAAATGCCAATGAAACAAGACTAATACCAGACCCTGTATATTTCTGAAAATGTCACCACTTGGTGGCGCTGTACATGCATATAGAGAGCGCTATTTGCTTCACCATGTGCAAAAAAATGTTTGGCTGACTAAATATGATAAGTGTGGTAAGTGTGATAAATATGTGGATATATTGACCATTATTATCCCATATGCATTTGTATATGTACGTCTTACTGCATCAATAAAACGGCTTAATATTTCCAATATATGGGCACTATTAATACCTGAAAAAATCAACTTTCCCTTTGTCCGATTTTGGTAGACTTTTGATATGTTGTTTATAGATGTCTATTGTTGATAAATCTGCAAAGAAACTTTCTGTTGCAATTTTGTCCAGGATGACCTAAAAATCAAATTAGATTGACTAGATTACTAGCTTTTAAAAGAAATCGGCTTCACAAGGTCGACGGACTTCTGACGTCAGCAATGACGTCATCATGCATGTTGCAGTGATCTGTTACAGATGCAGATTTATATTTCATTCATTGTTTTTTAAAATATTGTTGCTATACAGTAATACATTTCAATGGTAATTAGAGGTTATTGCATGGTTGGATATCTGCGGTAGGTAAAATCAGTGTTAAAAACAATAAATCTTCAACATGCTCTAAAAAAATTTGCCCAACGGTTTAGGTCTTGGGTTTTTTTCAATGACCTTAGCCAACGTTTGAAACAAAATTCGCTAATGTACTATTTTATTCCGGGTCTAACCCTAAATCCACTGGATTATCTACTAGTAGTTTATAAGCTGTCACTCAAATTACTACCAATAATGTTTAAAGGGCAAGTGTACGCTCAAATTTCATGTAAACAAACAATGTATTTTTCGAAAAGAACACAGCCCGACCACCACTGTCCTTTATTAACGATGAACTCACTCTCAGGCACACAATGCTAGAAGCAAAATGTAGCTAAATCCATGTCTTCTACATATTTCAGAATTCTTGCTTTTTTTATTATTTCACCAAATACCCAAAAGCCAATAGTGCAAAACTTATGTGTCTATGTCAATGTATGAATATTACAATACATGATGCAATAAATGAGTTTTGGGCTCTCCAGCTTCCCTGGTTGCTTAGTTACCACAGGCACAAAGTGGAGGGAGGGGTCGAATGGAGATGGAATCATTTTTTCGGTCAGCAGAAATACATTTTTGGGCAGTTTTTTTGAAAATACCTACCACAGACTTGTACATGTTCACTCTCTATTTCAAGATATTTTTATAAAACCAAGCAATGATAAAACATAAAAAAATGAGTTTCACATTCATACACTCAAAATGGCTATGAACAAAATATATTTTATATCCTTTTGGTATCTTTGCAAAATATTTCTGGGAGACAACATGAAAGCTTCATGTTATGAAATCACCTCACACAAAATTAATTTTTTGCTTAAGTTTAATGTTTGTTTTGATTTTTCGGAGGTTTCCAGCAATTCCACTCTACCTACGCATGCGTCAGGTGGTCATAGCATGTAATTGTTTACAAACAAGCGTCTACCCATGAGCCTTTACGTTCTTAGCCTGTTATTGATATTGTCGCTTGGGACTCATTCCCCGTGCGTGCGTAGGTGATGACCCTCCCTCTTTAGTTATCAAGCAATAAAAACTTGGAATTTAAATTACTTTAAAAAAAAATACTATCCATAAATTCTATTCTAGCCGCTAGTTTAACGCAACATTAAGTTTAAAGTCATGTAAGGAATTGTTATTGTAATGGCAGGACTCCAGAAGGAGTACCTACACTTTATGCAATTTTTTTTAAATTATGCTAATTTATTCATGACGTAGCAGTTTCTGTGCTCATGAATATTCATTAATTTGTGGATCAATACATTCTAAAAGGGGCGATATATTATTTTGGGGGGAAGAGTTAGAAAGGGGGATTAGCAATCCTTAGGGGGTCATTACAAAAGAAGGTACCCATTTGGAGAGCAGCATTAATCCTCTTGTCCGTTGTTGCACGTGACCTACAGCTGTCAACCGTTGCACTTGTACTTCAACTGGCTTCCATGTGAGGTAGTTTCTTGTGTTCTGTTTTTCTGACATGAGTTCTTGATATACAGAAGTTGCTGTTTATGTTTTTTTTTCTTTCATATCTTGTCTTGTAGGAGTGTCCTGTCCGTGTTTTGAACTTGCAATCTCTGAGTTCCCAGCGCACTGTCTTGTCCACTGTGCCACGAGCGTCTTCACATAAATGATAAGATTTAAGTCCTACTTATAGGATCAATGTTTTCACTAGCATTCAAAAATCGTACTAACCGTACTGGATTCGAACCAGCGATCTCTCACATTGCCTACATTGTACATATCCACTGAACCATATGGGTAGTCATGCAAATGAATGATTTGTTTTCACATTTAGCTTTATTGCAAATTAGTGTTTGCGAAAAAAGACTGGCAGACATGGGAATTGAACCCTGGTCCTCCTGATCACTGTGTAGACAACTGAACCACAAGACCACAATTGATTAACTGGATGTGTTTGCATTTGATAAGACTATATAGTGTGTATATATATAGAAATACAACATATTTCTATTATTGAGTTACAATTGTCCAAAAAATTGCCAATTTTGTGTTTTTACTTGTGTAAACTATATGCATGCCATAACCCGTTAGTGTACATCTTGCCAATTGGCTGTTTGCCATTTGCGTTGCCCATACCTGATCCGACCCTAACCCTAATGCCAAGACATGTTCCTGTTTATAATTGCTCAATAATGATATGCCTTCAACGGAAAGAGTCTGTAAAGTATGTCGTGCTAATTTTGTTGAGGATGAATATCATTTTCTGTTGATTTCCCAGCCTATATCACATTAAGATGAGAGTTAATCTCCCAACATTATTCATTCCAACCAACCATGGATAAATTTCAAAGGCTTTTTCAAGCAACAAATGGTGTTATTCTACGAAATATTTGTGTGTTTGTGTTCAGAGCATTTGAAGTTAGGAAACAATTGTTAACAAATTAATTATTATTTAATTCCATGTGATCAATAACCGAGAATATTAACATATTCTACTTGTACCTGTTACATTTTAAGCATTGGTTTGATATGTTTGTATATGGGCCGGTGGCCTAGGAAAGCAATAAATACTTATTATAATGATAGTCTGTTGTGCACTGTCTGTGGGTAACTTGCATTGATGTCAACTGATTAAACAAGACGTGTTTAAGTAATTTCCACTATTAACAAGTGGTTAAATTGTGACAATAAATGTGTGGACAAATGTTTGAGATTAATTTTGGTGTAGACAACTCTCGTTTAATTATTTTACACCATTACAAGTTGTTAAATTGAGAGAATAAATGTCTCAACAAATATTTAATACTTAATTTGGTGTAAACAACTCACGTTTGATTAATTCTCACAATTACAGGTTGTTAAATTGAGAGAATAAGTGTGCGGACAAATATTTTAGACTTATTTTGGTGTAGACAGCTCTCGTTTAATTATTTTACACCATTACAAGTTGTTAAATTGAGAGAATAAATGTGCGGACAAATATTTTAGACTTATTTTGGTGTAGACAGCTCTCGTTTAATTATTTTACACAATTACAAGTTGTTAAATTGAGAGAATAAAAGTATGGACTAATATTTGAGACTTATTTTGGTGTAAACAACTCGCGTTTGATTAATTCCCACAATTACAAGTTGTTAAATTGAGAGACTAAATGTGTGGACAAATATTTTAGACTTATTTTGGTGTAGAAAAGTCGCATTTAATTTACTTTCACAAATTACAAATTGTTAAATTGAGAGAATAAATGTGTGGACAAATATTTGAGACTTATTTTGGTTTAGACAACTCTCATTTAATAATTTTACACCATAAGTTGTTAAATTGAGAGAATAAATGTGTCGACAAATATTTGATACTTATTTAGGTGTAAGAACTCGTGTTTGACCAACTTCCACCATTGCAAGTTGTTAAAATAATGAAATAAATATACTGGTATCATTGGATATTTGATTTAATTGTGAAACTTTCTAGCAAAATGTTAACTGCTGGCTTCGAACCCTCAACCAAAATTCTGCAGACACAGTATAAATTCCACAACACCACAGAAGATATTCGTCTGTTGCCTGAATTGCTTACTTTAACAAAACTTACCTTGACTTGGGTCTTGTTTATCTCTTGTCACAATCTGTAAACTGTTGAACAAATTGCTTTTATTATTATTTTTTTGGGGGCCATTGCTTCAAAAGTCTTAGGTTTGAGAACCGCTAGTCCGGTCGATATGAAATTCAGTATATAGCATCTATTCATATAGCTCTATAAAATTGTCATAAAAAATGTTTGATTACCAGTTTAAGACGTAAGTTATTTTATTATTTATTCATTCAGTTTTGTATGGTGGAGTTTTGTGAGGTTTATTATTTTTCGCGACGTTCTTTGTTTACTTGTTTACGGTTTGTGAGATTTCAGTTTATTTGATTTACGTTTTTACGGTAGCTCTGAGCAGGACTCGAACCCACTGTCTTTTCAAGCTAATTTGTGTACCACGCCACGACGTTGGTCGTTAAGTGGTGTTCATTTTTCTAACTACTCCAGTGTTCCGATGAGTTGAACGGAAAAGCCAAAACGATTGCTGGTTTCTGATTGCTTCGGTTCTGGTGAGTGTGTATCTAGTGTGATTCGAACCCATTGGGAGTTTTTTTTTATTTCCCATGTTGGCTACGCCGTAATATGCAACCACTTCCCTGTTTTATTGTGATTTTGAGAGTGTTTAATGATGTTTTCCTCACCCGTCACGCCATGACCCAGTTTCACGGCCATTTTGCAACACAGTGCGTGACCCTCGGCGTGACCCGACTGATTATTTGATCGTTCTGTTCAACTGTTAAGCTAGGATTTATTACCGTTATTATCATTATATTGTCACGTGATTTGTTTTACCTTATGTGTAATGTCTTAAGTATCTTTATTGTAATTTGTATATACCAATTCGTATATAATAATAATAATAATAATAATAAAATAATAAATAATAATAATAATAATGTTTATTCAACCTTTGTATCGGCAGCATGAAAACAGTAATACATATATTTAAATTACATTCATCATTTCTTTTCTATATTGCCATAAATCAGTTACATATTTCCTAATTAAAGCTAATGACGTATTTCCCAAATTTTCATTTATGTTCCATACTGTATCACCAAAAAGGAAATTGAACCTATAATTCAACCCCCCTGAAAGAAAACTATTCATTAGTGATGAAGATTCAACATTGTTTCTCAGTGATCGAGGTTTCTAATGCTAAATAAAATTCCTTTCTAATATGATTAGATGACGTACAAAGATAAAGAAAGTGGTAAATGTCTTCTTTGCCCTGATTGCAGACTCCACAAATTCCATTACCCCTGTAATTTTTCTATCCCATTTTGTTACCTTCAAGATCTAAAGAGTTTGACCTAGTTTTAAAGACAAGGGAGATACCATGATGATCATAAGGATCCATTATGTAATTTTCTTTTTTAATGTTTCTTTTAATCCAACAGTAGTGTTTTAATGATTTCATCTTGTCTAAATTTTGTGTAAACATGTTTATTTCATTTTCTTTACTGATTTTGATAAAACTTCTTCTCCATTTTGGATTTGGGGGTATTTCATTTCCATAGATATGATCCATGCCATTAGTCACTAGAATGTTTTCTACATATTTAGGCCAATTCCAAGCCAGTTTAACTTTGTTTTTATACTGAGTATTCATTTCTTTAAAAACTATTTTAGTCCATCTATTGTTTTTCATTTTCTGAAGTCTATCCAGGTATTGAATCTGCACTTTATCTTGGATGTAATTCAAGTCTTCCCATCCTAAGTCCCCCAACACTGCAGGTCCTGCCACATTTCTGTTTACTTTGAATAAAAATTTCCCAAATTGGTACTGAATACTTTGTAATTTCTTTTTAAACTCTCTGCTATCCTGAAACCATATTCCACACCCATAATTCATTGATGGCATGATTATGCTATGCCATAACACATCACCATACTCAAATCGATTAAAACTGTTGTGTTGGTTAATTATTGATTTGCCATATGCTAAGATTGTCATATACCGAGGAAACGCCGTCGATTGAAGGTCATGTATTTTGTGACGTCACCAATTCGTGTGTAGGTACGGCTTCTAGATCCGTACCCATTCACAGGTGAAACAAGTACTTACCAGTTATATAGAAGTCTTCATCAAAACCCTTGATTTACGAAACGCAGAAGGGGCAGAAAAGACCTTTCAAAGGTCAAAGTTCGTTCGATGTGATTGGCTGACTGAGCGGTTTTATGAAGAGCGCCCCCACAGTTCTTCCACAAAAACTCAACTTTTGTTTATGAAATAAAGGTCTCTAAGACAGACCGGAAACGGAAACGAGACAAAAACAAAAGATTTTTCAAGTTAGCGTGGGGGAAATAACGTTGCTAAGTATTATCGTCAGGGAAAGCTATTGTTTAAGCTAGTCTGTGATTGGTTGCTGGCAATGTTTGGGGGATTTTGACCAGTTTGTGACGTAGGCTTGTCTTAGAGAATACTACTAATTGAATTTCCATAGACGACAATGTTAACATATGACGAGATTTCTATATGAAAATGATGAAGAAAGTTGAAAACATGGCTCAAAAATGGGAAATAAACATGCCAGTAATCATCCATATGAAAAAAACTAGCATGGTGGCCAGCTCAAACTCTTGCAAATCTCAGGTAAACAAGACACACCTACTGTATTTGGATTGCACTAAGAGAAATCACTAGGAAAACACCAAGATTAGAACATCCAAATACACACAGAATAAACCCACAGGTACACAGCTGCTAAGTTGTAAACAAAATACCACATGTTGGTCTCACCTTTGACCCAGGTGATTACGCCCTCAAACAGGCAACACCTGAGAAAAAAAATATTTAAAAAATTTCATTGGTTATTGCAAGGCATTTAAATTGGGCTACGAGCAGCCATTGGTTGATTAGTGGCATGAGACCTAAACCACGCAGTTAATTTTAGGAACTAATATTCTGATAGGGACCCAACCCTTAAAACACATTTACACGAAAGACCCACCCTTATTATATATACATCAGTTCAAAATGTTAAAAATTACATATTCCACATTATATCAACACAGCAAAAATGTGACCCATTTGATTCCTAAAAATGCCAAAATACTGAAATACTAGTACAATTTTTGTACATCTGTCAATTTGAAATTCACACAAACACAGGCCCTTTATAGAGGTGAGTCATTTGGAAAGCATGCACGACCCGAGAAAAACTAAATGTACAGTACGGTTAGACAATTGTCCAACACTCCACCAAGTGCCCTTTGGAGTTTGATGTTCCCTTAAAAACTTATAAGCAAAGTTTTCTACAGGTAAAAACTGTGAAGAGAAACTGATGCTCTTTGAGTGCAACCACCACTATTAACTTGGGTACTGGAAAATTTAGTTCATTTCGCAAAACACTAGAAATTCAAATGCAAAATAATTTTACTATCAAACATATCTGACCACAAATATGAGACATGATTTGATTAGATGAGCATATTATTCACATCAATGTAATTTCAATAAATTTCATGCAAGGAGGACACGCCCACTTCTATACTTGTGTTGAACCGATCAACATAATCTCTAAATTTTAAGCTACAATCACAGGGGATAGAAAAAATGCATTACAACAAAAATTTAGTTTGTTTTATCTACTCCCTCCTGCATAGTGGACTGTTCTTTTTGCTAATTGCCTTCACCATCTATCTACACAATGGAATGCTCCGTTTATCAATGATCTTCATATACCAGTATATTTACATCGTACATTGTCAAATCCAAGCGTTCAGTGGAGAACAGTTCATTCAACAGGTGTTGATAAAGGACAAACCTTATTTTTTACATTTTTGTAATACATTTTTTCTACTTGCTGTGCTACAAGCCTACAACCCTATAGATATAATAGAATAACCACAACGATTCATGGCAGGATTGACCACAAGGTCAGATTCAACACAAAATAACCAAAAGCGATAAGAATTTTCAAGACATTGAATGGTTTAACAAATTATTCAGTCCTGGGCAGTATTCAGTGCCAAAACCTGGATTCCCAACTAATGGAACAAGGAGTAATCAAACTACTGAACTTCATACTGTCAACCAATCTATTCTAAAAATTCACGAAATTCAGATCAGCATCCAAGAATGTTTTTCATATTGGCCTGGTCAGACATCAATATTGAAAATAAGTATGTACATGTTTAATAGGCCTGGTCAGACATCAATATTGACAATAAGCAAGTACATGTTTGATAGGCCTGGTCAGACATCAATATTTACAACAAACATGTACATGTTTAACATTCTGAATTACTGTTCAACTGTAAGCACACTATTCATTGTGTATCATAAAAACAAGCAGAGACAGACGCACAAATTTCAGCAGATACCGGTAGTTTATTTCTCCCATGGTCATTTAAACAGTGCTGATAAAATATTACAAACCCATAAATTACAACAGACAATGAGCATCATTGATGAATCCAGTTACGAGAATAAGGATTCTTTATTGAAAAAAAAAATAGGGTTTTGGCGACAATATAAAACAGAACCCCCCCCCCCCTTTCCCTTCACTGCAGAAATTGAAGAAAGTAGAGTTTATTGCAGAAAATCGGACATTTCAGAAGAACAGGCAGGTAAAACTAGTTCATGCTTTTTCAATTCTTTTTACCACAGGATTCATTTTCAAACATTGAACACACAATCCTAATTATTCAGAGTTTGCAGCTATTAGTTTGCGTTCCACACCTTCATAAGAAGCCAGAGTGATGAAACTAGTAACGCACCAATTCAGCACTTCACATGTCACCATCTCTTTACATTTGGCGCCAAAATAAAATGACTTTGGGAGAATACTAGGACCTGCATATGCCACCTGTCAAGGAGTATCAGCTTTTTTGAAAATAAAAACACCAATATCACAAACAAACCCAGCTGGCAATGTTCCAGGGAATATTAATGAGAGGATAAGTTTTCAAAGTAATTTTATTTTGACGCCCAATGTAAGCATTAAAATATACAAAATTTCTTGAGAATTTTCTGCACATAATAAAACACAATGCAAGTCGGACCTGAACTCCACTTTGAATATATACCTCATCTACAAACTTGAAAATGCATCTCGATAATATAATCGGATTTTAAAATTCAAAATTATATGAAAAACCTAGAAACAAACTTGTCACAACGATAGAGGTGGTGTAAGGGAATATTTTATTATTTCAAATATATTATAGTGGATTTCAGGTTTACAACTGATCAAATTCAATAAAATTAAAATATATCATTGCTTAAAAAAAAAGGGGGAAAATACGACAGTCAACATTTTCTATTCTTATACATAATCATAAAATAAATGAACCCTTTCTACAACATCACATCAAGGGGGAAAAAAAAAATCACTGGAAGCACAGTACATGCAGGATAAACCACACTTTCAATAAAAATATATTGATTCTTTCATTTATAAGTTCAATGATGGTATATTTATGACCTGTGACCCGAACTTTATTCTGAAGACATGTACCCCCCCCCCCAGATTAACTGATCCAGATGGAAGAGGCTACTGCACAAGATGAAAAGCAACATCAAGGAAGTCATATTAAATCTATTTCATTATATATATATATATATATATACGAAATGTACGCAAGTTACCAAATTATACACGATGACAAAATTATGCACGACATAAAATAGAATAAATTGATTTTAAAAAAAAAAATATTTAAATTTGTTATCTATTGACTGGCAGATAGGAAGATGAAAACTAAGCAAACATAAACAGTATGGCAACAGGTCCTTGTTCCTTACAAACCCAATAAGAACCCTTTTTTTTTTTAAATACATAATTTTTTTAAATTATAATTCAAAAGCTTTCTTCTACAGAATTTTCTACAAAAAAAAAGCAGACGCTTAAAAGCTAAAAAATGCCTGTAGATGCAGAATGTCTTAAGCTGAAATGATTTTACAATTCATCTTTCTTTTGTTCTTCTTGCTCTTCCTCCTCTTCCTCATCCAGATCTTCATCCTTTTAAAAAATAAATAGAAATTCAGTTAAGAATGATTGTGATGTACATGAATAAATGAGGCGAGCTTTGACCTACAATTTCAGCAAATTTTATAAAAACAAATGGGAGAGTTAGGGGGCTTTGAAGAAATTCAAGGTAAATCAGTGGTAGAATAAGTTGTTCCTTTTAAGATTTTAGGAACCAGACTGATATCCAAGTCATTTTTTTAATAATGCAGCCTTTAATAATTTCTTCAGTCATAATGCACAATTTTACATTACAAAACAACTCCAAACATACATTACAACTGAAGGGGGAAAAAAAGAAAGAAAATTTGCCCGTTCTTTAACAAATAATTTTTGGGGGACGAGTTGAATCTGGTAATCCTATGGTATCTACCATTTGTGTTGTGACATCACAAGGAGGGTCAACAGAATACAGCCAATGAGCAGCAGCCAAATCATTCTGTTAAAATAAGAACATTGAACATAACCATGGTAACTATTCTACTTACTTCATCTGATGGGCCGGCGCCATGTTTGCCACCACTTTCTAAGAATTTAGTAAATCCTTCCAAAGTACGCTCACCATTGTAATCTATGATCTGTAAGAAAAAAGTTATGAAATGAAGTTATGAAATGAAGTTATGAAATGAAGTTAAAACTTCAAGATCATTGCATTCAGTGAGGAGGGACCAACTGCTTAATTTAACAAGAGAAGTTTGCAAAATTTGAAAGTTGGGAAAATTAATACTAGAACATTTTATTTAAGATCTTTAGGATGGCAAGCGACATAGTTTTTGCTCCTTACAAAGCATCCTAAAATTCTCAAATATTAAATAAATTTGTATTTTTGTATGAACCTGGCACTGTGGACATGTGAATGTTAAACTCACTAATACAACATGATTTTTCTCTTTGGTTTAATATTTTATTTTATACAAGTACTGACAAATTTTGGCCCTATTGGATAAAATAAATGACTGAAAAATATTGTATTTAGTCATTTACACAAAATAATCCATGCACAAGAAAGGTAATTTTAACAGCCCAAACTGATTTCAGGACACATTTCAGGAGTGCACAGAATATTGCAAATATTGGCATCAATCATCTGAAACAAGCCCACATTAATCACTTTGTTCAAAAACATTATATGGTAATTAGAATTTTGCCTAGAATATTTTAATATGAAGTTTAAAAACTCTGTGCAAATAAATGCTTCAACTTGTAATTTATCAAAGAAATGTACAAGTATTTGGGGAGTGACAATAACTTTTAAACTTGTTGAAAATGGTTGAATATAGAAAACATTATCAAAGGTTATCAAAAGATAAGGATATGCAACTGTGGTGACATATGAACTGAAGATCCTCAGATTGTATTTCGTTTGTGTCTGTTTACAGTTTTTTTTTTAAAGTGTCTAAATATCAGAACGCACTCAATTTATTTACTGCATTAATTAAGTACAACATTTGCACAGTTTTGAGCATTTCTTAGTTAATTTTAAAATCAGCTACAGTCCTTGTCAAAAATTTTGGGAAAATTATGCAGGATCGACGGTAGTTTGGAAAATGCGATAAAAGTTTGTTTTGGTATTTAACAGATTTAGATAAAACGTGTCTGATAACCTTTCCAATTTTACAATTTAATGTTTCCATGGCTACCAACATGATTTCAATGGCATTTTCTTTGCAGGTTATCATGAGCAATACACATATTTTGGTTTAAATTTTATCATTGAATTTCAAAAAAAAAAAATACAAAAAATGTAAGCAAGAAAAAGTTGCCTGCCAAATTATTCATAACAGTACACCAAAGAAGAAAAACAAGCCAGGAATTACTAATATGTTATAACAAATATAAACTTACATCGCTACTGTCTTTTGGGAAAAATTTAAGGGTTGGGAAGCTTTGCACTTTAACAACTTCAATTTCATTTGCAGTAGCATCCATTTTAGCAATGACGATATCTTCCCTGTCTTTGAAATTTTCTGCTAATTCATCATAAATTGGGGCTAGCTGTTTGCAGTGTCCACACCAAGGAGCATCTGCAATGAAGACAACAATGTAATGAGTGGTGAATTACAAACAAATGAATATATAAAGTAGATGTCGAAAATAAAACATTGAACACCTTATAGAGTAGAAATAATAATGCAATAAGAGTTTGTAATTACAAACAAATGAATACATATAGTAGAGCATAAATGTTGAAAAAAAAAAAAAGGTTTGTAACCTATTATGCATGAATTCAATAAGAATAGATATCAACAATTTGGTTACTTACAAAATTCAACAAGTACATCCTTCGTCTTGTCTAGTGCCACTTCTTCAAAGTTCTTTCCAACAAGGACTTTGACAGCCTCCTTATCCCAGTCTTCGGGAACATCCGCTGACATGAGGTGAGGCTGTAAATCAAGAACTCAAGAATTAGTACTATTCCTTATCATGTGCATAATAAATGTCCACTGGGCGCCACAGCTGGGCAGGACAATGTTTTAAAGAAGAGCATTCTATTGGATTATGAATATTCAAATTATTACAGGAAAACAAATTCACACACCTTCAGTTTGCCGTCGAGCACAGCATTAACAAAGGTCTTCATTGTTTCAGCTTTGATTTCATCACTTTCAGGTTTGAATTTAGCCATATCAGCTTCCAGATTGATGAGTCGCACAGCTGGGGTGTCTTCCTTCTTCAGTCCAAAGAATTCCAAAATACGACCATTATCTTCACTGCCGGCATCAATCATGACAAAAAGAACCTTTTTAAAAAAGAAAGATCGGGAATGGTCAATTATAAAAGATCAACAAAAACGCTACAACTTGTATTGCCAAGGTCCTTAAGCATCCATGTTTTGATGCAACCAAGATCCACATAAAATCATGTTTATATGATTAACTGCCATCCAACACATGTTACAGGTACATGTCGACGCAATCTGTCTAAAAATTTGACAAGTCAAATACATTCACACGTTTCCGTAACAATTATAAGGCTAATTAATAGACACAAGAGAATACATTAACCATGACATTTGCCTTTGTACCTTGCACTGCACACATGTAATATCTGTTGAAATTAGGTTCAGCAAAACTGAAATAATGGCCACAGTCAATCATTTTGTGGGTAGAATGACAGGACAAAACTAATTTTCATTTAAGGTTTGGTCAAAATACTGAATATATGAAAGAAATACAAGTCTTTACCTGAAACATTTAAAGTCTATTATCACAACAAACCCGTACCAGGTACATTCACAACAAAGTTGGAATAAGCAATAACAAGCCCCACCCCACCCCACCCCACCGAGTTTAGTTGAGTTGAGTTGAGTTGAGTTTTTGCTGGTAGCAAAATAGCTGCTAGTCAGTCATTTGATTAAATGGTAATAAACATTGCTGTGATGTATATGCCAGTCATCAAAGTCTGTTAGTGTTTTTAGTTTGAATGTAATCAGTCATAGCATTTCTGAGAAATGGCTCTGGACACGTGCATGAACAGACCAACTAATAGTTCCAGATTTCTGAATGTCCGAAACAGGGAAAAAATAACTAAATAGTTACAGTTTTAGTAAAAGGAAGTTCATAAGGGTGAACTTCAGCACAGCACACAACACAACACAACAGCACAGCACACAACACAACACCACACCACACCACACATGCGAGCAGTGACAACTAAGCAACAGTATGACAACCATCATAAACAACACAAGACAAGTATACTTGGGAGATATTATTTACCTTTCCTTTGAAGTCTTTGGCTGCTTCTGTGAAACCATCGTAAATAGACTGGAAGTTCTCTACTTCTTTGTCCAGGAACATCAGGTTGTGTTTTTTGATATCGCCACCGAAGATTTTCTGTGCAGTCTGCATTAAAAAAGCATCAAATGTTTATTATGCCTATCACTATCACAAGTAGCCTTATTTGCATAAATCAGCGCATCATGTTGTATTCTTATTGTTAATTTGCAAAAATGTTTCATGTCGCAAACATTTACCCATTCATTATTTCAGGATTGTTGTTTTTATATTTATTTAATTAAAGCGTCTTTAGATATCCAATATTAATTAATATTCACATAATGCTGTGTTCAAGGTTTGTGAGTCATTATCTGCAATAATGAACAGTGTATGCGTGCATAGACCTTGAGCATCGTCTTTTAAGGTTCATGATGCGTGGAACCCAATGCATGCAATTTTATTTCACAATGCACAACAAATTTTTGATTCACTGTCTCCAACCAACTTGGCTAAATCATGATTTTTAAGGAGCAGGTGTTTAGCTGAATGATGGTTTTATTTAATGCATGCCAGGTTTGACAGCATGTTGATGTTGCCCATTTTTAGGGAAATTAAAAAATTGTTCTACTAATTCAATTGCATCATTGAAACAACCATTTTCACAAAAATTTAACACAAATGTTCACACAAAAAATATATTTTTTTTAATTGACATTTTATTACATTAGTGACTATCATAAAACATTGTCTGATGTTTCACAACAATCACATTTAGGTCATTTTGGAGAGGCTAATGGAAATTCATCAAAATATTTAATTGTACAAAAGTAGGGAGTGTACAGGGTATGGGCTTTCTTATTATCTAAAGTGATTTGTCTGAATAAAATAAACCACAACAAAATTGTTATTTTCGGCATCAGTACTCACCCGTGTTGACGGTATGATATGATGTGTTTTGTACAGCTACAATAACATCGCAGTCATTGTGGAATTTGAGACAAAATTCTAGCAAGTAGCAAAATACGAGAATATAGCATGTTCTTGGAAAATTCGCTATAAAAAGAATCGATAAAGTAAAAAGGTACGTAGAGTAACATCATAAAATTTGAAATGTGTTTTAAACTTTCTCGGTCAAAAAATAATCAGGTAGGTACCTTTTATTAGTTTAGTTTAGTTTAGTTAACATCGTACCAAGCTGGGTACCTAGATACCAAGAATGCACTATTCATGAAAATCTTTTGGGTTTGCATGCAATCTTGTTTTTGTACATGCATGTCTTTGGTTTGTATTTTTCTTTTAATTGGGTCATCAAAACTAGTGAACTAGTGTAGTTTTATAAAGTATGTATGAAATTAGCATTTGATACATCTACAACTAATTTTACTGTCTAGTCTTTGAGTTATTCACGGTTGCAAAGAAACTTAACTTTAACGCTCATTTCATTTCTACTTTAGCAAATAAATGGTTGGGAGACTTAGCCTTGTTAGGGCCTCTGGAGAACATTGCAAGCTATTCACAAATCAACTTGTAGATTATTAGATCACACTCAGTTAGCGGATGTACTGACAGACCACCTAAATGAGAATACTGGACACAATGCTAAACATGCAGAAAAATGACAAATGACAACAGCGAAAGAAGACTATGAAAAAAGAAACAAAACTTCATACCTGTTCACTGAATTCAATGACAAGTGGTAAACTGTTGGCAGCCACAAATGTTGCAAGAGCATCAGCAGTGAGGTCTCCATCATAGTCGTTACGACCTTCATCAAACTACAAAACGAGAAAAGTAAAAACAAATAAGTAACAGTATGCATATCAGTTTCCTCATAAACATAGCTTTGAAGTCTGGAATAGAATACAAGATATAAAAGTTGTTTAGCGAATTAGTGTATGTTTGCAAAATTTAATTTGCTAACTTAATCAAGTTACGAAGCATGAATTCTCAATTCCTTAGCATGCATTCTGTTTTTATGGCAGATGTTTCATAAAAACAAAATTGAGATAATAACTACCTTTTTCAGTAAGACAATAGCACCATCCTTAACTTCGTATTTCTTGAAGACATCATCACTTGATGTAATACCAAATGAGATATCATCATTGGCAGAAGCAACTTCCAAGAATATTTTAGCATTGTCACTGTCAGCACTTTTAAAGAAACCAATTACGCAGACCTCCTTCTCGGCAAGCTTCTCAGCATCCTCAACACTTTCTAAAGTTTTAGCTGGTGGACCAGTCTTCTTGTTCAACCAGTTCACAATGCCATCAGCTTCTCTACCACCTGTATTGATGAAGAAGAAATGTAAGGAAACCTAACTTTGCACAATGTAGACAAAGTACAGATAGTTCGGTTCAACATCTGCATATTTCCCATCAACACCCAGATAAATTATTAATCAAGGTTTTGATAAATTTTGACTGCTACCAAATGCATGTGCACTATATGCCTCTATTATGCCATGCTAGATCAAAACACTGTATTTCACAACTGTAGTTGTCATTTATAGATACAATATTGTAGAACTAGTGTTTTAGAGAAAGTCTGGTTTTAGATATACATGGTAGGTACAGTGCTAGTGATTTTTTTAGCCAAGTTTCAGTATGGTTTAGTGTTTGAAATATTTCACAAATCTTATTTACCATTACTATGATATTCATAGTAAACTGCCAAAAATTTATATTTTTTTATCTCATAACAGTGAAATATGTAGGATTATTGAAGCTATCCGAGGCGTGTGCTTATCAGAGACATTTATGATCGCCTTTGTTCATTACGAGTCAGAATGAGGGTTTAAATATGAATCATCGTAGAATCGTGTATATCAAACCAAAAGTCATTAAGGTTGTAAAAACTCAGATTAATGTGGACAAAGACAAAGGTACAAGCATTGTAAAATACAATAATGATGGAGATATGATTCACATTAACAAATCTATTTTGATTCAAATAGAAAACAAAATTTGACTATTATACAATATAGGCACAGCATTTCTCACTGATATTTTAACTCTTTGACTTGTATCAGTTCATAAATTTAAGAAAACAAGAAATGTTTTTCAAAAGAAGAAACCTGATACCAAATGCAGCACTGATGACATTTAAAACTGGAAAATAATTGTTAAAACCGTTACAGCACTGCTCACTTGAAATCCCCACAGCATGCCAGTAAAGGTTGTGTATTGTATTCTTCTCAATATGTAATCCAAGCCGAGACAAAAATAATTATTTCCACCCACAAGTAAATCTGGTTATTTGATTTCAAATTATTGCAAGTTTACCACAAAATGATATAATAATAAAAAAAATTCTTAAAATTATGAGAAACAATAAAATTGCTAACAGATTTCATTATCAATCTGCCAAGCAAATTGATATAATTAGACTTGTCATTAACCTATACAGCGCATGTAAATAAAATTTGTATTTCCACAAGCATATTTTCATTAAATCACATTCAAAAATTTGTTTTTCTATTTTGCAAGAATTTATAAATTGTTATACATGTTCGATGATGTGTTTGAACAAGAAACTCCCTGGAACTGTCAAAATTCAGTTTGAGTGGCAGTTTTTGTTTCTTTGAATGTTTTAATTTGTTATCATTTTTCTGTGCATTTATGGAACTAACCAAAATTGGGAGTAACACATTATGGGACACGAGTGAACATGCCATGTTATGATGAGTTGCTTCAAAGCATGTCATTCTGTGGCTCCAATACAAGTCAGACATGTGGAAACAGCTTTGGTGAAACTGAACAATAACACAAATTATTTTAAATTAAATTTAATACATGGAACATGAAAGCTTGCCATTCAAATGCAATACAAATTGAAACTAACAAATCTAAGTTCAGTAACATAGGGTTTAATAATCCCAAAACACCACAGTTTCCCATCATTTTTTGAGCAGCAATGCCTTTGCCCACCCCAGCAGTTATAACCTTTTAAGCTTACCTTGGTAATCACTCTCTTTGCCCTTCTTGAAGAATTTCAATGTTGGATAACCTCTAACTCCAAATTTCTGAGCCAAGTCGCTCTCAATTGTGGCATCAACTTTACCGAGTTTGATGTCTGAGCCATCATCTTTCAGTTGTTTAGCAGCTTTTGAGTATTCTGGAGCCAAAGCCTTGCAGTGTCCACACCATGGTGCATCTGAAACAAATTACAAGTAATGGTCAGGTTGGCACAGGCAAGAGTATGAATAACTACTACAACATTTCTACTAACAGTAGCCACCATATGCATTTCTATCACTCAAAGATATTTACTTCAAATGAAAAAAAATTATTTCAACTTAAGTAAAATTAAATTCATGGATAAACTTCAATCAGATAATTTGCAGAGCAATTTTTGATAGGAACGATATTCAAGCTTCAAAGTTCGAAATGATGTAATCTAGCAACAACCTTTAAAAAAAATAGTTTTAAATATTAAAATTACCATTGAAAAATAAGTATTATAGATTAAGCTTATGGCTTATTATTATGGTGATCCCATTAAAAAAAAAATTAATAATTTCTTTTTTTAAACTGAATTTCAATTTAATGCATATACAAGACAGATGAATAAAGAGAACAAAAATATCTTCATAGCTATCGAGTAGAGTACAAAATCCCATTCATGTTCCATTTAATCACGTGTACTTTATTTGGTGATTAAACAATGGTAACAGGTGCTCTTAGTTCAAACATACCAGTTGTGTCAATTTCCCAATGCTGGTAATACCTGCACATAGCATTGAAAACATCATTCACACGACCTGTTATTAGAAATGCTACACTTGGTTTCATTTTAATCACTCACAAAATAATCACTCTCCCTATAATTGCATATGATAAGTATTTTTTTCAACACAATTCCAAATTTTTTTTTTTCAGCATATCTAATATGATCAATGATATGTTCAATTCATCCAAAATCAGGGAAAAAAATTTATATAATAAGTAAATGTGCAAAATAGTTTGAGGGATGGGGGTTTATAAAAGATAATGTTTACAATTTTAAAGCAAATCACTTGCAAGCATTTTGAATTTGCCCGCGGGAATCATACAAAAACAACTATTTTGTTCAATTAAGCCAGTAAAACTCTGGCATGGTTAACAATGTATACCACATGGCGAGATTTACTTTTAGATGAAATGGAATACACAAACATTGGTGCACTACACTCGAAAGCAGCTTTTCGTCAGCCTTTATTTTTTTCTCTGAATAGCATGGTATAAGCTGATTGTGTCCTGCATACCTAACCATATGCTAGCATTTCTTTTATAATTAAATTAAAATTAATGAAGTGTCTTCTTTCAACCTCAATGAGTGAAACTAAAGTCAATTTGCATTTATCTACTAGTTCCACTTTTATTATTAAATAAATGCTTTTGTTGAATGTACAAGCGGTCTATTGTTCATATCAAAGGATGGATTCACTATATGAACATTGATGCACATATTGGATCTGGGGGCAACCATATTGCAGGACTGTATATACAAATAATGCCCTGAAAAAGGACTGGTGCAAAAAATATTTTACACACTCGCAAACAGATTTAACTGAATATAAAAAAGAATTTGAACTATGTTTTTATTCATCCATACTTAACACATCATTAGCTGAAAGCCTCCATGTTTGGCCAGAATTAACGGGGAAAGAACGGCTTCAGCGAGCATCACGTTAACAAGAAGTAACATACGAAATCTTATTTCTTGTATCTATCGCATCAAAAAGCAAAGGATTTTCAATTCAACAAACAGAATACCGTCAGAAGGTAATAATGCCACACGCCAGTGTATTCCACCACCACAAACGGTAAGTAATGAATAACAGCTTGAATAATTTGCAATAAATTTTTATGAGCAGCTAGCATACCATATGTTGTCATAGTGACATTTTTATAATGCCCATATAGAAGACATGTTTGTCCAAATATTTTTTAATTTCTGGTAGGTTTCAATAGATTGTCGTGACAATTATAGGCTCTGATGGTTCACACAATGAATTGTACACAGATTGTTGCAGAGATGACAGAATGATAGATTATACAACGAGAAAGGATTTTCTGTTGTAAAAGGCAGCATGTGTGAAATCATTCACACAATAGAGTAGACCACCATTTTGAAAACTATTAGCTATATTTATCAATGACAGTCACAAGTCTGACTTCAATGGTTTTATGCAAGATAACTTTAAATTCAAATTTATGTACCAATATTATAACTAAGGAACAATATATTCCTATTACAGTTTCATATTTAATTCATTAATCTTGCAAATAAAAATGACAAAATCGACTCAGTTACTATTAATTATTTTGCAAGTCTAAGAATAATTTTATACTTGGTGTAATAGCCTGTTGATTAAATAACCGACTTTAGAATCGATGCACTCAACCAGAGAAAATATTAAATATTAAAATCTGAAATTTCAATTTAAAGTAGCATTCCCATTTTGTATTATGTGCACAACACTTTCCACTGATTATTGCAACAAATCTTGAAATGTTAGAATGACTAAATCAAACATTTTTCATTGTTGTAAATACTCAAGGCCACTTTTACACTATACAATTCTTCTAAATTCTACATCAGGTTTCTGTCAAATAACATTTCTCATTAAATGCACAAACACAAAAGCCTCTATGATAACTTGCTACGATTCAATGAAAGGTTTTCAACATATCATACAAAGTGGAAATGCAACGATTGAACAGTAAAATAAATGGATAGGTTTAAATTATACTCAAAAAGGATTTTTATCGACAACAAGAAGAAACCATGTGCGCGAGACAAAATTAATATTATAGAAAACCACACATGTCAGCACCATACTGTTTCAGTTGTACAATGGCATAATTAGAATATTCTATTGTTAAGTTGATAAAACCTCACTGGAACCCTGCCCAGGTTTAACTACGCTAACATTAATCAAAACTTGTACATTTTCAATATATTAGTTACCGGTACTTGCAATACAATGGCACTTCTACAAAATTGTTTAAAATGCACATTGCCACCAGTAACAACATTTTAACTAATAATTATAATTCAGGAATTTTACAGGAGTTGCATACTAATTTTTTATCATTCAATACAGCAATTTATTTAGTATGTAGTGGCTATAGTTTTGAAGGAGACATACTAATACTGTAAAATCTGTATTAGAAGCCGCAGCTTCTATTAAAAAGGTACAAAGCAACAGAGGAGATGCGGCTTCAATTAGAGCATCTACACACGAGAAATGATGAATTTTTGGTTTTCAATTGTACAAAAAGATTGGGTGCGATTTCTAATACAAATTTTACGGTAATCAGGGACCTAGGGCTGGCTCAAGAGTTATTGGTTACACAAATACAGCAAAGATGTTGGATAACCAGATGTTACCAGTAATCTTGTAGTGTACACTTTAGGTTATGCGCCATTAATTAATAATATTAATTACATGCCAAAAACTGAAGACTCGTACAATGTACAATTGTGATATCACCTGCCACATATTATTCAAACTAACAAGGAATGTTGTGTAACAGGTTGCGAGGAACCATCGCTAACATCAACATGAGGCTACACCGCTGCTGCCAAGATATATATGCTGCCGTTTTTACAAACAGCCTTCTCACCAAAATACAAAACCAATCTGCATTTATAAAAGGCTAAATTTCAAATATTCAACCAGTGTGTACTCGAAGCTAGCACAATTCTATCGTATTTTCAAGAATTCATCGATAATGACATGGTTCCTGCTACCAGTTAAAATAATTGTTAAGTAGCTGTAAAAAAAAATAATCTGGCTAATATGCTTTACATTATTACTCTTATATGACTGACCCGGCTAGATGAACCTGGTGATCTATTTTGCTTGCGAATGTAAACAGTTGTATTTACACTGGCAATCCCGAAACATATGGCAGTTATGGTAGCAAAAGAACAGCCAAATATTTAACAAAGGCAGGACGAGCACTAGACACTAACGTACTACAAAGCATATATAGTGTAAGGAACCGGATTACTCAGTCTAGTTAGTCAAAATACGACTATGTTGGATCATGCACTAAAACAAGAAACTGTACACAAGAGAAATGATAAATTCTTACACTACACCCAAATGTCTGTGTGCACTAATCTCAGCTAGTGTACCGACTCGACTGATTCACCAAATGCACATAGTCAGGCATAGGCTGAAGATGGGAAAAGACTTAATAATTTTCGATTTTACAACGAATCGTCGGAAACACTGATACCTTGCTAGTGTCAACACAAGTTGATATTTTAGAACAAAAAACAGCTGTAACTACACGATCTGACCTCTGGTTTAAAACTTACAGAATTCAACAAGGACGTAGTCGTTTCCGTCGATCACTTCTTGGAAATTGTCTGTAGTAAGGATAAGGACATCTCCTTCTTCGGCGACGTCTGCTGCATCATAAACAACGGCAACGCAGGCCACGACAAGGAAAGCGAGTAGGTACTTCATTTTTGGTAATATTCGTTCGGTTTCTGACCACTTCCCGGTTTAGCTGTGCAACTTCTCAGGGCAAACGTGGCAAAGAGGTCGAACAGTAGCGCGCATGCGTATTAAAGGCAGGTCACGGAGCGTGTTGATTTGTGATTGGATGTCACATATCACGTGAATTTACTAACTTTGCGGTTCACGATGTGTTGATTATTGATTGGTCATGCGCAGCTCCAGTTTTTCAGTAAGTTGCCAGTTTGCTACTGTAATTGCAATAATTTATCAATTAAATGTCAGCCGGTCACGACTAATATATACGATTTACACTCGACACACACGGCACATATCCACATATATCTCCATAGTAACGAAGAATATATTATATTACGACCAAATTCATACGAAAGCTATAGCAGGGATGTGCTATCCCATCCCATTCCAGACGGCCAAAATGCTAAATTTATAACCCTTTTCAGACAATTATTGCTAAAAAAAATGTCTGTTTTTTCGATGATTAAATACATGGGCCAATTTTCTGCCAGAATTAATGAATTATGGCTTGAACAATCGAACGCCATTTTTTTTTGGCTTTATCTCTCTTCTCCGGACACTTGTACCATATTTGTCAAAATATACTGATCACTTTTCCCGTGTTTTTCAGTTCTTTTGATTCAACTAATAGTGATGAACGTTACACGTTAAACATTGTCGCATTCTGATCTCCGCTGTCTTTCAGGCAGTTCGAATGATTTTGGACGTCCAAACTTACTTTTCCCGTTATTCAAGTTGTTTTCCCACTGCGTACCAGTGTGTGCTAATTTGTGTACACTGTGAATATTAACAATTGACGGAGGCAATCAGCAAACAAAGTAGAAAAAAATGTAAATTAAGCGTTAAAATATAAGATATAAATAATATTGTATGGATTAATGACTGCAACTGGGAGAATCAAAACTTAACATTTCTTTCCCATGTGCAGACAACCTTTATACCTACCATTGTGATCACAATGAAAGATGATGGAAACAGTTGGTATCATGGCAACAATCTTAATCTTACGGGAACTGAATCTAGCTTGCGTTGGTGTCTAATGACTGAATCAATCATAATTTCCATTATAGTAATCACACAATACCACTTCACTTTATTTTATTTTACGAGGGACTCCTGAATTCGACTTCATTATTATTTTTGATAAGTGGATTTCTGGATATGTTTCAACTAGATTATGCAAAGTGGAAATGCAGCTTTTAATGTTGATCGACTTAAAACGTAGTATGTATTAGTACGCATACTAGACTTATGTAATATTTGATGTGTATTGGTTAACAGTTTGAATATCATTAGTATGACCATTCATTCATTCATTCATTCATTCATTCATTCATTCATTCATTCATTCATTCATTCATTCATTTGCTCGTTCCTCCATTCATTCATTCATTCATTCATTCATTCATTTGCTCGTTCCTCCATTCATTCATTCATTCCTCCATTCATTCATTCATTCCTCCATTCATTCATTCATTTGTTGGTTTATTTGTTCGTTCATTCTGTCTTCCATTTAGTCAGTCAGTCATGGGCATGTGTTATTAAATCCTGGTGGTAAACAGAAGTCCAATTTAAAGCGTTGCGATTTAGACGTGTTTGGTAGGACCATTGCCCGGACCATTGTTCACTAAAGGATGTATTACAGTGATTGATTGATTTACATATTCTTCGACGTTTTTGTTGTTGTTCAACTTTCGAATCCAGTTTTTAATATCTGTGTGATCTTTGACATGTCTACGTGTATGGTTCGCTGAATGGTCACACCCAGGTTGTTGTCACGATGTACCAGACATGATGCAAGCGGGTCGAATGTGTCGAAGTACGCCCGCTCATCTACAGTAAGCCCGCAAAGCGCGGCGTAATTTAAGGAAACGCCTAATTTGAGGGAGTTCGAAGATGAAGCTTATCAGCTTTATTTGCCATACTACCGAGTAAGTGATAATACATACATGGGACAATAAAAGAAATAATATCTCGCCATTAAATCAAATGAAATTGTTTTGTGGAAAATTGTAACAACTTTGGATTACACCAATTTTGTGGAAAATTGTAACAACTTTGGATTACACCAATAACAATATACAACTTTCTCAGTTATCAAACAAAAATTTCTAAATGTTATGCAAAAAAATAGTTTCAAAATAGTATTGGTACTCAATGCAAAAACAGAATTGAAACAACAATGTTACGATTTCCTTAGATATTTCTGATCCGCGTTTCCCGAAATATTGTCCGGTGACACCAATTTTTGTAGCACGGTTCCGCATCTTAAGTGCATGGACCCCGTATCATTGGAAGTATTAATGACTTTCACTTTTTATTTGTGCAAAGTAAGATCAACCAACGAAATAATATTAACGGGTCATTGAACTCGTTTCTACGGGAATTGTATTTTTATGATTTTGACCTCGTCATAAAAGCACATGGTCAAAATGGTGTGTATTGTGAACAATGTCGGTGACATATGGAACGAGCATGTAGCTCTGATTTGAAACAAAGATAAGAACAACGACTCCCAATTTTTCTTGGCTCATTGAAATACTGTTGTGAAAGTTATATATATACAAATGTGTATATATTTAGTATAGATTTGAAAACTTGTGAAACCGGAAATCAGTTTTACATTCCAGTGTGTTTCAAGAAGATCATCATCATCGTATCTAAATACACTTTTACGGGGCAGCTTCTCCGATGTCTGCCATTAGCGACGATCTGTGGACTGTGGTTGTGCTATGCCAGCTTCTAAAAAAAGTTTTATTATAACAGGAAAAGTCGTATTTGTTTGTTCTAAATATAATGGTACTCGATCTTGACCGAGAGTGTAAAACGATATTAATTTACGTAAATTATATGATTATGTGATAATCATATTAGTAGACAAGATGTAAATTGTAGCCAGTCTCTTTAGTATAACCCGTAAAAAATATTATTAACGAATAAAATAGTAATTGTTCAATTTATCATGAGAATGCATCCCCCATGCTTCCGTAATGAGATTATTGGAGCAAGGAAGCCATACGGCTCTGGGCTCTAAGTTGTTTTAATCTGTTTATATGTATGCCGTGAGTCTCAATAAACAATGGGATCCGTTCTAGGCTGAACCATATGGTAAGAAACACAGTGGGCCACGTCATCAACCACACCACGTTAAAGTGTCTATATGATGACACGTGGGTCCACTGGGAGCATGTCGATATGGATTGCTACTTCTTTTAATTTATATCTAGTATTGCATTTCTCTTCCACTGAATCAATATATCCTCTTTCACTGGATAGACCTCCATTTTCAGCTTGATGCAAAGACACGCGCTGATGCAGAATAGAGTGGCAGTAGCGTGTTTACTTTGAATATACTACACCCCGGTGTAATCTTATGAACACACATGCTTTAATAACGAAATGTGTCGAGATAGAATAGAAATAACAAGATACCATATTGTCATGCAAATTGTCACACGGTATGTGATATCGCGGATCATGATAACTCCCGATTCTCTGGCCACTCTAAATGGTATGTTATGTTATTGCCACGCTGATTCGCATCCAACGTGACATACCGTGGAACTCATACACATACAAAAACATATTCGTAATAATATGTCAGCTCTTTTTTTCACATCGTACACTTTCTTAGCCCGAACTAAGTGTTCGCGCACTTTTTCCTTACACGGGTCAACTTTTTTTGACAACATTTCACGTCAACAACAGTTGATCGGCGTATCATACATGTTGCCAACATGTTGCCACTTGTTGATTGGAACATGGAGGTAAAATGATTGGAATATCTAGTCTAGTCCCTGCAACAAGTTGCAGGTTTCGGGGGCACTCTTTCAACTTGTAACATTGCATAATGTGTGGTTCAACCTGTTTCTGTACAACTATAATAATCAAAATATGTGTATGTTACGTTGGATTCGGAAACAGCTGGTGTAATATTCATTTGTTTGTTTGTTTGTTATCGTAATTCGCCCATTGTGACGTGGTGTTAATGCACCACCTCGAGCATTCACACACTTCCCTCGATGAGGGCGGATGTTTGTTACAAACTAACACCTGTTGTATAAAGTGGAAAATTAGAGCACATCATGTCCGATTCTCATCCTGAGTGTAGTTTCTGTCTGAGTGGTTGCTTATTAAAAAACGAACATCAAACAGCTGTTCAACAGAAGACTCATCTAAAGTGTCTTCCAATGTTTGTTGTTTTTTTTTTGGGGGGGGGATTCCCAAATCTCAGTACAAATGTGATGAATATATTGGTAGTAATTGCGTAAGTAATGCAATGCATCATGGTCGTCTTCGTCCATAACACCAAATTTTGCATTAACGTTCTTCCGATGTCACATTTGTTGTTTTTAAAGGATTTTTTAATTTAATTCAATTTAATATAATTACTTGTCAAGAAGATTCTCACAATAGATTCTTAATAGAGGCGATAATTACACTTTGAAGAGACAATGGGACGTGTAAGTTTCAGACAGCTGTTGTCCAGTGAATCAACCTGTTATTGAAACTCAAATCTTCTTGTTAATTACATCTTCAATCGACAATCATAACAATAGGTGCGGCTCGACGCACATATGGTACATAGCATTGTTTTAGACGAGGGATTCCCACCAGCCTCAGACAACGAATACATTTATCAGTCACTCGTACCTCGCTATTGTCCCAAATCCGACAATATCCTAGAAAAAATAAGATAACAGTTGTTGTTTTTTCAAATTTGTATATTTTTTTTTCATATATTTTTTATTTTTTGGTAAGTTTTTTAAAGTTTTCATCGCTCAGATTTTATTGTTATCTGAGGATATTACAAAATTGTATGCCTTGTACCAAGGTCCTGGGCCTTTGCCAACAATTATAACAGAACAAAAAAATACCGGCGAATAAACAATAAATAAAATAAAATCTTTGATAAAAGTGTATGATTAAATACATATTTAAATAAATAAATTGCAACTGTCCGCGTGGTAAGAAAGTTACGAAAAACGACACAATCGAATAAAATCGTATACGATCAGTATTAGCATCTGAAAAAAAAATAGAAAAAAAAGGCTACCCTTCAGATCATGGAGGTAAAAAGTTCTTACCTCTAGCATGGTTGATTCTTGAATTCTAGTAAAATAGAATTGAATTTATTCATGTATAGCAGAAACAGGGTTTGGGGGCTCTTCAGAAACACGTTTATTTTCTGCGTTTTGCGTCCATTGGACACTTACACATCCTACGACCAGCTTTGCTGTCCCATTTAAAAAAAAAATACAACAACAAAATACAATGACCAGAAACATTTGTTTTACGAGGCGTAAAATAAATTAATTTATACGTGAGAAAAATGTTGTTGATGCCGTCCATATATGATCTATGTTGTGTATTTGTATTGTCAGCTCCCCCATAGAACTTAAACTGTAAATCCATTACTGCTATTCCGTATTTGGACTTAATAAACTTCGTAATTTTAAGTGTATGGAGGAAATTGCATTACAAATTACAAAAGCGTAATAATGGAGTTATGATTTGATTTTCAATAAAACAATGATTTAAATTAGTGATTGTTGAACTATTGAACATACTTTTCATGAAATAAAGCCATTATGTCGCTAGCATTGGCGGCATCCCAACCAGTGTGCCCTCTAACAAGGTGGATTTTGCTAGGATATTGACTGGAGTCAAAATGAAATCCGTCAAAACCAAGTTGAGACAGCTTGTTGACTGCTGAAAATGTTCTGGTCGCTGATTTCCTTCGTATTTATACATATTTTGTTTATAAAATGTGAATTTCTTACTACCAAGTTCCATAACTACAGTAAGATGTTTTTCCCCCGAGATGACTAGTACGATTTTCAGTTGCGGCAATGACGTGTGTTTTTTTGTTGCGTCACTGAAAATCTGCGTGCTTAGGTGGCGCGTTATTTGAAGCTAGTCTTTTTGTCCTTTTATTCACGATTTCAGCCATTTTTGACAAAAAAACTCTGACTGCGGGCACTCCTATTTATACAATGAGTTACTTGGCCAGTAATCAAATCTATGGAATTTGTAAGTTATACTGATTGAAACACGACTGCACAGTTTATTTTCTTCACTACAATAAATCCCGCCATGCATTGCTGCTGCTTTGGGTGTACACTAAACAAAAGTAACGTAACCTAGAAAGCACCCAATGCTTGAAGTTCATGCATAGACATTGTAACACAAGTAAAAGTCTACAATCCAAAACAGAGAGAACTAATTGCTGTACTCGAAACAACTCAAGAGTCTGGTGTGCATCTTAGACTAATGTTAATAGAAAATGCTTCACATTGAATATTGATTTAGTATTACAGCCTATCTTCGATCGTAAAAAATAGAATTTGATGGCACCTTAAGATGATGAAAACTCAATAACATCTGAATCTAAGAACTGCTTGGTGATATTTATATATTAAAAAAACAGTACATTTCAAAAATCATAACTTGCACATTACTTAACATGTCAAAGGTTTTAAACAAGATTTTGCCAAGAATATAATTATGTCTAAACTATACACATGCCATATTACTACCTAGCTGACCTGATTTTGAACAGTTGAAATATTATGCTCATTCACCTGACATTCAGAAATAAGCAGCAATGCCTGATGTCAGTAGAACTAATGCTCTGGTGGCCTTCACACAAGAACTGGTTTAGAACACTGCTCAGGGTAATTTTAGTGATGTGGCGTATAGGGTGGAATTCCCAATAAAAAACTAGGGCATCTTGAATCTGGCAGGAGAAGTCATTATGTAACATATGGGCAGTACATTTTATGCTACATACCTCACTAATTCTTAAATACAATCTCATTGTAAAGAAATATGATTGATTGAAAGCAATGTCAATCAATCTTTGAGTTATTTCTCAACTTTTATAATAACATATTACTAGCATTTCATCGAGCTGCGTATTGGGAGGGTGGGGTGGAATGCCCCATAGATTTTCTGCAATTTTAAATCAGGCTTGAGAAGTCGTTAAACATGCAGTCAGTGCTACATTCTTTGCAATGCAGACAAAAAAGGTCATCAAGACATTCAATGATTTAAGCATTCATTTAATATGAAGAGTACAAAAATTGAGCCAAGATCAGAGCTACACGATTGCAACAATGTAAATGATTTAAAAAAAGAAAGGAAAAATAGTTGACATACATAAGTACAATGCTGAGAAGTTGGTGAAATCATTGTCTTTGAAAACATGACTAATGCAAAATTACCGTTCCAATCAGGAATTCTACTGGTTTGTCATTACAACAGACAATGCTATAAATCAGCCACATATTATTAAGCAAGTTGAGGTAAAAGCAGAAAACTGAAAAATTTCTATCTGAAAAGCATGTAAATTGTACACTGCATCATTAAAATGACTCTCGTATATTTAGGCAATACTAATGAAGCAAATACTATAGGAAACAATGTAAACCGCTTGAATTTTTTAAGGCAAATTTCAGTGTGACATTTCATAACAGTAAACGACCTTATATCGCAAACACTTCCTTGCCTCAAACAGTAATCTGACAATTTACAAAACGCAAGGGAGAAAATGCAATGTATTTACACTTATTTTGTTTCACTTCATTTTTGTTGTGACCATGAACGCGAGGCGGCTTTGTAGATTGTAAAGAAGAATTTATTTACCAACTGTTCTACGTAACATCAACACATTATATTATCTTCAGCTTGACACCAACTATAGTATGAAACAAATTCAAGAGATTACAGATTAAGAAAATATTTGCAAACACACTTTTACTTGTTGATTCTTCACATCATAACATTTTCTCTGAATATAAACACTGCTACTTTTTGTTCTGTTGATGCACAGGGAAACATCTTCCATCCTCTCATAAATATTAACATTTCAGTGGTTTAGAGTCAAGGTGCACAGACTTTATTCTGATAGGTCGTTAAACAATCCCAGTAATGGAAAGTAAAACGAGAATAAGCAAAGAACATGAATAAAGTTTAAACCCCTCATCGATCTGAGCAAACGTGGAATAATTACTCATCTATCGAATACATGAATAAGTATCTTATCAGAATAGTTCCAGAGTGTCAATTGAAAATAGACAATACATGAACACAAATTAACATTTGGATTCAATTAAGTATTCAGACTATCATGTGTACACATTTATTTCAAAGAGGCAGCTCACTAGCGATAACTTGCAACAAATACCGTAAAGCCCTTCCTCCCCTCTTTAACAGTTGTAATCGCATGTACAGATAGGCGTCAGATGTGTGAAATCAGAAATTACTCAAACCATATGACAAAAAGATTCTTCCAGCTCACAAACCTTCATAAAAAACACCAATCATTTTTTACAAAGACATTATTTTAACATTGGAGTTTACACAGTCAGTACGATGAAAGTAATCTTGAGGAAAAAAAACACACAAGCAGGCAAAGTATTTTAAACAGTGACACACTCTCACTAAGTATAAATCAGCTATATACTGTGAAATACACTATTTTCGCTGAAGGGATAATTCAGTGAAAATAAAATCCAGCGAATATAACTTTCTTCCCATGTTTTTCAATCAACTCCATAAACAAACTCCTTGCAAGAATCCAAAAAGCCTTTTCCACAAAAATTAATTCCAGCTAAAATAAAGTATTTTACAGTAGTTTTAATTGGAAAGTAATTACGTCTGAGTAATAAAAATAATTTGTGCAATGGGTACCCAGTTTACCCAAGACGACATCGGATCACTATTTAATCTAGCTATATCTAATATGTATCAAGTATTTTTTACATAAACTGATCTTTTCAAAGAAGACCTAAATTTCTACTGCCAGTCCTTTTTTATATCAAAAGCCCACTCCCAGCTGAGATGGTCATTTTTATCGTCGTCTATAAATTTGCTCTTGACTGTATAGTGGCCACGTGCAACCATTCCTTTTGGCGCCTCCTCTGCTGGAGTCTGGTAAAACTGCAGTTCTGCTTTCGGGCCATAGCTGCCAACCATGAAATGAGTTTTGTCAACTGTAACAGAAATATAATATGGCAATGTTACATAGACATGTCTGTAATATTGTCTACTGTACCTGCCCCTCTGGAACCCAACCAGCGACACAAGACACAATTAATTTTTTATGTATACAAGGAACTGGATCTTTAAGTAAGAATTTGGTGATTTTTAAAGCAAGTTCCTTTCAAACCTGTGAAGTCTGTAAAAAAGTATAGGGTGCATAGGCATCGTGGGTAGAGTGTGATCGACGTTTTGTTAATTGAGTCCAGTAGAGGAAATTGTGTAGTTTGGAGTGTCCTTGGACCAGAATAGGCCTGAGCATTGTCACATCATTCGTTGATCTACTGCCACAATGTTTCCTATTAGTTGTTTTATTTACCTGTACATTTATTTATGTACAGAATTCATGTACCTTCAAAACACATACCAAAAATGTCATTGGGAAATCTAGTTTTTTTGTTTCTAAATAACAACTTCCCCTGAGAAATTAGTCTTACCTCGTATTCCTTTCCTGTACGTTAACTGATGATACTTTAAACCACATACGATTTCATGCTGAATCTATTGAACAAGGAACGTGCAAAAAAATTAGCAAGTATAATGTGGCATTACTATATGGTCATGGGTCATGGGTGAAAGGTCATTTAATAATTGCATTATTGGCCAAACATCACAGAAAATGAAATGCTACATGATGGATACATGACTGTAAACCATTAAATTTTCACTGCCAGAAATTTCCACAATTTCATGATTTCATGGTATTCGTCAATTTTTCCAGAAAGTCACTGCCACTGTGTTGTAGAACTTCAGCATAGTATATATGTTCTATTGTAAGTACATCTCCAAAAGAAAAACACACAAACCAAAAATGTGCATATCTTGACCCTAAAAATATGTGGTCCAAATAAAGCAAATATTCTGCAACCAATTCAAGATGGAAAATACATGACCAGCTACAGTTGATTGTTTAGTAGCGGCCAAACTCAATCAGTTATAAACATTACAAGCATACAGTGCATGTTTTTGTTTTTTTGGGTCTTTTTTATTACTGACCATGGCAAAATGAAAGACTTGCATTTAGATACCAAAAAATAAAAATGTATGACTGATGATTAATTTCATTTTTGCTGCAGCCATGACAAAATTGAGGCTGGAAAAATCATTTTAAAATGAAAATCTGTTTTTGTAGCCAAAGCGAATCCCATAATCATGGCATTTTTTGAAGTGTTAAACTGACACTTCAAAATGCTAAGTAAAATATCATTACAATGATCATGTTGCATTATCTTTTCTGTCTCTGAGCGAATTTACAACCTTAAAACTATAAATAGCTCACGCTGCACCAAAAAGTCTGGGTTTGAGATAACAGATACAACCTAAAAATACGTTTGTTTGCAAAGGCAGCCATATTGGTAATTTGATGAACTCTAGTATAGTGGAAACAAACCAATTCTGCCCAAGCACAAGGATAGTACATGTACCCCAGTCCATCCTGAAATGCATTCCGGGAAAAATAACCCTTAAAAGCTTAGTGCTGAAAATGATAGTACCGGTAATAAAGCGGAACTAAGAGCATTTTTTTTTTTAAATAACTGCAGAATGTGGGGTGAACCATCATGAATTATTTTGATACTTACTCTGAATAAAATCTTTATCCTATATTCTGTGCCTTCTTTGATGACAAAGGGAGAAGATTTTAAAACTGACAAGTCTCCTATTACGGGAAAAGATAAAATGAATTACTTATCAGTAAACTATCATCCGAATATTCAAGGTATCAAGTTTTAGAGTATCTTTTTTGACACCTAAGTCACCGACACCTATTCAAGAATACAATGCTCATTGTGTCTGGCATGAATAAAGTTAATTTTATTTTTACAATGAGCTGCTACCACTGTGAAAAATGGTGAATACAGATTACCATCCAAAAATGACTAATTTGTTTGTTTTTCACTATATTCAAGGCCACAATTTGTACTTGATATTTGTGTTGTGTTCGCCAATGTCGCTGCACCACATAGCATTCTGATTGGTTAACATCCCATTAGATCAAAGGATGCAGATCAGCTCTTGCTTCAAAAACACATAGCTTGCATTTTAGAAACACTGCAGATATCGTTTTGCATTGAGTGTTTGCAAGTGAGCAAAAGCAGCTTGCATAATTAAAAACACCCTTGCCCGGAACAGAACAATTCGGGCAATTGAATTGCTAGTATAATATAATACAACTTTGTTGATAAATCATGTGAGTGCATCACCTGTTAAAGCAAGCTCTACATCTGGTCGACCTTCCACTACAAGGCACATCTTTTCAACAATAACCTTTCGAGGATCATCTATGCCTATTAAAAACACAATGGAAGGAATAATAATAAATAATTTGTTCACAAACATGTTAATAATATCACTTTTGACCCAATCAGCACATATTTTGTCCTTCACTAAGTGAAAACAAGACATGAATGTCACAGTCCCCATCATTTAATTATAATACATGAACATCTAACAATTGAATTAATATGTATCCTATGTGGGTACAACTCATCATAAAGAGATTTCCCTCAATCTGATAACTGAAAACTTTCACTGACCGGGTCTAAAATCTCAGAGTACACAAGTGCAACCAAACTATGCCTCATACATGCTGAACAAACTGCATTCATAAATCTGAGTAAACCTTGATATACCTTTGATAACAAGGTTTTTGTATATTACCAGGACCTGGGTTTGTTTCAGTATCACCACTATAATTCCCATCAAAATGTAGCACTGACACCCCTCTACCCATCTGTCACTGATTCAGATCAAGTTCATGACCAGGTCATGACATCACTAAAAACCCTAGCATTACAATCTAAGCTAATTATTTATTCCGAGCATGCTCAGTTGTGTTCTCAGTGGTGTAGGGAGAGGTAGTTTTGGATGAAAATCATGAAAAAGACCCAGTTAGAATTTTCAAATCTGGGAAAAAAATATTTGGCAGAGACTTGTTCATCAACCTGCCAAGTTTCATCGATATCTGCTGCAGAATTTCTGAGAAAATGTTAGAGATCTCACAGATGGAAACTGGAAAGAAGAATTTTGCCTGAAACGGGGACTAATGAAGATTGTAAACAAATTGCTAATGAAAAACAGCACTAAGAATTTACAATGATAGAAACTTAATACTGACCTGTCGCTAAATTGGTACCTAGAAGTGTTTCTTTGTACTTTTTTAAGCTTTCATCTTCGTCGTCTAGTTGTTGAATTTCAGCCAATGACTTCTCAGCCGGCGGTTTGTAGCCTGGCGTTTCTTCAATCTCTTCCTCAGCATGTGGTGATATCTCCTGTGGATCTGAAGCCATAGTTTCGTAATTCTAATGAGACTGAAATAAAGAATGGAAATAGCACAATTTCAAAGAGGTATATGCAAGGTCACATTTTGGATCTCACTAAAATGTATAAATCTTATTGAACATTAATATAAAGCACAGGGAAAAGGGCTTTCAGTATCATCTACTGTAAGCGGCTATAATTTCACACAGGTACTTACAACAGGAGCCTAGGGCTGCCTTAGGGTTGCGCTAGATTTGTACAATACAAGTATACTGTAAGTCCTTCCATAAACCCACCCCTATATTTTTACACATATAACGAGTTAAGGGCATCCTTGGTTTTACAGGACATCAACAATGGGTTAACATTTATTAAAAAGTGTGTTCCACTGCATAAAAATAGTCATTAGCGTGGTAGTTCCTTTTTTTTTTAATGTATGGTGGCCTTGACAAGAGCTTTTTGGTCCATGCATTTATGAGAAAACTTGCTACTTTCACAGGGTATGGCGAATAAAGCAACACCGTTCACAATCTTTTACCATATACCCAATGCTGGAATACTGAAGTAATCCACATCTTTTTGAGTAGTAGCTTTCAAAACGCCAAAAATGTGACAGTGAAGTAGTGAAACCTGATCCTTAAACATCGTTTCACAGTTTTGAATAATCAGTGTTCTTTGAGACTATTATGAATGGATGTGAACAGGTAAACTATTCTTCATAGTTGTTAAATACCTTTCAAAAAAATTTCAGGAACAATTGCTGTTTTTTTGTTGAAATTAGTGCTAACAAATAGTATTTTAACATTGTGGTAGTGCTCTGCATTGAGTTAAAAAAAAATGACATTGTCAAATTTCGTAAGTATGACACAGCATTTTGATTGGTCAATGACCTATTAGGTCAGAGGACGTTGTGTCAGGTCAAATCATGCTGAAAAACATCATGGCGGAAATTGCTTTGTATCAAGATTTTGCCAATTGTTTTCAAACAGTAGATTCAGACAGTATATGTAGTATTCTGTATTGTATATGTTGTGACCTTTGATGACCTTTGCTCGTCTACCCATAATGCATTGTACTTTTAGGGCGAGGAACAGAGGTAATGGCTGCCCACTGACACACAAACTAATTTCATTAAACTTTGTCCAATAGAAAACCAAGTGCTAAGATTGTTAAAATTACATTATTTTATGTTGTACATCAAAGTACAGGCGGAAATTGGAAGGAGAGGAGAGCAGTTTTCTTTGTGGTTTTACAATACTTGATGGCTGAACCTTAAACCTTAAAAAAAAACATTTTTTTTTGTTATATGTCAATTATTTCTATTGTTAAAAAATGAATATGCTGATAATATTGTATTATGCAAATTAGCAGCCTGGCTCAGGCATTCAAATGGAAAAAGGGGTTTACACCAGTTCTCTGGTCTCATATATGTAAGGGAAGAGTAGGAAATCAAACTCGCGGTTAACCGCGGTCATTACCGCGGTGGTGGTGGGTGCTCGCCGGTCGACCGCATTTTATGCAAATTTATGCATATATTCCATGAGCCCGGTTTACCACGGTCGTGTGCGGTAGGCTCGCAGGGCAATTTACACCCTATTGTTAAGACTATGAATGGACACAATAGACTGGGAAACTAAAGGTTACTTGCCGCCAAGTTCAAATAATAAAAACTGAGTGGTACCAGAAGATTGGAAAAATCGTCTCTATTAGTTCGCAGAAGAACACTATTTTATTTTCACGAGTCTTGGTATAACATCGCAAAGCAACCCAGAATAATGTAGACCCCACATAATGTAAAATAATATCACATTATTTTGAATTTACATCATGTATGGTCTCAGGATTTATTTTAAAAGATTAATGTTTTGCGTATACCAATATAATCGGGCGATGAGAGGCCGCAGTTTACGTTACCTCGAGACCATGCACTAAGTAGGAAAAGCAAGCCGAAGTCGAAGAGGGAGTGTCACACACTTGGTGCTACAATATATACTACAACAACTGGGTGATCAGCGAAAAAAATAGCGCACTTCTTGGCGAAACTGACTAATCTGACTAAAAACCTTGGCCCAAGTTTAACCCCAAGTCACGCGCTGAACAAGTGGGTTGTTACCTTGGTGACCATTCACGCTCCGCCTTGACCTTGTTATTATACACATCCCATTACGCAAATTTTTACTGGCTCTGCGTTGCCTACGTAAAAATTGTTACCGTTCTGGTTGTGAATATTTCACCATTGCCGACGTGATAATGCGTTGCCTTCGTAATAATTAAGCAAACTTATTTTCCATTATTTACGTACTGGCTGTGAATATTTCACCATTGCCGACGTGATAATGCGTTGCCTTCGTAATAATTACGCAAACTTATTTTCCATTGTATACGTACTGGCTGTGAATATTTCAACGTTGCCGACTTGATAATGCGTTGCCTTTGTAATAATTACGCAAATTTATTTTCCGTTGTTTACGTACTGGCTGTGAATATTTCAACTTTGCCGACTTGATAAAGCGTTGGCTTCGTAATAATTGCGCAAACTTGTTTTTCATTGTTTACGTACTGGCTGTGAATATTTCAACTTTGCCGACTTGATAATGCGTTGCCTTTGCAATAATTACGCAAACTTATTTTCCGTTGTCTACGTACTGGCTGTGAATATTTAAACTTTGCCGACTTGATAATGGGTTGCCTTTGTATTAATTACGCAAACTTATTTTCCGTTGTTTACGTACGGGTTGTGAATATTTCAACATTGTCGACTTGAAATTGCGTTGCTTTCGTATAATTAAACTACAACTACACGACTTAGTCCAAACCGCGACTTACTTCCTCAGAGACGGGGCCACTGAATAACTGTTGTTAAAAATGATATTGTAAACAAACACGCACACACAAAACATTAAAGCCAGAAAAGTCAAGTCAAGAAACAACATTTCAAATAATAATAGTTATGGTTTGACATCTATATCATTTTGAAATAAACTAAATTTCATGTAAATAAAATGATCCATGCGTTACAATTTACTGTAATTTCAAACTCGGGGCAGTGTACTTTGAACGCAGAGTATTCGATCGCTTACATTTTGAGTGAAAACAAAACAAAAAAAACAATGTCAGCTGCTTTTGAACTACGTGCGGTTGGCACAGTAACGGGCAATGACCTCAGCGGTTCACACACAATGAAATTCTAATCGAGCCAGCTAGCGTTATCGTACGGTATCATAAAGTCAATTATTCATTCAAAATGCCTTTCACACTCACGAGTACCATGGAACACAAACATGTAACAGAAAAATAACGTCTTTTGTTTAAAGAAGATTCTGTCAACCAAGAATACATGCGCAAGGCAAGATTTATGAAACGAAACAGAAAATAATCATGTCATTGTCAGTGCAATGCAGACAGCCTGACCTGTTTTGATTAGTTCGCCAGTTTCTCATTTGCTAGCCATTTTTTCTGGAGTGTGACACAAATGGTGAACATGATACTGCCAAATCAATCAAGAACCAGGATACGGCTTGGATACGCTGAAACTTTGTAAATCGTCCTCTTTTCAATTGTAGACTTTATTCCAGTGTAATAAAGGTATACCTACATGTACCATGAAAAATTGTATCGCATCACTTTGGAAATTGACGCTAAATACATGTACTAAATACTAAACAAGCGCACATATCGTATTCATTTACAGCATCGTATTTTAAAACAATGACTCGTGGAATAGCAAAGAAACTGTTAAGTACGTATTTCACACATTACCGAGGACCGCGGTTGTGACCGGTACAGCGGTAGAGGCCTCTAATTATAAGCAGTCCGCGGCTCCCCCCGGCGTTCTGCGGTACACCGCGGTAATGACCGCGGTGCACCGCCCGTTTGATTTCCTACTCTTCCCTAAGTGACAACACAATGCTACCAGTATTATCAGCACCTGTGTACTCACCTCTACATGAATAGTTGCAGTATGAATGTACAGATTCATTCACACCAGCAGGTGATACAATATACAGAGCCTGGCCACCAAAATATTATTTTAACACATCTACTGGTACATAATTCTCTACAACAATCTCTGAAATTTCTATTTTTGACTTGCCAACATGAAGTAATCCATAAATAAAACGTTGCCTTATTAATATGACAAGGAAACACGTTAGAATTTCATTATTCCAAAATTGTGGAACTTCATAGCTTTACTGAATAATGACGGTATTTAACAGTCTTACTTCAGTTAGAACAATATTTACATTTAAAATTGCATTCTCATTTTACTGTTTATTATATAATGTGTAAATTTGAAATTCGTAGAATAGAGAGATCATATTTGCTATTTACATGTTATGGGATTTGGCACATGCCGAAATTTTTATTTCTTAGTGTTTGCAGCAAGATTACAGCAGTTGCGTTGACATTAGTCCGGCAACTCTGCTTGTGCCGAAATCGCGGCCTCATTTGATCCAAAAATGGAAAAAGACGAGCATATGTTGTTAATAACAATTGCTATATAGTTGCATACAGCAATTATAGCTACACCTGCATCATCATGTCGTACTAGTATGAATCAGTACATCTTCTTATAAATTTACCGCAGAGGGCGTTCAGGCAGCAAATCTTGTAACATGTAGAGTTTCGGTCCAAGGCATCTACCGGGGAAGAGAACGTTTTTTACAGCATGTGCCGAACAGGTTTCTATCGTTCACACACACCCACACATTTCGGCATATGCAGACTATGTCCCGAGTCACGTGCCAAGATCTCTAACATGAATGCCACTATTATCTTTTCCTTTATATGCGTAATCACAGTCACTAAGAAAAAGTCCCACAAGACTCGTCTCCAATTTTAAGGCCAGTTCTTCCTAAACATCATGTATCAAATTCCTTTGGAACCTGCTATGATATGATTTACAGCTCATGTGTTGCGGGGTGTACCAGACTTGTATATATGTAGTGTAATCACTGTCTTGTGTGAAAGTTTCTATCCATAGGGTCTCCGTATCCCTCACTCAAAACCAAGTAAGTTAACACCACAAGCTGAAATTCCTCCTGTACTACCAAGATTGCTATTAAATTTAGAGCTGAAGAACAAACTGAGAAAATAATGTTGCATGTCCCCCTGTTTCCTTGTGTCTTTGTACAAACCAGCAAAAAAAACAAAAAAAAAACATAAATAAAATGTTGACATTAATTGTTTGTACTCTGACAGTCTTCAGTTAATTAGTTTTCAAATTCAATTAAAACTGGCTGACACTTGTATTAGTCATGTTTAGACTACACCAAGTATGGGCTAAGATTTAAGTTAATCTCATATTTGTGTATCAGCTATACCCAATTGCGTTTACACACTATAGGGTATAACAGGCCTTTTAAGCATGCATACTCAGTAAGCTTGAAAGTTAACATGTCAGTTCTATGGTTGAAAACATTAACATTGCAAATTCAGAAAGTGCAGATTGCAGAGTAAACGAAAAGTAATACAGTGTGTCATCATCAGTCGATTTATTCTCAAGAAAAATATGTCTGGATATGCTCGCATTGATTGTCACATAGTATACCGAAATGAATAGTTATAAATATAATAGTAAATCTTCCAAATGAACATTGAATACAATTGAATTTTGGGCACTTAGCCCGAGCTAAGTGTTCACGCACACTACGTTAGCTCATCATCAGCTAAGGATTATGAATGGGTCCTAAAAACAGATTTAGCTCACACTTACTGTTACATAGTCAGTACTAAGTGTTCGTGCATGTTTTCATAGCATGGACGAAAGTTTTAGACCTCTTAGCCTGTGCATGGAACTATAAACCCCAGGAAGAACAACGAAACTAAGAGGATTAAAAAAACCTTTGTCTTAGTTTATCTTACAGTGCTTTCGCTTTTGTTTCCACAACATTAGTCATACTCCATGTTAGTTGATGCCGATACGCCCCGTATCAACCGCTTTGCTGGAAACGGAAAACGTGGAAAAAAAATGTCATATCTGCGCAGTAAAATATTTCGTTCACTACGTATGCGCAAACAAGTCGGTCTGCAGGGTGACCTTCAGTGTACCGGAAATCATGCAACGGGTCGGAGTTTTAGCGAGTTTTCATAATTTTCAATGTCGTTTTTAGATTACTTCTTGTTTTTTTCAACCCTCGAAAAAATAAGGTTGCGAAAGTTTGCGAAACATGGGGTTTGGTATGCTGTTTGTTGTCGAGATATCCCTATTTATTCCGCGTTTCCCTTCGATCGCCAGAAGTGGCAATGTGTTTTTTTTCGTGTTGAATGTCGCTCATTTATCAGTGTTTTTGTCTTCGAGCCATTGTTTTTTTATGCTATAACCGAAAAAACTCGATCACGTGATCTCCCGAAGTCGCCCGATTGACTCTGAAAATGACCGATAGTCGGAGATAAACATTCATTTGCGTAAATCGGCTTATTTTTTAATGCGACGAAATAAACAGTCAAAATAAACATTCGACATCGCGGCAACTATCATAGTTCAACGGAAACGAGGTGGTTGTTCTTCCTGGGGTTTATAGTTCCATGGCCTGTGCAAGGAGCTATGCATGAACATAACTATATTGCATTAATGGGCATGGTTAAATTCTTTGTACATAAATTTGGAGACAAGTATGTCACCATGAGAACAAGAACTCAACATGTAACATACTGAATCATTGAGTGGGGATTCATCGTGGATAATGACGATAATGATGCTTTAGACTATCCACTATTAGGTGGCCAATACGAGTGACATCACAGTCGTGATCACTTGTACAATTTTCCATTGTTATTTTGAGTTACAAATGTTATGAATGTCTTTATTTTTTAAATTATAAATTATTTGTAAACAACAACCGTTACATGTTACTGTTGCTAGCTACTGGGTTATACTCCAGTACACTCTCTATTTCAAATAGCATTGCCTAGCAGCATCTGATTTGTGTACACATGAAAATCTGTTGAAAGAGAATGAAATAAAGGCACATGGACGTTTCTAAATACCCTGCAATACAACCATGCTTGAATACCTGCTGAATCAAACATATGGGTCATGGGTCACTGCTTGCACAGGTATCTGTTCCTACTCACACACAAACAGCAAAACAAAAGAATCCAACCAGGAAGTCATTTAGGAAGCAAAACAACAAAACATACCTTTAAGGTGTGCCATCATTTCAATGTTTTTTTTTGGTAATATTCATAAACTAAAATACTCTCAAACTTTTTTGTCAAATGAATATGTTGACATGTATTTATTCAAATTTACTGTAATTATAAATTTTGGAACGACTTTCTTAAGGCCACGCCTCCCACCCTTAACCTAAACCCTAACACCCCCAATGTCATTGTACATGCCCCTCCACACAACTATACGTGTCCAGAAGATGGGAATACATATACAATTAAAATAGGGGAGGGACAGCGGAGGGGAAAGTTTAGGATTAGAGTTAGAGGTGAGGAGGAGGGGGGACTAAGAAAGTCTTACCTAATTTTCAATGGAAATTGTAATTATAATTTAGACAATTTTATTTTTTCACTGATTGTTAAAATTACAGGCAATGAATGTATTCCTATCGATTCAATTTCTAAAATAAATTCTAAGTAAAAAAAAAGTATTCAAGAATAGTCTGAAAAAAGTACATTCATGAGAATTGAATTACTAAGCATTTTTTCTGTGTAAAAAAGTAACATTCACCAATAAATATTTGGTGAAAATATATATATATACAATATTATTATTATATATAGGTTGTAATAAATGAAAATTATCAAGCTAACAAAAATGTCACTGCTCTTAAAAAACAGAAGCTGACAGTTACATTGTGGAGCTGCTTGGCACTGGATAGTTTACAAAAACAAACATACACCCTTGTTGAGGGCAAACTATGGTATGTTATTGCATAAACATATCAGTAACAAGCTTGGACTGACACAGTAATTTGACAGATCTCAAGAAAAAAAAGTAAATGTATAAATCCGATGGCCTGTGATCAGTGTTATAACATTATAGTAAATTGGAAGAAAACTCAATATTTTAAAATGGTGTCAATCCTTTACACACCAAAGCTTAAAGGTCAACTTCAGAAACAACAATGATCAAGTTACTAATTACTGTTCTCAGTTGAAGAATTGTGTATCGTTTCAAAACAGACGCTAGATATTAACTTGACAATCACAAAACCAAGGAACATCTGTATAAATTGAGCTTACGTTGGCAAAATACCTGTAAAAATAGGTTTACTTCCGCTTCGGAGAAATCAAGCATATAAACTTGAATCGAACTTAGATTTAAGTGATCGTGGTCCAATAGCCACCAGTAACGGCCATTATAAATTAGTCAATTTGATTGTTATATCTATAATCACGTATTACGTAACTATGTTTGCATTGCAAGGACCGTAATCACGTAACGGCATTCTTATACTTACACGGGTTGTTCCAGGGTCATTCGCCTACTTGATAATAGGTTATTCAGTTCCCTACGTCTAAATTATATTTCGTATACAAGATTGATCAAGAAACGTTCAAGAATGCTAACGAATTACATGATTTTATTCACCGCAATACAATTTAGAGGAGTTTTTTTTCAGGAAGTTTTCTAAGTAATTCCAAAGAAACGTGTATACTGTCAGTACATGTATATCTCCCAGACTCTTTATGAACACGCCCAACAGCGAACCGATGCCCGAAAACGGGGATTCTAGTTTTTCCCTCCGATAAATATGTAATATATTACTGTTAAGCAAAGGGAACAATAAAAGAAAAATCGCAATTATGTCGACTGTTATAACAATGAAAATGCACAGAGCTAAAAGTCGTAATTAACCTACCTCGTTAGACCAGTACCAAACGCGGAAATCACGTTTTCATCAATATGGCGGAACTTGTAGATCCGGGCAGAATGACCTGATCACTAAATGAGGTGGATAAAAAACATCTCAAGAAATCGAAAGAGTGACTTTTCCAGTATTGTGGGGATTAATTTGTCTACACATTGCATTCTTTTTTCAAACTATAGCTGTAGATACCTTTTTATTTGAATAATTATTAACATTTACAGTGCACGACAATCGTACTATTTCCCATTCGCGGAATGATAATGGCAGAGATTGGGTGTTTTACGGAAGTTGGGTATGCGGTACACATATACGCACGCAGAACTTTGTAGCAGTTTTATTTCCTTTTTACACAAACATGCTAACCAAGCTCTGTTTCGCATATGACTTTGTATATACACATATATTTTTTGCCTAAGTCTGAAAATAATTATGAACGGCTTTCATGATGATTTAAATGCCAATAATAATACTGATGTCGCGATTCTGTCTTGGGATCTAAATGACATACGGCGAAGAATTTGTCCCTTTAACAATTACGGGGGGGGGGTAAATTTCGATTTAATGACTCTGCACGGGGACAGTTTTGAAAACAAAGGGAAAGGGAAAATTACCGAAAAATGTATTTATTAAAAAAATCAAAAGCATTTGGTCAAAATGAAATGTTGGAATTGTACACCCCACCAGAGTTTGTATGGTCAGCCCCTTAGTCAGCTTAATCAGAACCCACAAAGTATGATTCATTCAGTACTTACACTTTTAGTGACCTGTGTGTGAATCGACTGAGACCGCTAAAAAGATGACTCACACGCAAAGTACATCATCCATCAATTTGACAATGAACTGTAGTAAAGATACTGAATACTGAAAGCTTTGAATTCCTATTTATTTATTTATTTATTTATTTATTTATTTATTTATTTATTTATTTATTTATTTATTTATTTATTTATTTATTTATTTATTTATTTATTTATTTAAACAAGTCGTGTTGTTCTGGAGCGTACGTTTGTTTTTCTGTCTGCAATCGTTTATAGATGAATTTTAATGAAATTTTAATGAGCTTGGCCATTTTACAGCTTCACGTGGTGAGAGGGGGTCTAAGTGAACACGTGCTAACACGTCATATCGCCCATGCAGTAGCAAAACGCAAATTACTGAAACTGCCATATCATTAAAAATAGGTCCGTATCCATTTTTTTTTCAAAATGTAGTGTCAGACACATTGTTTAATTATTTCGATTTTGGCAAAACACGCAATGATCTTTTTTTCAAATTGAACAGTTTTTATACTTGTAGTCCCGCGTATTAATTCCGTAATTAACATACAGTGATATCACGTGTTTCTCAAAACTTAAAATAAACCGCTATTCATTTTTTATACATATGACTTTGTATGGCAGTACTATAAGCAGTCTATTCGCAAATATAAGCCCAAAAAATCGATATCTAAAGATTTTCTGTCACCTTAAAACGAATCCGTCACGGTGATTAAATCAAAAATGATTTTTCATGAATTTATAGCTTAAAAACAATAAGGATGGATCCTCATTAAATTTTATGAAGACGTTGCCTTTGAAAATGGTGATTGAATTGCGAAAAAAGGTGTGTATGAAGTTGTCATGGAAACAGTCATTTCATGAATGATTTTCATTGATTGTTAGTGACGTATTGTCATGAAATTTTCCGGACAGGTACACAAGAACCGACTAATCGCTTAGTACTACGGATAAACACATGGCTCGGTCATTTTGGACTAGATGTTTTGTAGGACAGTATTATTATAGTGAAGTTTACACGAAACCAGACGAAACGTGATACAATGAAACGGAAGAGTGAGGTTAAGCAAAAATCTGAAGATTTCTAAAAATGATGATTTGACGACGCAACGTGCACTTCTGTTCAGAAAGTGTCGTGTTCTGATAAAAGATGAGAAATGTCGTGCAGTCACGGTGTGAATCAACTACAGAGTTTGCGTTCGGAAAGGTGTCGATATAACCCTATTAACATCATGATTGATGAAGAAAACAGAACTTGAACAGTTTTTAACATTGCCATTAAGAGCAGCCATTGGAGTTGTGTATGATGAATTTCATTCGTCAACCTTTGACCTATACATATTTTTTTTATTATATATGTATTACTTCAGCGATTACGTGTTCGGTGTTTTTTTTTTCTTGTGTCACGGTGCTTATTATTTTTCTCAATTTGTCTTTTGTTCTTATTGGGCCTTGGAAAGCTGATGTGGAAACAATTAGTTATCACGTATTATGTTTGATGCTTACAATACCTATCAAATTAATGTACAACCACCATCCATTCTTGTATCTGTCCAGACTTTCAACGACGTCTTATTTTAATGAGCATTGTTGAGGGCGGACATTATAGCCATCGATGCAGGACTGGTCAATCAATTGCCGCTGAACTGGTTTGGAGATAAACTAAAAGACAAAGCGCAAACTTTGAGTCAAAGATTCGATCAATCAATCAACGATTATAATTAGTCAAATCAAATAAAATTAAATAAAATTTGTATTTGATCAACACAACTTCAATAAATATTACAACATAACCCATTTATTATCAAGTAATTATAGACACGGTCTTATATGCCCATCCTTGGGAAATGGAAAACATGCATGCACTTCTGTCGCAAATACAGGGTTAGCGAGAGAGTTATTTGATATACGTATCAGGGGGAAAATCTCTCTACTCTCGGGTTCTCCACACTTGCCAGGGGGGAAACTCGTCTCGTCTCTATATCTCGTCCCCTTGAGGTACGGGATCGGGAAAGTCACTTTAACTTTACAGTCAAATAAGGCACACACAACGAAATACATTTCAACTCTCGTCTTAGTCGATCTTTTGGAGCACTCTATAAGACACAGCGCCCTGGGGAAAAGTCCCCAAGACTCTCACAAGGCTGAACCAAGACTCGCCCAAGCCTGGACTGCCTCAAGGCTCGCCCCTGGACTGGACTCTCGACTCTCCAGGACTGCCCTCTCTCTACTGCGTCTATCGTGCTGTGCTCCCCAAGACCAACTCAAACTCTCTTTTTTCATTTTCAAAACTCTAACCAATTACAAAGCAGTAAAAAGACTCTAGGGCGTAACCTTCAATCATAAAGCCAATCACACTAAGTACTGAATACGTCATATCTTTTGATTAATCGTTCACTACATTAATAACTATGGATATAAAGTGTCAGAATGAGTAGTCTAAAAAGCGGCGGTTATCTGGTAATTAGTTCCAAATCACTGAGCCAAGTTCCGTCCAAAACTTCAAATAGACCTAAACGATGACAGACATAACACAGCAATTCAGCTAATAATCAGCTAATTAAGTCGGTCAACAGATACGCAAAAACAAATTCATGACATAGGTATCTCGAAGGCGTGCTATTACTATATGAAATCTTGTATATTTAGCGCCGAATAAACTGCACCATTCATTGCATTGATTGGTTGGCAAATAATTTACAGACAATGGCATATAAAAAAATTCCCTTGAGTAGAGAATATTCTTCGGCGATGAAAAAGATTTTCCAGTCACTGCAGACTAATGTACGGTATCGCAGCCGTAAATAATGCCGCTGTAAAAATATGCGTAATTTTGCTATAAACCCCGAATAACTACTAGTAATTCTGTGTATGGCTACAAAGCTACCCAAAGAAATATATAAACCTGTTGCAAAGGTAGAGCCCTCTTAGCATGATTTTGAAATAGTGTACTTTTTTTGCAAATTTGTTTCAAAGGATGTTTTTTTAAGGGATCTGGTCTCCCGGGCCGTGATTTTCACCAAAAGTTGGTAACTCGCATTCCCCTATATAAATAATACAAGTGATCCCCTGGCTTCCATTCAAACAACTCTGTTTGGTTTCTTCTGAAAACAATAACGATTCTGTGAACTGTCTTCCAGTCGCCCATTTACGTCACATTTACGTTATGGTGAAGTTTGTCGAAACTTTTTTTTTAAATATTATTTTAGGAAATAATTGCAAGTATTCAAATATGCATGTCAACTGTTCGGCCACATTCACATACAATATACCTGCCCTAAATGTAGCGCCCTCTAGCAGCGAGATAATAATGTGATGTCAAAATGACGTAATGTCGTACAAACACGACGTCGTTGGTCATTTAGAATATACCAAATTTTTCGCAAACATTATTTTTATTGACAACTACAAATACCTTCGTTGTGAGCGGCCTTCTATTTTACCCATTTACGTCACGGAACTTTTCATCGCTAGAGGGCGCGAATGAAAAGAACGATAAACCGGGAATAAATCATGCCCACGTGTTTCACACTTCGTATTGTCTAATACTTTTTCTTTTCAAAATACTAACAATTGAATTTGGCATAGTATTTTATGATTACGGTAATGCTTTATAATTTTATATTTTTTTTCTCGCTGTGAAGTCAAAAGCACTTAGTCGCCAAAGAACACATTTTACAGAAAAGCCACGCTTGAATAATGCATAAATGAATACGGTTTGAATGTTGACAAATTATGGAGCTATGTTGATTATTGACTTAGCCGATTATATTTAGGAGAATGGTTAGAAAGCTTTTATCTGCAATTTTTTCTCGTTTTTGTGTGTGCATATTAGCCACAATTACTATCATTTCCTTCAATGGGCTATTAACGGTTTGGAAATGAGGGACAGCCCAATTCAAGCATAAACGTATATTGAGAAGAACAGTTGTCTCGCCATATAGCCATACAAATTTTGTTGCAGCATACCAGAACATGTACATCACATGTTCACCCAAACATTCGAAAAATCAACTAAAAAATTCAATAAAATTTATTTTTACTTATCGACATATGCTAATTAAAGTCTGGTGCATTCTCAGTACCAGTAATGATATACATTTTCTAGATAAATATCAATCACAACAACAAATTAAAAAGAAGTATTGACTACTAAATTAAAGTCAAGGGGTCAAACAATTGAAATCATGGGCAGAGGGGTACTTGAAACAGTACAATTCTTTTCCACTGTGTGCTTGGCAGCACTTTCATTTTCCTTGTATTTTACTAACAGTTGCATGCATTTTTTTCCTCTTGGTATCCAGCATGCATTGTAGTCATTTTTTTTTTTTTTTTACACTTTATAATTGTTAATTTAATTCTACCAAAGTACAAAATTATAAATGCTTTTTCAGGATTACTATTTCACTGTAAGATTTTGGACAACACACGTTATGTGTTCTCATACAACATATATATAAAATTAAAAAACAGAGAAATAAAAGTACAAGCATATATACAGAGCAAAATTTAATACTAAAAAAACAGATAAGCTGCTCTGATTGGCTTCCTAACACCTCACAGTTGGGCCAATCAGACAGTAGCTTCACATCAACTCAAATATTAGTATTACAGTATAGACAGTTGATTGAGCAAGGGAATGTTTTACATCTTTCTACTCAATTACAACTGCTTTTTCAACATCACTTTTACATACGATAGCATCAAGATGCTGAAAGCAGCCGAGTCCACACAAATGTTTGCAACATATTCCAAGATATCTTGTGAAAATCAAACTTGGTATATGCAATACACTTTCATATGTCAAGTGCCACATAAAATATTTCCAATATTCTAAACAGGTGCATGGAAAAAGAACAATTTTAAAACCGGGTAATACAGAGGTAAAAATCACCTTTGTACTAAATGAACGCACAGAGTACACAGACAGCTGGAAAATAAATTTTTGGTCCATCGAAACGGTTTTCCAGCTATACACGTTTTATAAATTTAAGCCATATTGAATGCATTTACTTATTTGGCATCGCCAAAAGTAATTTCAAAATACTGTAATTTTCACTGGGTTTAAATTTCACTGATTTACCATTTCAGGCATATTCAGTGGGTTTTAAATTCACGGTTTTATCATTTAGATAATGTGTTCTGTGCTAAATTTTACATATTCACTGGGTTTTAATTTAGCGCATTTTCCAGTCAGCGAAATTAAAACCCAGTGAATAATTAACTCTTTTACAGTACCTTACTTTACCAATATTTCTATAATAAGACACTAGAACAATATTTGAAAAACCATGAAACTTTTAATATAGGTCTAAAATAAAACTAGCAGCAAGTGCTGGAGACTCTTAAAAACATCTTACAATACACTTACGAAAAAACTTTGAAGGGGTAGAGGGCCAGCCAATTATACAAATTCCAATTTCAGCACTGCCTGGCTGAAACTTTTTCCAAAGCGCGATACAAGCAATGAATCTAACAAATTATGGGCTAGCAGGAAACTTTTTTGTCTTGAGTGAAAATTGAGCACATTTTATACGGATGCTCATAAATGCTAAAACGTCAAAATGCCTACATACAAAAATAGGTTGTTGGTCCTGAAAATAAACAGACTCCACTTCTAAGCCTAATGCACAAGTTCCATTTGATAGAAAGTAGACAACACTTTAATGAAAACTGATAAATATATTAAATAACTTTACAGAGCAGAAGTTGTAGCAACTAATAATTATAACGATATAATATGTTCTGCACAAGTATAGTTTCTCATTTATGCCCTCAACGATATCTGATGATAATTCCTTTGTTCAATACAAAACGAGAGGAAACTACAAGTTGTTAGATCTGATAAATTCACACATAATCTACAGCAATGCGAAAGAACCATGATTCTGGAGAAAATTTCCAAATGCAGCCATCAGACCCAATTGAGTCAGTGTTCATAAAAACCCTGAAAACACAAACTAATATTGATTTACAACAGTATGCCACTTAAAAAAAAAATCATGAAAAAATTAAATATCAACAATGGATGGCAGTTGAACAGTACAAACTGCCATTAAGCAGTAATGAAAGGAACGATTTTTTAAACCAATTTATCAAATGCACTACATTAGAATAAAAGTTCTTTACAGTTGTTCCTGTAAATCACTGCACACAGAACCATTTATTGCGCTTGTCATTTTAAGTTCGTCTTGATGTTCCTACAAAAAAGATTACATTTAAACTGGGCAGCAGAGTGCTATACGAGTTGACATTTCCATGGCAAGAAATTTTGAACGTTTCCTTGGCAGAAAAATATAAAGTCTTGAACCATGCCAACGAAAAGTTTTTAGCCCTGAATTTCCAACAAAATCACAACCAAATTTTGTTCAAAATCGTCAAAAATTAAAGTACACTCTGACCATACTTGTTAGAAAGATTTGTTCAAGCCCAAAACAAGACTGACAATAGGCATTTGATTGTTTAAAAGCATAGTGATAAAATAATACAATACAAGAGTAATATATAAAGTAGTAAAAAGAAAATGACTGTTTAATTGGTCACTTTTTTAAAACTTAGATCAAAGCTTTGTATAGACAAACATATTTTACAAGGGATGGTGAAGACTATTCTTGGCAGGATTTTGTCATTAGTCAATGTCCATCTGAAGAAAAAGGAAAAAATACAATCAGTTAATTTCATGTATAATATTGAAGAAAATGTGATTAATGTAATATGCGAGTACAGACTGTACCAACCATTAAATATTTGTACATTTTTAATTTTGTAATTTTTGAGAAATTAAAAACATACAAACAATTAGTGTTTCATTCATGCATATACAGAGGTGTATATTTCGACCAGTTGATTTTTGGTGGCTCAGGGTTGAAAAAGTATCCGAGTGTAGGACTGGCCTTGTGTAAACTAAGAGGAATCCCTTACCTTTGCATTATAAGCGTCTAACTGTGCGTCAAGTTCTTCAGCTGTGACAACTTTGCGTGAACCGCCACCACCACCACCGCCACCACGACCCCCTCGTCCTGGAGCTCCGCCTCTCCTTCGCCCCCTCTGGCCACCTCTAGAACTGCCCCTCCTTGTTCTAAATTAAAAAGTATAATATTACAAACAGGTATGTAACTCGTCGATGGCAATATCTTGGCATTAATAAGAGAATTGTATTGAGTGTCTACCAACACGACTTTGTATCGTCTGAGCCAGTATTTTTTTGAATTTCTCAATCTTATTTTCAAACATTATTCTGATCCAACTGCCTTATTTATGGATACCACACTGAACAAATTGGTAAAACATAAATTGTAAAATCTTCTGCCATCTTGGAAATGCAGCATAATTGTTCTATATTTCTGATGTACAGTATAGAGGAAATACAGTAGTATTTCAAATGCAAACTTTACTCACCCTACGAACCCACCACCTCCGCCACTAGCTCCTCGTCCTGTCGACGGCCGTCTCTGGAACTGTTCAACCTCTGTTGCCGACGTCACAAGTTGAATATTCATCGCTCGACCTAAAAAACAAGAAAACTTGATTTAGCCCAATGAACAGTAACACAATTAAAATTAGAATTAGATATTCACTAATTGTCTAATAACACTGTATGGCAATACAGTGTTTCTCCTCTGAAAAATTGCATACAGTATCTACTGTATTTATTGTTGTACTAAATCTGTTCTATTGTTCATCCAAAATTTAACTGTTGGGAATCCCTACTGTATATTGGTCTTGGGAGAACCCTGGGCAATATATTCAGTATTTTTTTCACAAATGGAACCCTCAGTGTTTCCCTAAGGAATTCAAACCAATAGCAATTTTTGAAAATAATTTGCAAAAATCATAAAAAACAAAAATTTGAATGAATAACATACATAACACATACATACATAATGCACAAATTCAATTCAAATTAAACGAATGCCTGTGGTATAAAATTTTCACTTACTTTTTAGTAAGGGAAGAAGACGACAAGTAATCTTTCGATCTAAAGGCAACCTATTATACCTCAAAGCACAACTTCTCATCCCTCAATCTGATTATGAATAATCATGCACAGTTTTCTACTACAAATAAAGATGCATTTATCATTTACACAACAGGTAGATTTTATAAGCTAATTCGTGACACTCACCATCTAAAGGCACATTGTTATACTGTTTCATGGCTTTTATAGCATCATTTTTCTTCTCAAATATTACATCTGCTGTTCCCAAACTTCTTCCTGACCGGTCATAGTGCACTGCTGCCCTTTTAAGATTGCCAAAGTCAGCAAATAACTCCTAAAGAGAAAAAACGATGAAAAAGATGAAGATATACAAGATGCATTTATTTCATGCCTCATGCAAAAACCAATGATTCTACTTCTACAATATCAGCCACACTCGTTTGACACCATGTTCTTCTTAATTTCTTCTTTTTTATCCTGTAACAAAATACCACCATAATTGCTCCACTAAAAGTAAGATGTGTCCAGTCATAGTTTAATGATCCAGCTCACAGTACATGCAATTTTTGGTTTATACAAGATTCTAATACAGAAAATACTATGATCTATAAACAGATGAATGTGGGTCAGTCAAGGGACAGTCACTTTTTATGTACAATTTATGAGAACTGTGTGCAGTCCAACAGGAGAATATATATTAATTACGAGATTGGTTGGTTGTTCATAAAAAGTCTTTTGATCAGCTGATACACTCAATATTTTATCCTCATCTGTTTACAGCTAAAGAAACTTGTGCGAGATTTGTTGAAAAACGCATTGTAATGTGTAATATAGAGAAAGTCTCCAATACCATCTACATTTCAGGGTGTGCCTTAGTGACATACCTGTATATCAGCATCAGATACTCCAAAATCTAAATTTGACACTAGTAGTTTTCCTTGTTGTGATTGTCCATCTCTGGATATCAGAGCTCTCCCACCAACACCAAGCCCAACGCCGCCATCAAACATGTCATGTTCCCACGAGTCTGGAAGTTCCTTCGGCTGGGGAGAAAAAAAAAAGCGATTCAGTAATTAAAATTGGGAAAATAGGTCAACTACTGTGCATTTGAAGTACTAATAACAACCAGAGATTTGCATTGATGACAAGCCAATACATGCAACACAATAAGGATTTGAGTAATGCAACATAGTTTCACTAAAAATGTCCAGTTTAAAAGAGGTCATCAATAGATACTTCAATACTTTGCATTGCTTTATTCAAATGACCTGTACTCGGTATTCATTTAAAGACAATGGTAGCGTACAAAACCCCCAATCTAAAATTACATTCCATACAGACAATCGTGTGTAATGAAGTAAATATTTGAAGTGAATAGAAATATCACAGGTGGGTCATTTCCACAAGCGCTGACGGAAGCAGAATCCCTATCCTAACGTCAACCACGCGTCAAATAGAATAAAACTATCCATTTTTTCAAAACAAAGGTGTGCTTGAAAATGACCTCGAGGAATGATTTCACCTCGATAATAGCGCGAAAAAAATTTCACATTGCTCTGTAGTAGTGTTACTCACCCTAGAATAAGGTGTTGGTCTGTTTCTGCCCGCTCCCCTTTGTTGAGTTCTTCTTACTGGCCCACCGCGACCTCCAGCACCGCGTCCCCCACGAAACTGCCGTGCTCCGCCTCGTGAACCACCTCCCCGACCACCGCGTCCTCTGCCTCTCCCGGTAGGTTTGTTCAACTTAATGATGTCGTCAAGGCTCATATCAATTTTATCGCCCATGGTTGTTGTACTTTCGGATGTTCGCAGAGGAGAGAGAAAAATACACACGAGGACGCCGAATGAAAATAAAATGGCGGTCTAGTAGCAGTGCATGACGGTTATGACACTGCCCCCTCGTATCGACCCCAGATAAACCGTTTGTTTTCACAGGTCATTGGCTGTCCATTTAGCACATTGATTAGCGCAATCAGTCTTACAGTTGAACTACGTGCTTATCGACCGTGAACTTCCATCGCCATCATATTTAACACCTCAGTGACTGTTTTACGAAGTTTAGACTTATAGCTTTCTAACTTCGTGAACAAGTCAAACAAAAGAAAAGAAACACCATGTGAGGTAAACAGTGAGAAGTGAGCCAAGTTCTTATCAACCGATTTACAGCAGGGCTCGGATGGGGGCGTGTTGGTCACTCTCCCATTACCGCGTTTAACATGTAATACACTTTTCTGTTAATATACATATTATCCACATTAATGTCTGTTTTTTGTTGTTGTTCTTCTTTTTACTGAGTTTTGCGAAACGCAAATTTTCCATATATGAGAATTAAATTTTGCGCGCACCAGCGCCAATTACACTATACCAACCATTCCATTCGTTATTTATTCACCAGACCATATGGCAAGCCGCATTGCAAGGGGCATTTGAAGGAGACGCAGTACCAAACCAAACAATCAAAGAAAGCTTAGAAAGAACTCCCATGTGCTGAGAGTATTGGAGACACATTAAATATAATTCGAAATTACTTAGCTGAAAACTAATTATGCAAATCAGAAAATTAATATGACCAGATTTGAGTGTAAAACTAATGAGGTCTGCACAATGTAACAGAAAATCTATGTCTCCAAGTTTAATTGAAATGTGATTAGAACCAAAAAATTATGAATTATTATGCTTATTAGGGAATTAATATGAACAGATTTTTACCCCAAACTAATTAGGTTTGTACATTGTCCTAGAGCAAAGTTTCATTGAAATGGAATAATTAGTACCGTGAAAACTCCAAAATTTCGACCCCTCTAAAAATTCGATCGCCTATTTATTTGCCGGGTTTCGGTGTTTTATTTACCTCCAAATTTTCGACTCCACTAAAAATTGCCGACTCATTCTTATTCGAAAATTGCGACCAGTTTTAGTTTTCCCCCAAACGAAAAAAAAAAACGATGTGAGCGTTCAAACGGGACCTTCCTCAAAGGCATGAATCCGGGTTTCTGATTGACTGAGAGATTTTTATTTTATTGGTAACGAAAATATATTCTAAATAAACGAAGTTTCAATAAAAAACGAACACAAAAATCTCGGCATGCTGCGTTTCTGAATTGTTGATTATTACTGTACTCAGTAGTGATTATAATAATGTACACAAAATAAATTTGTTGAATGGTTATGAAATACAAATAAAAGTCAACTTAGTTTCATCGTAAGCGAATGATTCCGGTCTCGCATAAACGTTTGATGCTGTAGGATATCCGCCATGTTCTCTTAGGTCAAATAGGTCAAATAGCTAATTAACCAATCAAAAAGCTGGATGATGCCAACGTGTTCAAATTACCATAGCTTATTTAAATATGTTAATGTTATTGAACGCAATGCGGAAGAAATTGATGTTGTAGTACGATATTTTGGCTTGGATTTTGATGCGAAAACGGCATGATTTTTTTTAAATAAAAAAATTAGTTGTTTTTAAAAAATAAACTGGTCATCTGAAGAATAATTTAACATTGTTCACAGTGATAACAGCTCATTCTCGAAAGGAAGCTTACCCGCTCACACTAGTCACGATAAAAATCATACACGTGTACTCTTGAATAGACAGACGTCAATGACTACGGTAAAACTTAGACTATTTTAGCCGGCAGGATTGATTGAAATGTCCGAAAAATGACGCCAAAATACACCTTAAAAGTCCCATTTTATTTTCTTAAATCCCATTTTATTTTTTAATCCAAGGGCGAATTTACGGCAGAATTTGGTCCCTCAAATAAGGGACACGTGAGCTTTGATTCTAACCGGATACATTGCACTGGGTCGGGGAGATCGTTTGCTAAACTTCCATGTATCTTTTGTCCAATGGGTACCTGTACTTCGAACATTCGCAAGTTTTCCTAGGTAGTGCGAGACAGCTTTGTCTTTTGACCTATTAGTTTTGTGCTGACCTCTTCTCCGCGTCTTGATGTTTTGTTTTGCTTGTCATAATACTCACTGATTGATGACTTTGTTTAGATTTTGAGTTACAACTCGGCCACGACCTTTGCTTTTACCGTGAAACATGAGGAAGTTTACGTCAATTGACGGACATTGCATTTTTTAAAAACTAATGAAGCACACTGTCTATCATCCCCATTTTTTTTTGCTGATTTCTATTCTGAAAAATTCGACCATCCGAAAATGCACCTTAATTTTGACTCTAAAAACACGTCACATTTCTAACACCAATTATTTAAAACCGGTCGAAATTTTGGAGTTTTTACGGTACTTTAGATATCAGTGTGAAAGCTTAAAATTGGTTAATTATGCAAATTAGGTAATTAATATGTACAGATTTTAACCCACAATTATTCAGGTCTGTCTATTGTCCTACAGCATCCATGTACATTCATTGATATGTGATGTATAGTACCTGAGATATCAGTGTGAAAGTTGGTTAATTATGCAAATTAGGTGATTAATATGCACAGATATTTACCGGAAACTAATTGGGTCTGCATAATTCTAGATTCATTGAAATGTGATGATTAGTACTTTAGATATCAGTAGAAAAGCTGAAAATTAATTATGCAAATTAGGTAATTAATATGCACAATTATTTACCCTAAAACTAATCAGGACTCTGCATAGTCCTAAAGGATCTATGTACCAAGTTTCATTGAAATGCGATGATTAGTACTTGAGATACCCGTGGAAAAGCTGAAAATTAACTAATTATGCAAATTAGGTGATTAATATGCACAAATATTTATCGAAAACAATCAATCTCTGCATAGTCCTTGAATATGTAAGTACCAAGTTTCATTGAAATGTAATGCTAACTACTTATATCAAATGCTGAAAATTAATTAATTATGCAAATTAGGTAATTAATATGTAATGATATTACCATAAAAACTATCAGGTCTGTGCAGTGTCGTATGACATCTATGTACCAAGTTTCATTGAAATGTGATGATTAGTACTTGACATATCAGTGGAAAAACCGAAAATTGACTAATCATTATGCAAATTAGGTAATTAGTATCCACGGATTATTACCAAAAACTAATCAAAACCTAGCATTAGTTCAGAGCATCTATGTACCAAGTTTCATCAAAATCCAATGAGTGGTTGTTTAGATATCAGTGGAACAGTCATGGAACCACTAAAAAATAGATAATTATCATGCAAATTAGGTAATTAATATGCACAGATTTTTACCAAAAATTAATCAAATCTTCGCATATGTTCAGAGCATCTATGTACCAAGTTTCATCAAAATCCAATGAGTGGTTCTTTAGATATCAGTGGAACAGTCATAGAACAGCTAAAAATTAGCTAATTATCATGCAAATTAGGTAATTAACGAGCATGGATTTTTACCAAAACCTAATCAAATCTGCGCATTGGCCCAGAGCATCTATGCACCAAGTTTCATCAAAAACCGATGTATGGTTCTTGAGATAGCAGTGGAACAGTCGGACACACATACACACACACACACACACACACACATACACACATACACACATACACACACACATACAGACACACTAACTGCAAAGACTCCCATTTTGTGCTTCGCACATGGGAGTCAAAAACGGTATGTGAGTAATTTATCTCAGTGGTTTCTTTAAACAAGATACCAATTGAACTATAGTTCTTCTGATGTTCCAACATAAACAGCATCATAGAATAACTGTCACACGCAACGTAATATTACCGTAATTGGTATAGTACAGGTGTGATGGTTCAAATACCAAAATGACAACAGTAACAGAAAGACTTCCCTGGCGGCGATGATAAAATACGAACACGGAGCCAACAGATGAGGTTTCAACTGGTACTGGTATTATTATACTCTGCAAACATCAAGTACAATAACGCGGTAAAACTCAACTACTCCAATAACTAGATACTTAAACTCCAATACAATTCAACGAGATCTCCGATCTGAACTCAGTGCTGAACAACTCCCCTATATATACCCCCACTGTCTATAAATATACCATTACATCAGCATACATAATGAGTCTGGAACTTACTACAAATTTCTAGAATGTTCCATTACCTTCTATTGCCTCCTGCAGTGATCTATTACCTATTCAACCAGTTTCTAAACAAAATCTAGAATATTCCACCCAGACACAGTACGGTTCTAGAACATTCTCAGTGACACGGAAGTGGTACATAAGTCGTATGCGACAATAACCATCACTAAGAATTCTTAGAAATGGAACTGTGCATGCAGCTTTCAAGTAAATTGATAAATATGATAAATCGGTGAATTTCAAAATGTTATTCAGGTATCAACTCAAATTGTAGTTTCCAACGAAACCGCGAACTGTAATACAATACTCATTGTATACAGTATTTTCGCATTAGTATTGATGTAAGCCTGCACAACAAATGACAATAGGTCCAAAGTACAAGTAATGTTTAAACTGACAACAGAATTGTACAGATTTATCGTTTTATCTTGAATTTGCCAGTTCTTTCCAAATAGTATTTGTATCTTATCAATTCAATCTGAAAATAATTTCCAAGAAATACATGTCGAATATCCAAGTCTTAGTTTCACATAAATAAGTGACAACGGTAATGCTAAATTGCTTCATATCCTGAGAAAACATGTTTTTTGCTCCGACTATACGTCGCTGTTTTGAGCCACATTTTCACAGACGAGCCGACAATTTGACCCCCAATTTTAAGATTTTTAGCCATTATTTTTGGCGGAAACATCATTTTTTTATCCGAAAGCGCCAAAACGTCAAGCTTTTTGGGCCCAGTCTTCAACTGCCTGGGGAGCACTGACACTAAATATCCAAAATAGTATGCACGAATTTTCAAGTAAAAGAATCTAAAAAGCTGATTTTTAAATTCACACAATACTATTATAACTTTCATATAAAATGTACATTGTTCTTTAAATTAATCTAGTTGGCAACTTTTAATTTCTATTCTGTGTACATCACGTTCTGAAAACAAGGCTAGAGTTTTTGTCAAATACGAAATCTCAAAATTGGTCTCTTCACGGCAATTTTGTTGTTGTTTCCAAACAACAATTCCCACTCATTTGTCTCTTGTTGTTCACGTGTTGTTGTTATTAGTGTAGGACATCCCAGAGTGCATTGCTCGATGATGTAACTTGCAAATGGTGTTCAACCACAGTCACTGTGGGTATTGATTTCATTGCATAGTTGACCGGGCCACTCCATGAACAGTTTACTATTACTATGACTAAACAAATTTAGATACCATTAAATAACACATGAATCACATGTTGTGAAAACTACGGGCGATTTATTTTCACTGTATTCAAATGACGCAGCTGGGCTAAAATTACATCAACATTAATCAACGGTTTAGAAATATATGGTAGGTATATTTTCTGAATTTCCCACCAATCACCAGGCAGACTATCTGCTCGTATCGTTTTTCGGTCGACAAGATTACAGTAGTGGTAGTACGTTTGTTGAATTTTCAAGGATCAAGAAAGACTGATAGATAAAAAAACAAACATGTGAATTCATAACCTACTGTAAAAGGATTAATTAATTACTGGGTTTTAATTTTGCTTATTTCGCTGACTGGAAAATGCGCTAAATTAAAACCCAGTGAATATGTAAAATTTAGCATAGAACACATTATCTAAATGATAAAACAGTGAATTTAAAACACACTGAGTATGCCTGAATGATAAATCAGTGAAATTTAAACTCAGTGAAAATTAGTCATTTCACACTCAGACCAGTAATACAAGTCTGAGTTTCACAGTACATGTACTAGTATATCCCTTTTCTTTTTGTATATATTTCAGGATTCAGCATGACATAACATGAAGCCATTTAATCATTGTACATTGGGAGAACAATGAATCTTTTGTGGATGTCGATTTGTAGTTATGTAATCAAACAATACACTATTTCGCACGTCATATCTCGATGCACCACATTTTGTCGTAAGACCATCTACCAGTTTGTGTGTATATCGTTATTTAAGTAAGTATTCAAATACCACGGACATACTGTGTGTATTTTTATTCTCACTTTAATTGTTTGTCTTTATTCACATCTGTATTGCATTTTAGTCAAATTCCTAATAGGGATACGAACACAATAAAGATAATTATTATTACTGCAAATACATGTACAATATTGCGTGTAACTGTCATTTTTTAGATCTAAAGAGTACGAAAAGTCAGCTTTTCAGCAGGTAGTGGTCATATTGTGTTTAATTGCAAAATGTGTAAAAAAAAAAGATTTTTTGAGATGTAAAGGCAGGAAAAGTAAGCTTTTAGCAGGTCGTAATCACACCTGATTCACACTTTATTACGTCCAAAGTTTGTTTTGTTGAAAAGTTGTGGTGATTATGAACGTTGATTATCGTCCTCATATATTAGTACTGATTGATATTACTTTGCAATTCATCTATCATATTAATAAAATTAAGATATCCACTGTAATTGTTTATTGGTGCACAGTCCTTCTATAGAGAGTGCTACAGAGGTATTGGTGTTTTTTCAGTGTCAATTGACACATAAGTGTCATTCATTTGGACAATACAATTCAATTCAATGGGACACACTTCCTGTTTCAGTCAAGTACTAGTATTTTTGGAAAGTATTAACTCCACCCCTTCTGCATTCAACGAACTTTTAATTAAGCCAATAATTTACTTGATTTATTAATTTTAACTGATAGCTGAGATTAATACAATGTTATTAAATTGTAATTCTACACAGGGGAAAAGATTGACTTTTAAAAAGCACAACGTAGACAACACATTTTTGACCTAAATCTCAACGACCTTCTTACTAAATAAAAGTTGTGAAAATCAATTATAAGCAACAATTTGTACCACATTGGGTGGGGGTGGGGGGTGTGTGGAAACTTAAATAACGATAATTTAAAGAAATTGACATTCAACAAAATGGTTTTCCACGAAATGTCATAGACCAGTCATATCTGCGTCCATTTAAATTGGTCGTGAGAACATTTGTTAGGTTGGGTTCACGTATGCCAGTGATCAGCCTTTATTTTAGTCTTAGTGTTTTGTATTATTAGTCTAGTTTTGTTTAGTGTAAATGTAACCATTTTAATTCCCCCTGGGGAATTTTATGTGTTTAATAAAAGTTAAAGTTATAATGTTCATGATTACGTCAGGATATTGGTTCCATTAGATATTGGTTCCATCGCTGATGGAATAATTTAGTGAAAATAAAAACCAGCGAATATACCCTTTTCATATATTTTACCTTTAACTTGTCAAAAATCAGTGAAAATAAATTCCATACAAAACACCCAAAGTCTTTTCAGCATAAAATAATTCCAGCTAAAATAAAGTATTCTACAGTACCCACATTACTAATTGAGCAAATACACGTACTACATTATAGGAGCAAACTTTGTATAGAATGAAATACTATTATCATACAGGAAACTCACTAAATTATGTGTAAACATTTTTGATTTTTTTTAAAATAATGTTATGACTTTGAATACAGTTGTTCACTGTTCAAAAAAAAAAAAAAAAAAAAAAAAAAAAATACAGTTGTTCACATTAGAGCCCATCACACTGAATAAAGTTATTAACATCAGAGCTCTGACTTTGAATACAGTTGTTCACATTAGAGCCATCACACTGAATAAAGTTATTAACATCAGAGCCCTGACTTTGAATACAGTTGTTCACATTAGAGCCCATCACACTGAATAAAGTTATTAACATCAGAGCCTTGACTTTGAATACAGTTGTTCACATTAGAGCCATCACACTGAATAAAGTTATTAACATCAGAGCCCTGACTTTGAATACAGTTGTTCACATTGGAGCCCATCACGCTGATTAAAGTCATCAACATCAGAGCCCTGACTTTGAATACAGTTGTTCACATTAGAGCCATCACACTGAATAAAGTTATTAACATCAGAGCTCTGACTTTGAATACAATTGTTCACATTGGAGCCCATCACGCTGATTAAAGTCATCAACATCAGAGCCCTGACTTTGAATACAGTTGTTCACATTAGAGCCCATCACACTGAATAAAGTCATCAACATCAGAGCCCTGACTTTGAATACAGTTGTTCATATTAGAGCCCATCACGCTGAATAAAGTCATCAACATCAGAGCCCTGAATCTGAATAACGTTATTCACATCAGAGCCCATCACACTGAATAAAGTCATCAACATCAGAGCCCTGACTTTGAATTATGAAAGGTAGTCAACACATTTGAACAGTTAATCCCCTAATTTGCATACAAATGATGACTTATTAGCATAAATTCCCATGACAACAACAATAATTAGCATATCAATGACTGCTGATGTTTCCTGTATGATTCATGCAAGGTACCACCAGTCACTAGTCCCTGGGGAGAAGACGTTTCATGTTCTATCTTTGAGATACATGACAACATCGTCATAATTCTTCGCCATCCACTCAATGTTAGTGTTTATTTGTTGTAATCCCTTATAGAACTGAATAGCATGGTCATTGGACATGTCATGGTATCTGTTACCAAAATCTTCATACTGAAATTTTGAACAGAGCAAATTATTAGAATGAACTTAAACTTAGAAGTAATTTTTCATATCAATTTTTTATTCACATGAGTGAGCATGTTTGATTTTAATGCATTTTCAGCCATCTTGAATTGGATCATGTGCAATTTTATATATCTCATTTATTTATTTATATAAATTTTTATATCACTTTTTGCTATAACCCAACGTAAAATTATTTACAAGAAGGCAAGAAAGTTATTATTATTTTGCATGTGTATACCTTTTATGATCTTAATCAAAATTTTATCAAATTTTTGTTAACACCAACCTTTTCTCTATCAGCCTGAGTGTTCATACTATCAGCAAATGACCATATTATTCCATATGCATTGTCTTCACCACTACAATATAAAACATTGCAACATATATATTTAAAAGTATGGTGGCGGCAATTAACAAGACATTTTGCATGGTTCATGTATAATCAACTGAAAACTATATATTCACCATTTCCTCTAACTCAACAAATTCGTGAAAACATTAAATCTAGGCATTTGTACACCAATATGGTCACATAAATTAATGAACTGGAATTATTATTATTTTTATTCTGAACTCACATGCTTGATTTCATTTCATCAAAGTTTGACACTACGTAATCCCAGGCTAAGTAGTAACCCAGGATAGAAGCGTCCCTAACGTCATTGACGACATCAACAAGGTCTTCACTCTGCATGTATTTTGCCATATAACTCTGTAATTTCCATGGCAACCCACTGCATGCTAAACCATATTTCAAGTCATCAGAGTATGGTCCATCAGTGGCGTTCACCAATAGTGAAAACACCGTCTCCCAATCCTCACCACTGTTACCATACATCAAACCATGGCATAGCACAGTTTGACGAACATCTGCAATTAAACTTAAAAAAAGAAAGAAATTCAACAGTTCATCACTTAGATGTAAATTAGAATACTGTAAAAAACTTATTTTCGCTGGGTGTTTTGTATGGAGTTTATTTTCACTGATTTTTGATTAGTTGAATGTAATGTTCACTTTCCAATATATGCAAATGACTCTCACATAATATAAACCAGATTCACAAATATAATAACTCAATTTTATAAATCAAGTATTTTAACTCAATTGTGCTAACTCAAACTCAGTTATGATATAACTAAAGTATGTTAACTCATTTGACAAGAATAACTCAAGTATTAAGTAACTGAAACCCTAACATGGCAAGAAAAAACATTGATAACTTAAGTATAATTCAATTATGATAACTGACACATAACTCTAGTATGTAACTCAAGTATAACTCAATTATGATAACTGACACATAACTCTAGTATGATAACTCAATTATGATAACTGACATATAACTCTAGTATGATAACCCAAGTATAACTCAATTATGATAACTGACACATGACTCTAGTATGATAACTCAAGTAAAACTCAATTATGATAACTGACACATAACTCTAGTATGATAACCCAAGTATAACTCAATTATGATAACTGACACATAACTCTAGTATGATAACCCAAGTATAACTCAATTATGATAACTGACACATGACTCTAGTATGATAACTCAAGTAAAACTCAATTATGATAACTGACACATAACTCTAGTATGATAACCCAAGTATAACTCAATTATGATAACTGACACATAACTCTAGTATGATAACTCAAGTAAAACTCAATTATGATAACTGGCACATAACTTTAGTATGATAACTCAAGTATAACTGAATTATGATAACTGACACATGACTCTAGTATGATAACTCAAGTAAAACTCAATTATGATAACTGACACATAACTCTAGTATGATAGATAACCCAAGTATAATTCAATTACGATATCTGACACACAACTAGTATGATAACTCAAGTGTAACTCAATTATGATAACTGACACATAACTCTAGTATGACAACTCAAGTATAACTCAATTATGATAACTGACACATAACTCTAGTATGATAACTCTAGTATAACTCAATTATTATATTTATTTCATAAAGGCAAACTTTTACAACAAATTGTCTCTTACAAGTTTGTTTTCCTATCATTCAACCATTCAGAAAACTTCTTCTGGGCTTCCAAAATACATTCACTGTTGCCATAGTAACAAGCAAATCTGGTGGCCAATGCTGCATTATGGCTGTTACAAAAGAAATAAATTACATCATAAATACTGCATAAAAGGCTCCAATTGGACCTCAATGACATAATGCATTAATATACAGTGACCCCATGCCGAAGGGGTCATGACTTATTAAGAGGTCTTGTGAAAGAGGCATTTTCACCCTTCTTGATAACAATTGATGACCGCAAAATTTTCGTTTATAGACATTTTGCTCAGTTAAATACTAAAAATCAGAATGATAGATTTTTCATAGGGTTTCATCGAAGTAGCACTGACCGAACAGGTAAAATTGTGAATTGACACCTTGAGTTGAGCTTTAACACATTTTGAAATTTATGGGGCAATGGACGTCAGATATCGATAATATTGGTGCGGTCTTAAATACACCGACATCGATCGTATCATTGTCACTTTAACAGCTATTAAATAAAATCATTTGCTTTTTTTTCTTCAAATTTACTGTTGAAAAATTATTTGAAACATGACTAATAGAGTGGAGTCACTGTACTACACTATACATGTAATAAAGTAATGAGAAATAACACTTATCATGCTTAACAAGTTCACAAAATAGTCCCATTTATAGTCTGCACTTCCCTTGAAAAATAGTTGAATTTTTTGAGTAAAAACTGAAATTGACTCAAATTTTGTCTGTTTGCTTGAAAATTAGGGTTCATGACAAAAAATATTGAAGAATATAAGAAAAGAAGGCAAAAAAAAAACTTGGGTGAGAAAGTCTGGCGGTGAAAAGGATAAAACATCTTACTAAAAAACAAACTACAGAATATTGTAAATTGTATGAAACAAATGTGACACCATGCCTATACATATATATACTAGTATACTCACAACTGTACAATGTTCTGAGTTGTCAGGCTCCATCCTAGTCTGCTATACATTGGTTTTATCACATCTGTCATCATACGCTACAGAAATAAAAACAATGAATGCTTATGTATTGATAGCAGCCAGACTTTCACACTCAAATTTTTCTGCACTTTTTTTTCAATATTCTTCAATATTTCTGAAAATGAATCCTAATTTTGGAGCCAACACACAAAATTTTAATCAATTTTCAGTTTTTACCCAAAAAATTGTCTTCCAAATCACCTGAAAGTACAGGCTATAAACTGAACTATTTTGTGAATTTGTGATAAAAATTCACATTTGCCGCAGTTTTGATGACAGTGTCACGTTACAGTAAAATTCTTACAATGTTACAGTAAAATTCTGAAAATTTTTTTAAGGAGGGCGGGAAAAAAATAAAATTAATTCTCTTTTTTTTCATTAGATTTGTGTGATTCTCAAAGAATTGTAAGTGAGATCATTGATCGGAGAGAAGAAATGAAATTAATTTTATTCCATGTATAACCTTGTTTCTCATCAGCGTGAGACTTGGGTACTTTGATCATGATACTGCCACGAAAATGCAACTTGGGTTTGTTATGCGGCGGGCGGAAAAAAATGAAGATAAAAATAAGCACTCACAAGTCGGTGGGCGCGAGGAATTACGCTGAAATAAAATGTTATTTTTATTTCACTTTCGGCTCCTGTTCATACGGGGGTCGCGAAACAAGGGATAATAAAAGTCTGGCCTAACTGAAAAAATTTGTCAGATTCGGGGCTACTATTGAGCCTCACAATTGTTTTTCAAAAATTGTGCAGGTTTAATTTATTTGCCAACAGAGGGCGCTGTGCAGTGTAGAAAGAAGAGGGACAAACATGTTCTTTCTGCATAATTTTGGTGGTACCTTTTGTGGTGTAGTAATTTTTGTGGTGTAGTAACTGATAATTACGATTTTTTTATAAAATTTGAATAAAAATTGGTGGTCCACATATTCATGATGTCATTAGTGTGAATACAGAACGCCCTCTCTCTAATACCCAGTTCCCATACCCTGAAGTCTTGGTATGCTTCTGTTCGTTTCAGCATATTATCTATGTACTTAATGGCAGACTCTGCGGCTTGCCATGGCGCATAGTCCATTTCAATCGTCAAGTACTCCAAAAGCTGCAACGATGTGTTGACACTGATATCTTGAGATTGAGCTATATTGAGTACATCATCCACTAAAGCGGCCCTGTTCTGTATTGATATAGTGGTGTGATCCATGTTCAATTGTTCGATCAGTTTACGCCAATTGTCAGCATCATAGTTAACTCGGTAGTAGCCCGTTTGATTGACGTTGAGTAAAAACCAATCAGTTTTACTGATCCCAGTTAAATCAAATGTTTCTGTGATCAAAAAAATACAACAAAATAACTAAACACATAAAATACATTTTGCTTGGCAAAAATCAACAATTTGCTGCAATTTTAAATTCTCTTTCCAACAAACACTTTGTGCCTATGGTGCTTCCACATTTTAAATTCAATTTTGCCAATTTTTATGTTATTCTTCACAAACTAATTTAATGAATTTGGAACAAATACACAATCCCTATTGATTACACATATTGATCAGAATTTTGAAAAAAAAATATGAAATTTTTTGTTTTTTGAATGGTGACAAAGTTTGCTTTGTAGCTCACAACGATAAACTCCACAGTGAGTTTAAATGAATTATTATTTATAGAATTAATCATATCACTTACTGGTTGACTGTGAAAACCATGTCCATTGTAGACTGCTGATTTCAGACCAAGCAGAATGAATGTATGTTAATGGTATAGACCAAGGTCTGTGTGAAATGGAAAAGAAAATCATCATATGGGGAAAAATAGACAAGATTCAGTAACTTTTCTCTGAAAAAATCTCTCATTTTTCAGGTCAAATTAAATGATTTTGATTTTTATGCAGGCTGCATGATTCTTTGAGTTAGGTCAAACGATGGTCAAAAACGATGACTCCTGGCATGTTGCAGACAGCGGATACGCGCTTATCAGCATCCGTTCATATGACTATACAGAGTCATATTAGGAGATAGAAAATACTGCAGATATTCACACAGCTTTATTTTGAAGACATTGCACACTAGATCTGTTTAACATATTTAATGACAATACATGATAAAAACACCAACATACCCTAATTCTGGGTACTTTCCAGGCATTGTTGCTTTTTCGTGAGGATTTAGCAAAAATCTCTTTTGTTGAACTGTAACTGCATTATTTTCCCTAGTTGCCATGACAATAGGATATCCAACTTGTCGGAACCAAGGATCCATTATCATCTTCAAGTTAATATGTCCTTCACTGTTTCCAGCATTTGCCTGCAATAATGTCAGATCCCACATTTCGACTGATTTGTATGAAGTTTATTTTCGCTGATTTTCAATGAATTTTGAATGTAAAATATATTTTGACTGGATTTTATTCTCAATGATTCATCTTTTCAGCAAAAATAAATTCTGAGAGAATAAAAGATATTTTACAGTATGCGTGAAATAAAAAAATAAAAAAAGGACAGACAAAGGTCATAGTGTCGTCAAAACCTATTTCCATGTTTATGATGATGATTCGATGATGGTAATTCAGATGAAGTAAAAATATATCAACGCCATATTCCTCTCTGAAAGAAATTTCAACATTGAACTATAGAACAGAATTTCAAGTTCCAAATCAGGGGGGCAGACATTCAGCCTTTCCGTGCATTATGGGAGATCTTGTAGTGAACGAAAAATCACTTATTAGCAAGAAAATTATTACCAATACTAATGAGACATTATAAAGAGTTTAGATACTGTAGAATACTTTATTTTCGCTTGGAATTTATTTTCGCTGAAGGGATGATTCCGTGAAAATAAAATCCAGCGAATATACTTTTTTTTCTATATTTCACATTAAACTCATGAAAAATCAGTGAAAATAAAATCCAAGCAAAACGCCCCAAAAGCCTTTTCAGCGAAAATTAATTCCAGCGAAAATAAAGTATTCCACAGTAAATGGGTATGTCATTTATTCCTCATTTAAATAATGCTGGTTTGTGGCTTAATGATTGGCTGCCTACAAAGCGACCAAAAGTTTCTAGAATTCATATTTACAGTACCCAGAAAGTTGTTGCTGGAGTTATTATAATAGGTTTTTGAAGACAGTACAGTGAGACACGTAGCGTCTATTGATGTGACTGTGTGTGCCGTATTGTCAACATAGCCTTATTATACAGCTCTTGATATATGAATCCAAGAACTGAACAAAATGATAACAATTACTGGGACTTTTGTGCCGTAATCAACTTTGCATTGCAACACGTTCACCATGTGCGAAACACTGTGTAATCTTTCCATATAAGGAATTTACATTTCCTAATATGGTAGTAATGCAGATATCCTGCACAATACTGCAAAAATAAGACATGCTGTAACTAATTACGACTGGTTATCCACTCCTCACTGAAGTCTTGACTTTCTGCTACTTTTCTGCTCCAAAATCATGCAAATTTATTTGCAACACCATCCAGAATTGGCGGTCACAAATTTGTTATTGTGGCCACTATCATTTGATAACGCCTGTGAGGGAAAATGTACAACTGTCATCCATTGTTTTGAAAATTAGCATATTCAGATTAGAAGTGTTATATTTTTTAACCAATCAACATCCAGATGCATATTTAAAGGAGTTAATCATTGGAATAGTTTGGTATCCTGGCTAATAGAGTACATACATAGTAGTCAACTAATAATAAGCATCTCTGATTCCAGATTTTAGAAATTTAGAACAGGAAACTTAAATATTTACACCAACATTTTACCATGGAGAACCAAAGGTGGTGTGGAGCGCCCTCAATCACATGCATATAGATTCTTTTGTTTTACGGTACCTGTTTTGACAAGTGTATCCACAAATCATCCATTTCAGTGTTATTGTACAAGTTATCTTTCAAATATTCCATGATTCCACTATGAAAGACATCCTTGTCTAAGAAAGATTCTATCATTCTGATCAGTGAAGCAGCCTGGAATAAATAAATAAATAAAAAATAATAGCAATTAATTCTTCCACATAACATTGTTTATTTTTGTTTCAAATGAGAAAAAAACCCATTCACAAATATGATGACTAAGAAAGCTACACAGACTTATGTTAACTGAAGGAAATTTGCCGAAATTTATGAAGACAAGAATTATTAAAAATACAACAACATCAGAGACACCACTGAATGGAGTGAAACGAGTAGCACATGATACCAAGATCTAATTTACTTTCACCTGTACAACTTTCAAGCATGGGTCAAATTTGATATGGAAAGGAGACTGGACAGATTTAGCTTACAACATGTATCATCAAATTTCAGACATGTTTTATAAATATCGTATATACACGTTTTTTCAGAACATTTTCTGTGACATGTTTAAACAATGTTTTTATAAGTAGAAAACAAAATCCTAAATTGGCTGAAAGTAATAATACACAGTTAAAGTCAATTATCGAGTACCGGTTTAAAATTACTGGGTGTAATGTATTTTTTAATTGTTGCAATTTTTTCTGACTTTTTCAAGACACATTTTTTTTTTTCAAAATTTTGGATTTTCAGACCTGTAGTCAATTGAAAATCATGTCTATTTCATCCCAAATTATCAAATATATCATAAAATACATAAATTGGCAAAATGTTACAACAAAATATTTTGGAAGGGAAAAATTATGACGCTTAAAAGGTTAAACAGAATCTTCAATCATCAGTCCTTTCTTTAAGCACATGTACCAAAATCTACAAAATAAACTAATAATATTTTTTCCATTTCATTTTTTCAATTATTTCTATCAATAGCTAATGAGAATACGTAAAATTACGTACAAATGTGCAGAATTCAAAAAGTAAAAGCACAATATATTGTTTTTTACGCTATCCTGTGGGGCCCATACCAAACAAAGCAGTATGATGACTGTGTCCCCTGACAATTCAAATCATACTTATCATTCCAAAATTAAGAAAATAACAGTGCTTCACTTAAAGCAGGGGAGTCATCACCTGCGCATGCGTCAGATGGCAATAGCGTGTCATTGTTTACAAACAAGCGTCTACCCATGAGCCTTTGCATTTTTAGAGTGTGTTGTTATCGTCGCTTAGGACTCAATTCCCGCGCGTGCGTAGGTGACGACCCTCCCGCTTTAATCTGTTGAAAATTACAAGAAACTTGTAAGTAATTCCATTTCCCACAATGCAACACAGTAAATCAAAGTGCAACCTATCTCACCCGTTCATAAATTGATACACCAAACAGTTCATCAATTTCATTCTTCCATCCGACTGGTCTGACTGTGGGAGGCGAATCCAGACTGCTGTCACTACCAAAAGCTTTGAATGTCACTATTTCTTGATAAAACTGCTCATACTGAAAAATAATTAAATACAAGTAATATGTTTATAATTATTTAGTTGCCTTGGTTACAGTCAAGCATACGGAAACTCAGAGTAACTTATCTCATTGTGTTGTGAGGTACTCGGATTGTGACAGATAAATGAAGGCCGGCTTGCATTTTAAAAAATCATACAAAATTAAGTCAATTATTTAGAAAAAAAAATAATCATAAGGTTATTTTGCTTAAAGATTTTAAGGAGAAATTGAGAATAAAATGACAAAAAATGTTCAGTATTGTTTCACAAATAAACAGGTTAAGGTATTTGCCAACTCATAATTTTTGAGAAAGTTGGTAATAAATCGCATGAAATATCATTATTTTGTGACGTATTTTGAGAAACTCGTCCTAATATTTTATCACTATTTTAAGAACAATTCCATAGAGAACAATGTTGAAGAAAAATTGCATTTTTTGACATTTTTTAAAACCCAGATTTTTGGAATGATTGAGGACAACAATAAGTACCCATTATTGACAATATGTGATTATTTCAGTAGCATACAATTTGAGATATTGCATAATATACTACTGTCAAATGGCCACTATCCACTAAAATACAACTTTTTTTAGTCAATATCTTCATAAGTACAATTTATGAATAAATTTAATATATTTTGGTTAAAATTGTGATCTTCAATCCTTTCTTTAGGTACTAAAGGTTGTTCTCATATTTATCGGGCAGATCAACAGACATTTTTTTTTTCTCTTCTGTTTAATTCTGATTTTTGTCTCAAGTAAATATTTTTGGCCATTTTTGGTTAAGCATGATACTGTAGAATACTTTATTTTCGCTTGGAATTTATTTTCGCTATCTTCGCTGAAGAGATGATTCTGTGAAAATAAAATCCAGCGAATATATTTTTTTTCATATATTTCACATTAAACTCATCAAAAATCAGTGAAAACAAATTCTAAGCAAAACGCCCAAAAAGTCTTTTCAGCAAAAATTAATTCCAGTGAAAATAAAGTATTCCACAGTATTTCAGAAGATTTCATTTTTTCAACAGATAAGAAAGACTGTTTTACTATTTACCAGGAGTAACTTGTTGTAGTTCTGTTTCACATTATTTATCATTTTAATTTTCTTTTCATCATGCCACTTTTATATTCTAGAAAAGTTTGTGTCAGTCTATGGAGGTAAAACTGAATGTGATCTATTGTAGATACATTATTTATTCACTAGTTTTTAATTCCGTTATTTTTTACTGTAAGTAACAACTGCTGAATTAAATATATTTTGTCATGTAAAACAAGAACCAACACATACCAAAAATTATATTTCAAAAGTGAATATTCGTCGTGTATTTTAAGTCTAACCGGACCGAAAGTGGGAATTTGTTAGTACTCTAAATATCCAAACATATTTTAGTATAAGGTAGTAATAACAATAGAATTTATTGTTTCCATGCCAATTTTATGAAATTAAAACCCAGTTAAATTGCTCAAAATAAATTGTTTTACAGTATATGTATATTTTTCAATACAAGTGGATTAGGGATTTCTCTATAAAATAGAAATAGTTCATAAATACCAGCGTATTGTCAATAACTGTAGATGAGATGGGATTAGAGAAAACATGAATTCTGTTTAACCTTTCGAGCGTCATAATTTTTCCCTTCCATTTTGTTGTAACATTTTGTCAATTTACATATTTTATGATATATTTGTTAATTTTGGATGAAATAGACATGTCAACGTAAAACCATCACATTCGAACAGTTGAAATAATGAAATCAGAATAAACACACCCTGATGACATTGTCTGTTGCAACTAGTATGATGATAGTAGAGTGACGATGAAATACTATGATTTTGTTTTTATTTGAAACAATATCTTTTCGAATCATAATCATGTAGAATTGCAGAAATATAATATGAAAATGATAGAGTACGGTACTCACAGTACCTCAAGAATTAATAAATAACAAATATTTTTAAAGAAATGAATATCGATACTATCACAATTTCTATGATATGAGAGGTACATTACTTGGGGTTTGTAACTACGGTGACATGATACCAAGATCCCGTCACAATCTCGCTCTCACATAAGCGTTCCAACTCAGAAAAAATGCGAATGCGCATGCCCGAGGTAACTAGGATACTGGGATGTCCAGGTGGATCAAAATAGCTGCCCACGATATGACGGATTACGAGAACTATATTTTCTGTACATTTTCGATGTATTACATTTTTCACTATGATAGTGACAAGAAAAGTTGATTTTTTTCATTACAAACCTTGAACATTGATATGCGTCATGTCAGAAGGTCGTAGCCTCAGTTTCGCTATCTACGAGAAGAGACTTGAATGGGATCTTGATATGATGTCACCATACAGTACTATGCGAGTTGCAAACCCCAAGTAGTGTACCTCTGATGATATATATTTACAAGTCATATTTTCAGAATGACTTGAAAGTCAAAACCCTTTTAACATCGATGTAATGAACAGGATACAGTATCAACTCTGAGTATTATTACTGTCAGTAAAATTGAACAATCTCAGATACATTTCTTTTATTTCATTATGTTTTAAAACACAACTGAATCAGGATGCAAAAACACCTTAGTAGCCAATCCATGATGAAGCACAATCACAATAAACTAAAAACAGCCATAAAAGAGTCAGGAAAATGTTTGAAATCCTTGAATTTCAGTGCCACAAGGTGAGATGTCATGTGGTTGCCGATATTACTGTAATTATTCAATGGGTTTTTATCTGCTTATTTCGCTGACTGGAAAATCCACTAAATTAAAACCCAGTGAATATGTAAAATTTAGCAAAACCTTGATTTCAATACCTACTGAATATGCCTGAAATGCTAAATTAGTGAAATTTAAACCCAGTGAAAATTAGTCATTTTACAGTATATAAATGGATCACGTCTGAAGAAAATCCATCTACTGTAAAAGGATTAATTATTCACTGGGTTTTTATTTTGCCTTTTTCGCTGACCGGAAAATGCTCAAAATTAAAACCCAGTGAATATGTAAAATTTAGCATAGAACACATTATCTAAATGACGAAACCTTGAATTTAAAACCCAATGAATATGCCTGAAATGGTAAATCAGCGAAATTGAAACCCAGTGAAAATTAATCATTTTACAGTATTATGCATTTTTGGCGTTAAAGCTACCATCGGTTTGTATCATTGATACATGTACATGCATGCTGGTTCCCAAAAGTATTTGGAGAAATGAACCCAGATGAAAGAATGAAGAGTTGAAGTCCAATTCATAGCAAACACTTATAACTAGAAAATTACTCACGTTTTGCCATTGTGGATATATATGATTCACACCTATGTTTTGGTAAAATCTTGCAAAACCTTCCGATAACCATAATTCGTCCCACCAGCTCGGAGCAACAAAATCACCGAACCACTAAAACAAACAAATATATACAGCAATGCTATAATCACAAATATTTGTGGATGTTAAGGCCAGACATTTTTTATTCCTTGTTTCTCGAGTTTTTATAAGGCTATTTTTTTGAGGAGGGCGTACAAAAAATAAAATTAATTCTTTTTTTCAATTAGATTTGTGTAATTCTCAAAGAATTGTAAGTGAGATCATTGATTGGAAAGGAGAAATGAAATAAAAATATTCCATGTATAACCTTGTTTCTCATCTGTGCGAGACTTCGGTACTTTGATCGTGATACTCCCATGAAAAAAAAATTAAGATAAAAATAAGTTTTTTTTGCAATTTTTTGCACTTACGCTGAAATTACGCTGAAATAAAATTTTATTTTTATTTCATTTTCGGCTCCTGCTCATTCGGCGGGTTCGTGAAACAAGGGATAATAAAAGTCTGGCCTAATTAACATTTAATATTACTCTAAAACGTTCAGATTTTATTATTTTCTACACATGTGTACATTATAACCAGACGAGGCTGGAGTTTATTGTAGTGAAGACAAAAATAATTGTCGACATATGGGCACAATATGTCAGGTTTCAATCAGTATTAATTACACCACAAATGCTGTAACTTTGATTCCTTGCCAAGTTATTTCAAATTTAAAAGGTTTGTGACAACATCGACAATACAACTTTAAGACAGAAGGTCACAATGACTTTTATGACTTCTTCACTAACTATCTTAAATTACGAGATCAACGTTCTAGCAGGGACACTACTAATGTTTACAGTTATATACCGACCAATGACGAGTTACTCACCATGTGAACTAGTTCATGTGAAATCACATGTGCGCTAGTTTGTAACTGAGATGGGGAATGTACGCTACTGTCGTATAAAACTAGATAATCTTGATAAGTGATCAAGCCCCAGTTTTCCATGCCCCGAGCACTTAACGATGGCAGGGAGATCATATCTTGAAAAAAAAAATGATATCATCAGATATAAAAAAAAATCAATCTTCCAATATAATAAAATTGATTTTGGTGTATTGTAACAACACAAAAAGTTGAAACATTTTTAAATGAAAAAGGTACCTCAAATTTCTTGGCAATGAAGTAAGATATCAAAAACCAAACAGTAATTTTGGGCACACTCCCAAGCAAAGCTGGAATAGATATGGCTGAGATATTTACTCCAAGTTTTGTAGGAGATACAATTGACACAAAGGTGCATGTTGCATGGAAACTGTTGGTCAGGATTTCAGGTCAGGTGTGATCTGCCTGTCAATTTTGAACGAACAGGAGAATTAATACTAGCCTGGAATCCAGACATTCTGAATACAATTATACATAAATGAAAGAAACGATATATTCAAACAAGCAGCCTATCGGCTGAGATAGCTCCGCTGTTAGCAATGCACATTTCAATTAAAGAACTGAAGACATCATTAGAAAATGAACAATATGAATAGTATCAAAGCAATCGGACTTACAGTTTTTAACAAGAAGTCGAAAATATCACTTTTTACCAAAAATTACAAAAATATTCACCAAAATAAATTAATTAGAGAATTGAAGATATCATCACAAAACGAACAAATCTGAGAGAGGTCCACATGTAGTACCTATATATGTAATATCAAAGCAATCGGACTTACAGTTTTCAACAAGAAGTCGAAAATATCACTTTTTACCAAAAATGACAAAAATATTCACCAAAATTAGAGAATTGAAGATATCATCACAAAATGAACAAATCTGAGAGAGGTCCACATGTAGTACCTATATATGTAATATCAAAGCAATCGGACTTGCGGTTTTTAACAAGAAGTCAAAAATATCACTTTTTACCAAAAATGACAAAAATATTCACCAAAATTAGAAAATTGAAGATATCATCACGAAATAAACAAATCTGAGAGAGGTCCACATGTAGTACCTATATATGTAGTATCAAAGCAATTGGACTTACAGTTTTCAACAAGAAGTCGAAAATATCAGTTTTTACCAAAAATGACAAAAATATTCACCAAAATTAGAGAATTAAAGATATCATTACAAAATGAACAAATCTGAGAGAGGTCCACATGTAGTACCTATATATGTAATATCAAAGCATTTGCACTTGCGGTTTTTAACAAGAAGTCGAAAATATCAGTTTTTACCAAAAATGACAAAAATATTCACCAAAATTAGAGAATTAAAGATATCATTACAAAATGAACAAATCTCAGAGAGGTCCACATGTAGTACCTATATATGTAATATCAAAGCAATTGCACTTGCGGTTTTTAACAAGAAGTCGAAAATATCAGTTTTTACCAAAAATGACAAAAATATTCACCAAAATTAGAGAATTAAAGATATCATTACAAAATGAACAAAACTGAGAGATGTCTACATGTAGTACCTATATATGTAATATCAAAGCAATTGCACTTGCGGTTTTTAACAAGAAGTCGAAAATACCAGTTTTTACCAAAAATGACAAAAATATTCACCAAAATTAGAGAATTGAAGATATCATCACGAAATGAACAAATCTGAGAGAGGTCCACATGTAGTACCTATATATGTAGTATCAAAGCAATTGGACTTGCGGTTTTTAACAAGAAGTCGAAAATATCAGTTTTTACCAAAAATGACAAAAATATTCACCAAAATTAAAGAATTAAAGATATCATTACAAAATTAACAAATCTGAGAGAGGTCCACATGTAGTACCTATATATGTAGTATCAAAGCAATTGCACTTGCGGTTTTTAACAAGAAGTCGAAAATATCAGTTTTTACCAAAAATGACAAAAATATTCACCAAAATTAGAGAATTAAAGATATCAACATGAAATAAACAAACCTAAGAGAGGTCTACCCAAGGTACATATACACCAAGTATCAAAGCATTTAGGCTTGTAGTTTTCAAGAAGAAGTCGAAAAAGTAAAACATTGACACGGACGACGACGACGGACGACGACGACGACGACGACGGACGACGACGGACAATCACTCATATGATAAGCTCCGCTCGACAAAGTCGACAGCGGAGCTAAAAATTAAAAATACACCCTAACAATACCAATAGAGAGAAATTAGAAACTCTTCTAAATAACAAAGATGAAAAACTGATTCTCAAAATATCAAAATACATTCACAAATGCTTTTTTATGAGAAAAGAAAATATACAGAGATTGCCAGCTGCCCTGAAAATATAATGCATTCTTACATTTATATGTAAACTATTTATTTACTACTTTGTCAAAGACTTTTTTTAACAGTTATTTTTTCTTATTCGGTTATACTTTTATTTATTGTTGTTGTATTTTAAATTTATATTTTCTGTATCTTTTAATCTTTATTGTATGTTAGTCCAGATCTCAATGGAGATAGGTTGACAATAAAGTTATTACAATGAGGTGTAATTATTCATAGATTTTCTACAATCATAGACCGTATGTACATACATATAGACAGACAGACAGACAGACAGACAGACAGACAGACAGACAGACAGGCAGGCAGAAAGACAGACAGACAGACAGACAGACAGACAGACAGACAGACAGACAGACAGACAGACAGACAGACGTAATGATTACAAAGGCATTCTTACCTTGGAGGGAATCGCCAATACAAATTTAAAGATTAATATATAGTAGAGAAAAGCGATGCAATGAACTATCAGCAAAAAGTGAGTGCATCCGGTCATTTGACCAGATGTTTATTTGCAGGATTATGCTAAATTACAAATGTTATCGTTTCGACTCAGAGGGGCTTAGCCGAAGTTTACATTCTCAAGATTTCCATTACTTGTAAATTATTTTTAATTTTTTAAAAAGCCATTTTTTCTTGAAATCAAAATTTTATTTAATAAAAAAAACAAGGTCGTATGGCTGCCTATAAGTACACTGTATAAGTCACCGTTTAATAAAAGAAAAAAAAATCACCACGAAAGTCTACTACATATTTAAAGAAAATGTTTGAAGACTATAAGAGCTCTGCAATGTGATTTACCGGTACAATATTCAGATTTCAATACTCACAAATAAATTTTATCAAAGCAAAGGATATAAATTTAATTATATCTATGATTTGCTTCCTTATTTGTAGTCAGGGAGTACTGTAAAATCTGTATTAGAAGCCACATCTCTAATATAAGTCGCACCCATTCTTTTTGAACAATTGAGTACCAAACATTCACAATTTCTCATACGTGTAGATGCTCTAATTGAAGCTGCCACAGTCAGCTGGCACACACGTGATAATAAAATAAATACGATATTTACTACATGGGGGCCGCCATCTTGAATGACGCATAAAACTAAATAAGAAACAAGTTGTGAAACGCGTTTTTCAGATTCCTACAAATCAGGACAAAAATACCAATCTTTCACAAAAATACGGTCTGTTGGGGTTATAGCCAACCGATAACAAAATCTGGCCTAATTCGTCGAAGCAGGCCAAATTTTGTTATCGGTTGGCTTAATGTAATCAATACACAACGATTCAACTTCATCTAAATCACATGTACCGTATGTATTAATACCCCAGATGTAATATGTTTCATTGAAATGTGACGAATAGTTCTTAATAGTTCATTGCAAAGCTTAAAATTGGCTAATTAATATGCAAATTAATAACAGTATGCACAGATTTTAAACCCAAAACTCTTCAAGTCTACATATTGCTCCAGATACCTATGTGCCAAGGTTTATTGAAATCAGATAAAAGGTACTTGAGAAATCAGTGGAAAAATTAAAAAAAATAAGGCAAATATTATGCAAATTAAGAATTTAGTATGCTAGGATTTTAACTAAAAACTAATCACATCTTCACATTGCCCCAGGCACCTGTGTACCAAGTTCCATTGAAATCAGATAAGAGGTACTTGAGAAATCAGTGGAAAAACTAAAACAAGCAGCCTATCGGCTGAGATAGCTTCGCTGCTAGCAATGCACATGGCAATTAAAGAACAGAAGATATCATTAGAAAATGAACAAATCTGAGAGAGGTCCACATGTAGTACCTATATGTATAATATATCAAAGAAATTGGACTAGCGGTTTTTAACAAGAAGTCGAAAATATCACTTTTTACCAAAAATATTCATCTAAATTAGAGAATTAAAGATATCATCATGAAATGAACAAATCTGAGAAAGATCCACATGTAGTACCTATATATGTAATATCAAAGCAATTGGACTTGTGGTTTTTAACAAGAAGTCGAAAGTATCACTTTTTACCAAAAATGACAAAAATATTCACCAAAATTAGAAAATTAAAGATATCATTAGAAAATGAACAAATCTGAGCGAGGTCTACATGTAGTACCTATATGTATAATATATCAAAGCAATTGGACTAGCGGTTTTTAACAAGAAGTCGAAAATATCACTTTTTATATTCATCAAAATTAGAGAATTAAAGATATCATCATGAAATGAACAAATCTGAGAAAGGTCCACATGTAGTACCTATCTATGTAATATCAAAGCAATTGGACTTGAGGTTTTTAACAAGAAGTCGAAAATATCACTTTTTACCAAAAATGACAAAAATATTCACCAAAATTAGAAAATTAAAGATATCATTACAAAATATATAAATCTGAGAGAGGTCCACATGTAGTACCTATATATGTAATATCAAAGCAATTGGACTTGCGGTTTTCAACAAGAAGTCGAAAATATCACTTTTTACCAAAAATTACAAAAATATTCACCAAAATTAGAGAATTAAAGATATCATTACGAAATGAACAAATCTGAGAGAGGTCCACATGTACTACTTATATATGTAATATCAAAGCAATTGGACTTGCGGTTTTTAACAAGAAGTTGAAAATATCACTTTTTACCAAAAATTACAAAAATATTCACCAAAATTAGAGAATTGAAGATATCATTATGAAATAAACAAATCTGATATAAGTCCACATGTAATACCTATATATGTAATATCAAAGCAATTGGACTTGCGGTTTTCAACAAGAAGTCGAAAATATCACTTTTTACCAAAAATGACAAAAATATTCACCAAAATTAGAGAATTAAAGATATCATTACAAAATGAACAAATCTGAGAGAGATACACATGTAGTACATATATATGTAATATCAAAGCAATTGGACTTGCAGTTTTTAACAAGAAGTTGAAAATATCACTTTTTACCAAAAATGACAAAAATATTCACCAAAATTAGAGAATTGAAGATATGATCATGAAATGAACAAATCTGAGAGAGGTCTACCCAAGGTACATATACACCAAGTATCAAAGCATTCAGACTTGTAGTTTTCAAGAAGAAGTCGAAAATGTAAAACATTGACACGGACGACAGACAATCACTCATATGATAAGCTCCGCTCGACAAAGTCGACAGCGGAGCTAAAAAGTAAAACATTGACACGGACGATGACGCCGGACGATCACTCATATGATAAGCTCCGCTCGACAAAGTCGACAGCGGAGCTAAAAAAAGGCCAATATTATGCAAATTAGGAATTTAGGGTTGCCATGAGATGGACACCACTGGGGAAGAAAAAACGTGAAAGACCAATGACAAGCTGGCATAGGACTGTCATAGTGAACTAGAGAAGATGGGTCTTTAATGGGATGAAGCACAAATGAAATCAAAGCTAAGGATAGTATCAGTGGCATGATTTTACTACCTGTACAGCCTTAATGTCCCACTGCAGAAGATTGAAGTGACAATGTCTGAGATATAGGTGCACAGACACATGGAGATGAAATTAGAAGTCCACCTTTTCATTCTTAACTTTGGTCCCTGCTGTAAAGTTCACTATTATACCAACATGAATCATGTGCGATATCTACAGATCATTGTCCTATTGTCCATACAAACAGAGTTGCATAATTGACATACTCTGTGACAACTACTGAGACTCTCTACTTTCGACATTAACCAAAATTAGCGTCAACATTTTTTAGTCGCACATGATCAGGTAAAAGTCCTTGAATGGCGCTTTGCACTTCAGACTTTTACCTGACCTTGATCCCAAGAGTGGCGTTTAACATACCATTAGTTTAAAGCGGGGGAGTTGTCACCTGCGCATGCGTCAGATGGCCATAGCGTGTCATTGTTTACAAACAAGCGTCTACCCATGAGACTTTGCATTTTTAGTGTGTGTTGTTATCGTCGTTTGGGACTCAATTGCCGCGCGTGCGCAGGTGACACCCTCTCGCTTTAATTAGTAAATATTTATTTGTTGAACTTTCTCATCCTTACCTAACTTGGGTAGAGGAAATAGAACTCCCCAGAACTCCTCGAAGTATGATAGACATCGACTACCAAAATTTAACGCAAACTCCATAGCATCTAAATCTTGTTCATCTGCACACACACGGAACTGTGTAATGTATACAAGTATTAAATAAGAACCCTAAAAATTAAAATTTGCTGGCCAAGGTTGATCTGATGAAAATCTAATGTAATTTTAATGTTTATTTCTGAATGTTTTTTTTGCTTTCACTCATGATATGATATACAGCAAAAAAATAAAAACTTAAAAATAAATAAACAAAATAACAATTACAAAATTTATATACAAATTAAAAAAAAATACCGACAGCAGATTTTAATCAGATTGACCTGGTAGTCTGGTACCCGGTAACAATCTTTCATTATCTCCTTTAATTAAAATTTTGAAAATGCAAATTCACTTAACATTATTATTATTTGTTTAAGTTGAATATTATTTGTATAATGCCCTCGGATGATTGACATAAAAGTCATGAAACAAGAAATGCAACAATTTGAAATTTAAATTATCCGTTTTTTTTTTGGTGCTTACTTGGTATAGGAATGAATAGTATTGTTACATGACTTTTAATGAAATGCTTGTAATTTGAAAGTTACGTGCCCTGGTGTCTGATACAAAAATTGAAAACACTGTCCGATATTATACTTTTTCTTGTTTGTTTGTTACACTTTTTGTTTTGTTTTTAGCTTTATTACCTTCTACATGTGTAGAAACCAAAAATGAATTGTAAAATTTTCTTTAACGTTGTAATAAAGCAATATTCTATTCTATTCTAAAAAAATTCAAAAATGAGAAGCCGTGCCCCTTTCTCAAGATCCCAGGGTAAATTTGTTACAAAACTCTTTTATAGGTCACTGGGAACTCAAGTTCAAGCACATTTCATCTGTATTTAATACCCGGTACCTTGACACCATTTGGAGTAATAGTTTCTTTGCACTCAAAGTCAGTGACCACTACAGCAATGAGATAATTCGACATGACGGGCGTAGTGTTGAAATATGCTGTATTCCAGTCACCAATGGTTTCATTTCGGATATTCGGCATATTAGACAACACGGTAGATCTACGTATCCTGTGTTTGACCGCAATATCAAACGTAGCTTTCAGCGCAGGTTCATCAAAGCAAGGGAACACTCTACGGGCATCAGTGTATTCAAGTTGTGTGCTGGCGATATGTCTAGATTTAATCAAACAATATATATATATATAATACTGTACATAGAAACATAATACCTTGATATTTGAAAATATTATGGTACACATCAATGTTGGATATATTAAAGGCATGTGACTGCCCTGTGTGATGATGATCCCACTCATCATGAGAAATGCACACCACAGCTTTTTTTTTTATAAGGTTTTACGTCAAAATTATGGAAGAAAAAAAAAAGAAGGAAAATTCAGTTTTGATCAGAACAATTATAAAAGCACAAATTTAATGTAAATTTGTTAATAAAACTAAAAAGCCACCACATTCATTTTTGAAATCAAATATTGCTTTTTTAAGAGAGAAATTGCACAAAAGACGCTAAACTATGTCACTAATTGTCACTGAGTATTAAAGTTGTGAGCAAATAGTTCTTAGAGAAAAACACAGAATCTATACTGCATTCTTGTCCAGTATCAAGATCTTTCCTTGGTTATAATTACATATAAGCAAGCATCCATGGATTTCTGTCATGCTCAAGGAAGATGGCAATCATTAAAACATACGATAAAAATATTGGATCACAAAACCACCAGTACTTAACAATAAAGCAGGAGTCAAATATTTGGGACCATTTACAAATTATTTTTAAAGTAAAAAGAATTTTTTTTTTCATGAATTGATGCTTTGATAGGGATTATTATTGTTTCAAAAATGTTTTCTTCCAAAAAAAAATATTTTGTACTGGATAAACGTAAAAAGTGTCCAAATTCAGAAATATGTCACACATTGAGACCAGCAATTTTGATCCTTTTTTTGTCCCCATTTTTAAAGTGCCACTGATGTAAATATACATGTTATTTCTCCTTACCTTTATATTTATGTGATTTTTCACTTGAATATATTTTCAGTTTGCCCATATTCAGCTGAGATATTGAAACTTTTATTTTTTGCTGATATTTTTGTGGACATTTTATTTCAGTATATATCTGCTTCTTTATAATGACCTACTTTGGTAATACTGATTAAAAAAAGACTACATCAGCAGGTAGGTTATTTTGAATTCTAGTATTTGCGTTTAACCTTTTGGTTTATCATTCAGTATGTTTATTTTTAGATACAAAGTGAGAATTTTTATTAATTTGTCCAAAAAAAAACTGTATTTGCAGATCTAGTATTTCATACAGAATTTACAATTTAATATAAAGTGGAAATAAAACATATCTGTAAAATAGTCACAAAATGGAATATGGTGATGATTACTAAAAACAAAATCTTTGTTTTTGAAATTCTTCAAGAGGCAATCATACTTTGCAATTTTTATTTTCAGTTTCTGAATAGTAAAACTTCAAATTTGAGAAAGAAAATGAAGAAATGGCAAACATTCATACACAATGCCTTTTTAGTTGTAAATGAAAACATGATATGTAATCTTTTCCACAATTGATCTCTTTTTTTATTAATTTATTTCATTCTTTGTTGTTATATACTGATAGAAACATTCTAAAGATGCAATAAATTGATTATTATATAATTATTAGTTTAAGTGAATTTCTAATAAAGAATGATATGTCATTTTTACTTATTCGATTTTTATTGAATTTCTCAATTTCATAATGACAGAAAAAACAGAATTATATCGTAGACAATGAAATACGGCAACTTTGTAAGTCTGCATTTGTGGAATAATATTATGACTGATCATTGTGAAGGCCAACGCTATTGGCCAAATGTGGGAAAGTTGAAAATGGGTGCCCACACGTTTTTGATGAAAATTTTATCTTCATTGCTAGAAATTTCCGCGAGATTTCAAGATTTTATGGAATTCGTGAAGACAAAATTTCCTGAAAGTCACTTACACTATTCCTCTTTGAAATTTTCAGTTACAAAATTTCACAATTTTTACTAATTTGTGAAAATTCATGAAAATATGTTTTTCGAGACATTAAAACAGTTCTTACACTATGGCGCAAAAACTACTCCTCAATCATAAAATTCTGTGCATGCAGTGAAATACTTTAAACCACTTAATTTTTCATCACTACAAATTTTTGAAATTTTCAAGATTTTATGACTTTCATGAAGCCATTATTTCGCAAAAGTGACTGACACAATGCCTTGGACCCAAGAACAATTTTCGGTACAAAAATTTTCAGAAAATCAGAAAAAATTGCCAGAATCATTTTGAAATACTATGGGTATGTATAATAAAAGATATTTTCAATATGGCTATTTAATATTAAAATAAAGTACTTGCCTCGTCTCACCATTTGTTACGTAAGAACTACGGTAGAATCCAAAGGTTTCTTTGTGAGTTTTAACAGTGAACTTCGCAAAATAATTCAGATTAATTGAGTACTGGTGACCAACTGTTAATGCCTGGTCCAACACAATTATAAAGAAATCATATTCAACGACTGTTTTTGTTGTAACTACTGAAATTGGTCCGTCCGTTTTATTAGTACTAGAACATCGGATGGCCCCGACATCGATGGCCAGATTTAGGGAATGGAGGGTGATTGTGTTCGTGGCTTGTAGACAGTGTAATAAAATTGTCACTTCCCCGTCAAATTGAAAACGTTTACTACCATCGTCTTCATCCAAGTAAGGCGTCAGTTGAATTTTATAGTTAACTGGTTTGACCTCCATTGGCAGGCGGCCGTCGAAGTGTTTCACATTGGGTGGATGTGGAAGAGCTGGCAACGCGGAAGTTTGGTGGTGATCGCTCCACACGGCGAAAGAAATGAGCGACACTACAAACAGGAATATTACCATAGTGATGATAAGAGCTGCTTTACAAGAGGTTGCGTAACATCCCCTTCTTGTTATCACGCATTCATTTGGTAGTACCCTTGGGCGAAACAGATCGCGAACAGTCAGGTTATGGGGATTATTGCAATCACCCACGAAATCGCCGCTCGGATGGTCGACCAAGGTGACACACTCTTCCTCCTGCTCGATGCCACCGCCTACGTCAAATCGAAATTCTGCGTTCTCATCATCTGAGCTTGGGATTTCCATGCAGTCTATACTTTCACACGAGGCACATTTGGATTGAGAACATGAAACGATCCATTCAATATCAGCGCTTTCACTGTCGCAAGCACAACATCATGAGGCGCCACCAGATGAAACTTTTGCAGCGTGGAGAAAAAAAAAATATTTGAACGACAGAGGGCGCCCTCGTTTCACAACATTCTCGCCTAGCAAATACTAGTAGGTAATTTTAATTCCCCAAGTTTAAAGGTACATTTCTTTTTCTGCATGAAGTTTCTTTCTTGTATCTATCAAACATCTAATTATTAACATTCAATATTCCAGAAGAACTGAAAAGTGATGTTGAGATATTTAAATTCAAGAGAAGACTATTAATAAGACAAGTTGGTGAATACTTGTACAAAATATTTGAAATCAGGAATAATATGTTTTGTACTTTATTACTAATATTTTATTGCTGCAAACCAATGGAAATTATTATTTTTATTATAACATGAGTTTTCTATTTTTTCTTGTAATTTTCCCCAAAAGATTTTTTTTTTATTATTCTCCATACATTTTTTTAAATTTCCCATATCTTCCAGGATTTGTACAACTTTTTGCAATTGCATTAAGTATTCACTGGGTTTTATTTCGCTGATAAGTAAAATCTTCTAAATTAAATCCATGTGATCATGTAAATTAACAATAAAACTCATAATTAAAACACGGTGAATATGCCAAAACTCCAAAATAATGAAATTATTATATTAAAATGACAGTGAAAATAAATGGTTTTACAGTATTCTAGGCAATTAAATAAACAACTATGCATGTATTTTAAAATTTGATACTGTAAAAACCTTTTATTTTCACTGGCATTTTATCATTTTGATGCTTTGAGCTATTTCAATGAGTTTTAAGTTCATGATCTTGGCAGGGAAAACAATGAGTTTTATTATTTCACTTTTTATGTTACTTCTCAACTAAAATTACGAAATTCATAGAAAACATTCATGTCTTCCTGAAATTCACTGCAACAGTAAATATTTATGAATATAGATTTAAATTCAAACAAGAGGTTTTGATTTGCTATTGGGATGTTCTTTTGTAGCGCCCTCCATTAATGGTTTCACCATTTCAAAATTACAAATGTTTTTTTTTTTAAACATTAATAAATTAACTGTAAACTACATGCATAGTAGATAAAGGGTATAGGTCTCAGATTGAGATCTCAGGCTATATGTATTTTTTGTCAGGTATTTGTAAACTTCTTCAAAACCCCCCCCAAGACAGATTTTTTCGAAGCTACTTACAAGATTGTGTCTGATTGGCTAACCGACCCTAACAGTCGAACCAATCATAGAGTAGATTGTTTGTCAACAGGTTTTTTTCAACTTATCAAATTCTGCCTTGTATAAATGATTTGACTCAAGTGTAGAAATGTGTTATGCATAGGCACCTGACGCGCTTTCTCTTCCTCCATGGTATCGTAAAACATAGTACATCTAAAATAAATACATCTATGTTAACGACGAAAACGGGGTTAAAAGTCACAGATACACAATCACAATACACAGTTAACAATATTTTATTAAGGTTTCACGATATAAAAAAACAAAAAAACATGAAAAATCCCAAATCTGTACAAATACATGCATTAAAATCTTTGGCCTTTTAAATTTTAAAACTTTTTAAGTTAAAAACTTCAAACTTCATTTGGGACTGGTCAACAAGAGCATCAGATCATTCAAAACTTATTTTTCTTGTTTTTGCTAAAATATCGAACCATGATTTTTTTTGGAACATCTGAAAGACCAGATACAAATCTTTTTTTAGCCTAACCAACAATCCTTCCTTGATGTATATGAAGTTCTCAATCTATTTCTAACACAGAGGGTGCCATTTCACAGGAAGCATAATACAAATTTTATACTATAAAATACTTTATTTTAGCTGGAATTAATTTTCACTGAAATGACTTTTTATGTCTTTTGTATGGAGTTTATTTTCACTGATTTTTGGCGAGTTGAATGTAAAATATAGGATAAAAGATATATTCGCTGGATTTTATTTTTACTGAATCATTCCTTCAGGAAAAATAGTGAAAATAAAGTATGTTACAGTATTTGCCCTATTGATTGTTTTAAAATGTTCACCGAAAACAGGAAATTGAGGTGATTTTTGTTTTAAAGCAAACTGTAAAATGCGCATGATTTTAACCTGACAATCACCATTTTTGTAAAGCTCAAAATATTTCAGACATGAATTCATGTACAAGAAAAATAATAAGAGCAGTTGCCCAGATTTAGTGGAAAGATTTTTTTGTTCCAAATGAAAAACACAGTAACCAAGCAACCAAGGACTCAAAGATCAGTATCAAAGCAGTCAGGGAGCTCGATGCTAAGCACCCAGGGAAAATCGTTAAATGTCCCTTTTCTTTATTAATTTTTAATTATCGCTCACAGCTTAAAATACTTATTACAAAATTATAAAATGTTGCTGTTCAGGTTCAAGTACATATTAATATTAGATACCAATAAATAAACGTTTGATCAGAAAAGCAAGTTAAAAAAATATACATTTATGACAATAAAACATGCAAAAAGTGTGAGGGAAAAAAAAATTCAAAGTTGGAGCTGAAAAATTATTGTGAGTATTTGTGACCAGTAAATTCAATAAAAGTCAATTCCAGTGACCTTTTGATAATACAATCTACATTGAAGTTGTACTCTTATTCAAAAAACTTGATTGTTACATTGAGACGATTTGAATTTTTGCGAATTGTTGAAAAATTTGTAATAAACTAATCTTTTCAGCATGTCCAAGTGATCATGATCGTTTTGGCTTCCTATTTGATTGCAAATTTCCTTTTAAATACTACTAGTATTCCATCAAATATTCATTCAATTTGTGCAGATTCAGACCATCAATTATTCCATATAGTAGTCTAAAAACAACAATGTATTTCTAAGAATAATTTCAGCCTCGCAAAAAAAAGAAATCTGGTCAAATATTTTTTTTTTATGCTGTGTTGGTTAAAAAAAAACAGGTTGACCCATACTTTTTTCATGTATGCTTAAATCACTACACCATGTATTTTACATGCATTGAAGACGCAACACGGGACCCACATCAACTGGTCGTGTCTTAAAGTACAGCTATTTATATATCAGTCATATTGAATTTGTATGAACTAGATTATCTCCACAACAGAGGGAATTGACCAGAGAATAGAATAGAATAGAATAGTAAAAAAAAAAATCTTGGTTACAAGTAAATCACAAAAGTGTCTTTTCAAAGAACTACGTCTCACATTGATATACATATATGCATGAAATGAAACTATTAAAGTTGTATCTTAACCAATCTTTAAATTCGAGCAATATTGGGGAAAGACATTGTTTTAAATAAATTGAATAAAAATCAGGTACCTAATCTTTTTATTTGCCCTTTTTCATTTATTCGATGGGAACTTTGATCAGTGAATTATTACAATTTTTCAGCATTTTAGTTAGTAAACCAAATCAATACTAAATACAATACAAAAAGAAAATGTATTGACATATACAACTAATCTTTTTACTGATCATTTTTATATCTGTATTTTAAAACTTTGCTTGGGTTTGTTTAACAAACATGCATCAATCTTACAGTACATAAATACATTCTGGATCATTTTGAAGTTTTCCACCAACAATATACATCACTTGTGTCATTGTCTTCAAGATGAGAAGGATATTAACAATACTATGCATATATTACCTCGCATATCTTCACGTAACCATGACAATGCAATACTACATGTAGTACAAATCAAATTAAGATTCAGTAAAATCCACCTCCATCTTCATTTCAGTAGAATACATATTTTATACATTTAAAAATTTGTTTATTATTACACAATATTCGCCATGTCAGTTTCTTTTTTCTCAACGTCATGACTTTTGCTGCCCAGTGAATGAGTCGGTGATTTCTCCGATTTTGAATTGTGTGCGGGTGAACTTTTCACAGATGACGATGATGCGACTTCTTCATAGAGATGAGGCTGTATTGAAGCGTCGACTTCATCTTCGCTCTCCATTACCTTCTCTGTTATGTTCTGACGTTCCCGCTGCTTTTCTCGTAAGTATGGCGTGGAAACTAGCATGAGTGCTCCAACCATTAATGCTACACCAGCAAAGAAATATGAACTGTTCACATTGTCAAAACTCTCATTCAAAAGATCTGTAAATGTGAAAAATGTGTGAAATTTAACTTTTTGGGCACAGAATTTTGGTGCGACATTACATTTAAAAAAATGAAGCTTGTTTTTCTTTGTTATTGGTGCATTTGTAAATCTTTTACAGTCCGATTATCATTTTGTATTTAATGGTAAATGTAGTCTGATTTATCAATTAAGTTTCAGTGGGGATGGGGGGTTTTGGGAAAAAACTAAAAGAATTAAGTTTTTTATCCTACATTGAAATTTTGATGTTGTCCCTAACAGTAATAACTTTTTAGGTTTGTTTTTCAGGACTCTAAAGCATTTCTCCTGGCCTTTCCAAAACACTTTTCAAATTCTAGCCTGAACAGCGTAACAAGATTAGCCCTACGTGTGTAACATATATGAATTTGGTTGTTCAGGATTACTTCAAAGTTGAGTTTGTGTTGTTTTCTTGAGTTTTTACCGGCTCCACCGGCGTTCCACAGCAGCGCGCACAAAGCACATAGAAATACGTGGTACAGTGGTGCGCGTCTTAGCAACGTAGAACGTATGTGACGTAGCTCCGCCCCCGAGGATAAAAACCCTTTACAAATACCGTAGACATTGAGAATATTTATGACAATGTGCGATGATGATCAGATCCTTCACGAGTTCATGACATGTGTCGTTTGAACTTCCCAATTAATATCATCACCAAGCACTTATCAGTGATCATGGGATGATTCAATTATAAAAACGAGGGAGACAAATGCATGTACAAGCAGGAATGTACAAGTGAACTAGAAAAAAAAAACAGTCTAACCCCAAAACTGTCAAGTTTTTGCAAGGCACTAGTATTTTCTATTAATGTTTGAACTGAGATAATATTAGTCACATGACATAACATTTAGTTTTAATATCACACCAGCTGCCTACCCTTATCTTATGAACCCTTGAAAACATTTTTTAAAATAACAAATTCTTACCTGCGATTGGCAAACCAATGAGAGCACCTAATCCAAATAAAGGAAATGCCAAACCCAGGGCACTGGTCAGCCTCCAGCCATCGCGGATGAAATGTTTGATAATGACCACCATTAATGGAAGGTAAACACCACTCAGAAACCCAATTAATGCCGCCATGATAATAAATCCAGAATAGGAGCTTGGCAATGAGCTGAGTATCGCAACTAATGCCACTCCAGCCAACGAAAATCCGTACATAGACAACCTAGCTCTGAAATGCAACCCAATGGATAAGACGCCATGAGCTAGCTCACCAAGAAACATGCAGCCACCGCAGACAATCAGAAGCCTCTCGGAAAAGGTGTTACTGTTACCCATGGCAAGAGAATGATTTATCAGGTTCAGTATGACGACGTTGTGACCGATACTGATGAAGAACATTGAGACGACCATCATGACAAAAGGAGGACTGTCGTAAAATAACTGCACATCCAAATATTTTTTGATTTGTTCTAAGTTCTCACTACAGCTCTCCGAGCATGTCTGGTCATCAGGATCAGTATCAGTTGCCACATCACTCTGGTGAGCTGGTGACTGACTGGCTGTACTCGCTACATCATCCTTTGTCTTCGGTGGCCTCAAAAACATGGTCAGAATTATCATCTGAGCGTTGAGATACGATAAAACGAAGAAAACTGATCTACGACCGTAGGTTTCGGCGACAACATCAAATAGCGGCGGGAAGAAATAAATGCTAATACTGGTACCAAGGAAGGCCATGGCGTTAGCGAATGTGTATCTTCGTGGGAAGTATCTGGGTATGAGTCCGAGTCCAGGAATGAGAACAAGACTGTATCCAATACCTAGTAGATAAAAGCATACAGTTTAGAGTAGATGCCGGGCTTTCACTGAAATATTTTTAGCAAGGATGGCTGATATAGTTTTTCTTAGCCTTAGCAAATAATTGTTTACTCATTTGATAAATGAGAAGCTAACATAATACGTGTGGCACAAATTCAAGTGACAAATTCAAATTTACTACTATTGTAAAATCTTTATTAGAAGCATTCCTAATAGGAGTCACACCCATTCCTTTTGAACAAATGAGGATCAAAATTTCATAATTTCTCAGATCTATAGATGCTCTAATAGAAGCTGTATCCCCTCTATTGCATTGTACCATTTTATTGTGAACCGCGGCTTCTAATACAGATTTTACAGTAATCATGTAACATGGACTTATTAATTAAACACATGTTTTTGTGATGTTTAAATTTACCAATCTGAGTGTAATGGCACTAGTTTCAAATTTTTACTCCCATAACCAAAAGGAGACTGGGATAGCAGTCAGTCCTATTTTACATTCAATTCAATTTGGAAATTAGTGAAAGTAAATTTCATACAAAACAGACAATGAAAATTTATTCCAGACAAAAAGCGATTATTATTTTTTTGTAAAACTGTAACAGAATGCACCTTGCCCTGTTGTGAAATAATACACATCATATGCCTTCAAAAACTAAAATCATATGTGTTCAACCAGTGGTTTCCGGCTCTGTATTCCCGGAGCTCCAGGGAGATATTTGGTCTTCCTTGGAGCTCCACACTATATGGAAATTTATGCAAGGATATTTATGAGCTGAAAGTACAGTGCGGGACCTCGTTTTCGCAAGTAGACGAGACTAATTTAAAACAGGCTGTTTATTCCAAAAGAAATAAAATATAAATATAAATTGTACATTTTTAAGACATGTGGTACATTGCAGCAAGGTTTCTGGATGACCTATTTTTTGGCGTTGCATAAATAACATGTCAATTTCAAACGCCCGAGTACACTTGTCTGGAGATCACAGGAAGTCAACTATCGGTCAAACCACAGAGGTCAAACTGTGTGAATATAATTACAGTGACAACACAAGTTCATTGAATTTTGCACACTGGCATTAAAACAAATGGAAAATTTCTGACATGACATGATTGGCTTCCTAAAATTTGAACCAATTCCTTTCAATATTTGTTTTTTATTTCAAACGTTTGGTAGTTACTCTTTCTGTAAATTGACTAGATGAACCTGTTCATGTTCTGACAAATGCCTTAAAACTGGGCCAAAAACCACTGATTTTATTTTGATCACCTTAAGGCAGTTTGAACCATATCCAAATTGTGCTCTACTGAGCATGTTACTGCACATATATGCAATGCATTATGGGAGGGACACAACACAATGGAAAACTTTTATCACCATGGAAAATCACTAAATTTAAATATTAATTTTTCAAAATGTTTTCACACTATTAGGATTTATATAATATTATATTGCTTCTGTTCTTAATACTCAAAGGTAACATCAATGGGAAGTAATATGGTATTCCAAAATGCAAGTGTAAGATGGTAAGAGTGTGAACACTGTATACGTTCTGTATACTTTGCATGTCTGACATTTACAATCAAAATATTATTATGATTATATAGGATTACTCACCAGTCAAGATTCCATAACTAAAACACAAAAACCCAACACTTTTTGTGAATCCAGCAAATAACAGTCCAAATGTTGACAGGATGGCACCAGAAAAGGCAGTGAAACGGTGACCGTATTTATTAGCCAGGAAACTTGCCAATGGCGCTGAAAATAAAATAATCATTCATATTACCGTAATATGACATACCATATTTGTTTCACATAAATAACAAGTCATTGTCAATGACACGTCCCCGTTCCGTTCATATTTGAGTGACATATACATTCAAAGCAGATCATGACCGAAATGCACCTGCATATGTATGTAACACATTGTGCTAAATCTGAACAAAATCCATCCATGCATGACTGAGAGTGAGATCCGGTTCTGGAATTGTGAAAATACGTGATTTTGATGCATTTTCGGCCTTAAAATGGCCATCATTCCGCTATTGTTAAGCAGATCATGAAACAAATGCACATACATATTTGTGACATGATGTACCTTGTGTGTGTGAAGTTTGAACTCTATCAATCCAAGCATGTCTCAGATACGGATCCAGAACTGAATTCTTTAAAACAAAATGGCCGCCAGTCGGCCATTTCGAACCCGATCCAAAAAAAAAAATGACGTGCATCAAGGTTCTATTATGTTTAATGTATGTACCAAATTTGAACAAAATCCGTCCATGCATAACTGAGATCCGGGTCCGGAATGGTGAAAATGTGCGATTTTGATGCATTTTCGGCCTTAAAATGGCCGCTATTCGGCTATCGTTAATCGGATCATGAAAAAAATGCATGTGCATATGTCCCATATAATGTGTGATGTATGAGTGAAGTTTGAACTTAATCGGTCCATGCATGTTCGAAATACAGGTGATCACGGACGGACGGACGGACGCACACAGGGCAAAACATAAGTCCCCGTTTTCGGACTGCGTCCGAACGGGGACTAACCAGAATGAATCAGTGCAAGTAAAAAAAACATTTTCACATGGATAAGATGTGCTTTCAACAAAGCAAATACAGTTAAGGACGACGTCAAAAGATCGATGTCGGATAAAAAACCTAATTCCTTTAGTTTTTTCACCCATCCCCCACTGAAACTTAATTGATAAATATTGGTCATGGCGTCAGACTACATTCACCATTAAATACAAATTGTAATCGGACAGTAGTATTGCATAGCAGTTGGTTGTTGTCGGGTGGGTGTAAAAAGACTTTACAAATGCACCTCATTTGACGCACATATTTACACTCGGACCAAACCATTTTCTCGTCTTGGATGTTTTTTTCTTCATTTTCTGTTATTTCTGTCCATGATTGGATAGAAAAAAAAACTACAAATACTCCAAGATTTTTTTGACTTCATTAAAAAATAAAATCGTTTTTTTTATGATGGAAACTTTTTGAGGTCACCCCCCCCCCACCCCCAAACTAAAGCAAATAAGTTTTTTATCCGACATCGATCTTTTGACGTTGTCCCTTATATACAGCGACAAATAAATGTAGGGGAGATACCAGAACCAAGTGACCTTGTTATTGCTTTGATACACCATACTACAGAAGCCATAAAGAAGTGTCATTTGTGTCATTTTTTTCTAATACAGGTATTTATATATAATATATTTGCTTATTAGAAGTGCATCTTTAAAAGAAGAGTATATAGACAAAAAGTGCATTTATTGTATTCTGAATCATTGAAATATGACTTCATAGAGAGAGAGAGAGAGAGAGAGGGGGGGGGGTAGCACCAGTTACGCTTGACATGCATTTTCCATGCGTGATCGACAACCCCTTATACTCAATCTTAAATCATGCGGGAAATGTGATACACTCTGTCCTACTGTGATGATAACAACAGGGTATAATGACACGTATATAAATGTCTATTTCCCAGCAGTAAGTTGTGCATCTCTGATTATAAAGCTAATAATTAGTCTACAAAACAAACCAAAAACATCATTTTGATACTAAATTTGTATTTCAGTCTATTTTATCACATCTTGCCAATTTCATACTCGACATGGATACAGCGTTAAATTTCAAATACGAATCGAAAATCAACTTAAATACTATACATAACAGTTAGAATGTAAAAAGCAAACACAGTAGGGGGGCTGAAGACTCCTGCCAATTCTTAGGAAATAACAGACAAAGGAATTTTGAAAAATGTATCACATCTGCTTGGCATAACCCTTTGACATAGATTTTTGACAGCTTTCAAATGTAAACATATGTAATTAATTTTTTCCCATTTTTTTTTTTTTAAATTCTGAAGACCTGTAGTAAACGTGAAACTATGACCACTTGATCCAAAGTTAATAAGAAAGTTAAAATAAAATATAATGATTTCTTATTTTGTTTATAAAATGTTTATTTCATTTTACCATTACATGTATAATCAATTTCATAATCATTTCTTAAGATTACTATACGTATGCGCATACAGTTGCATCAAGACAAATCAGTTTGTGCATCAGTGATGTGTCATATTGTCATACTTATACTTTGGACCGACTAAAAAGATATTTTATGGAAATCATAATGTTTTATGAACACCAAATAAGTGTATATCACATTTATATCGTTTTATCATCACTACAACTTTATTGACAATTTTTTTCCTAAATTTTCAAGGCCATATATTCACCCTATCATAACTGTCAAAACCAAGGCATGTGATAGGTCAATATTATCGAACATATAATCAAATTATAATAATTTGTGCTGTGCATAGCCAATGCTTCACATCAAATATTCAATTTGTAATATATATCTTGGACTGTCAAACAGAGAATCTCGTATGCGATTCAGTGAATTGATGACATCCTAAGATGCTGAAAATTCAATTGCGAACAAACTACGAAACTTCTTGGGATGCTTGGCTACTGGCATGGTAAATGTCTTTGTCACACGCAACGTAATATTACAGTAATTGGTATAGTACAGGTGTGATGGTTCAAATACCAAAATGGCAACAGTAACAAAAGGACTTCCCTGGCGGCGATGATAACATACTAACACGGAGCCAACAGATGAGGTTTCAACTGGTACTGGTATTATTATACTCTGCAAACATCAAGTACAATAACGCGGTAAAACTCCACTACTCCAATAACTAGATACTTAAACTCCAATACAATTCAACGAGATCTCCGATCTGATCTCAGTGCTGAACAACTCCCCCATATATACCCATACTGTCTATAAATAGACCATTACATCAGCATACATAATGAGTCTGGAACTTACTACAAATTTCTAGAATGTTCCATTACCTTCTATTGCGTCCTACAGTGTTCTATTACCTACTCAACCAGTTTCTAAAAATTCCACCCAGACACAGTACGGTTCTAGAACATTCTCAGTCACACGGAAGTGGTAAACAAGTTGTATGCGACAGTCTTGCAAATACCATAACAACTGCATTTATTACAGTAAACATTTTACTTAAAGCGCGCTGGTCGTTGCGCAGCGCGTGTTCGAATTTCATGCAACAAACAATGTATTTTACACGCGTTGTATACGTCGCAATGAGTCCCATATCAAACAGGATACGGCACGACGACTGCCGCCCTTTAAGCGGGGGAGTCGTCACCTGCTCATGTGACAAACGACCATAGCGTGTTGTTGTTTACAAATAAGCGTCTACCCATGAATCATTGCAATTTTAGCTTGGTACTCAATTCCCACGCATGCACATGTGGTGACCCCTCTGCTTTAACATATCAGCTTCAAACAGCTTTAATGTCAGAATAATGACGTGGTCTGTACTAATACGTACGCCATTCATAATGATTCATTTGTATAATTACCTGTTATTCCAAACATGAATATATTGATATAGATTATCCATTTCATATCAACTTCTTCTCTGACGCGATGATAATCGTCGAAAAATTTGTCAAGCTCCCTCACGAGTTTCCAGAGGCCATAGTTCAACCCGATGCAGAATAACGTGAACACCAGGTTACAACACACTATGATATATTTCCACCAAGTCGGCGGCTCGGGTGGCTCGTAATGCCACCATTTCTTGATCTTGTTACTGAAAGGCATTCTGAAGGAAGTTAGAAAAGATATGAAAATCAGTTTATGTTTTTATGAATAAATGCAATTTAATATGTTAAACTAACAGATATCAATAATATGAATGTGCACATGCACTTTGGGTTGGTTTCACGTACTTCTGATGTAACTTACTGGGGTATAACTTTTTTTTAGAATCAAGCAAAAACAAGTAAAAGTTATTTTAAGATTATGAAAATCAAAACTTCGTTAATGCAGACCCGAGTTCCACAAATTTTTCATTAAATTAGTAATAAATCCAACCTGCAATACAATGATTTTTCCCAGTCAGGAAGTACTTTATAACCCACCCTGCAACACAATGGTTTGTCCCAGTCAGGAAGTACCAATACTGTATAACCCTCCCTATAATATGAATGGATTGTTCCAGTCAGCTGTAAAATATTTCCTTAGCCTACTTCTTGTGTCCTTGGGATTTATTGAAACATGTATAAAAATAAATAAAACAAATCAACATATTTTCTTTTAACTGCTAGCTCTTACTAGTACAAACTAGCAACTAAAGAGAACCATCTTTCTCACCGCTACAAAATTCTACAAAATCGTTGGCATTAATAGAGATTACATGTACATACAGGTCTAAAAAATCCATTTGTTTACATTTCCAGATAGCCATGACGTGTATAATTTTATTACATGGGGGGATAATAGGTATACTATATTATATACTGTATTTCCTAGACAAAATAATCAGTCTGGTATTCAGTTCCTAACGGTCAACCCCTTTCGACATAATTAAATTTATTTACTGGACTACGCCTACTGTCAATAGAGATTGTCTTCAAAACATACTTTCACATGATTGCAGCCTTGTCTGACTGGGATATCGAACGTCACAGCTAGTTCAACAATGACATGTTTTCCATTCATTTTTTTTGACGACATGACAAGTATGCTAAGTAATGCGTCACCGCCGAAAACAACCTCTCAACAATCTCGACAGAAAACACCTTGGGAAATTCCCCTTAGTAGAGCCTCATACTTTTCGTTCCATGCTTACATTCGAGCTTGCTTTCTTATCTAGACGTATTCCGAGACTACCCCTTCACGTTGCGTCTAAACGACCTTTCAGATAGCAATTTCCCCGAGCAAAAGCATTTAACAATTATTAATTCACAGAAACAAAATACAGCAAGTAGCGTTACGCTAACATCTCAGACCGAACAGCTGATCAGTTGAGCTGCCAAGATGAAAGCATGGTCATTTTTGAGATACGTACCTTGTTTCGCCACTAATTCACATTTCCTGTGTTGTTTCTGTGCTTAGGAGAACCACTACACGTCTACGTATCCTTAGATCACTGATGAATGAGGTAAAACTAGAACAAAACAACGTTTTCAGCCAACAGTCCAGAAACACTACCACGCTGTACACAACGTCCACTTTTAGTTTCACGCTTTCACCTGTGACGCCCAAGCTATTTATAGATCAATGACGCAAAATTTGCATATCAAATGAATCATGTTTTTTCGAACTTGAGTGCAATTTCTGAAAATATTTTCATTTTATTTTCATGGGCATGACTAATTGACCAATCATAAGTAAGGGACAGATCATTTGTAAAAGGGGGGGGGGTATAATTTGTTTGCCCACTTTGTTTTTTTGTGTGATCTTTTTCCAAACCCATAAAACTTCTTTAATATTATGAGTAAATTTCCGAAATACCACATTTAATATTATGAGTAAATTTCCGAAATACCACATTCTATAGACTATAACCTCATTCAGACATATTGTATTTAAATGAGCACACAGATGTCAAGGATAAGATGAGAACAATACATTTTATTTCATACAAATATATATTTAAATTACTTTGTTAACACCATGCATTTCTTAATAATTTGATTTCATAATTTTTCTATGTCAAAATGTTGGCATAGTATTTTTAGCTCCGCTGTCGACTTTGTCGAGCGGAGCTTATCATATGAGTGATTGTCCGTCGTCGTCCGTCGTCGTCGTCGTCCGTCGTCCGTCGTCCGTGTCAATGTTTTACTTTTTCGACTTCTTCTTGAAAACTACAAGCCTGAATGCTTTGATACTTGGTGTATATGTACCTTGGGTAGACCTCTCTCAGATTTGTTCATTTCGTGATGATATCTTCAATTCTCTAATTTTGGTGAATATTTTTGTCATTTTTAGTAAAAAGTGATATTTTCGACTTCTTGTTGAAAACCGCAAGTGCAATTGCTTTGATATTACATATATAGGTACTACATGTGGACCTCTCTCAGATTTGTTCATTTTGTAATGATATCTTCAATTCTCTAATTTTGGTGAATATTTTTGTCATTTTTGGTAAAAACTGATATTTTCGACTTCTTGTTAAAAATCGCAAGTGCAATTGCTTTGATATTACATATATAGGTACTACATGTGGACCTCTCTCAGATTTGTTCATTTTGTAATGATATCTTTAATTCTCTAATTTTGGTGAATATTTTTGTCATTTTTGGTAAAAACTGATATTTTCGACTTCTTGTTAAAAACCGCAAGTGCAATTGCTTTGATATTACATATATAGGTACTACATGTGGACCTCTCTCAGATTTGTTTATTTCGTGATGATATCTTCAATTCTCTAATTTTGGTGAATATTTTTGTCATTTTTGGTAAAAAGTGATATTTTTGACTTCTTGTTAAAAACCGCTAGTCCGATTGCTTTGATATTACATATATAGGTACTACATGTGGACCTCTCTCAGATTTGTTCGTTTTGTGATGATATCTTCAATTCTCTAATTAATTTATTTTGGTGAATATTTTTGTAATTTTTGGTAAAAAGTGATATTTTCGATTTCTTGTTAAAAACTGTAAGTCCGATTGCTTTGATACTATTCATATTGTTCATTTTCTAATGATGTCTTCAGTTCTTTAATTGAAATGTGCATTGCTAACAGCGGAGCTATCTCAGCCGAGAGGCTGCTTGTTTTTATTCTCGTTGCAAATTGTGGACCAAATTGTCCAGTGTTCCTTGATTAACTTTTTTTGAAAAAATATGCTAACAATATTTTGACATATTGATTTTGGCATTCGTTAGGACCCTTAACCTACAACTCAAATCATAACACTGCCCCTCCAGTGTTAATTGTATATGCCCCTCTTGAGAACACATAGTTATTTGAATATTTAAAGGGGAATAGACAATTGCATTGGGGGATGTTAGCTTCAGGGTTCAGGTTAGAGATGCAGTAGTGGGTTTTTCTTTGCCAGGTTCATGAGAAAACATACTCTACTCGTAAGAATGAGGTGTTTGGAAATATCAAGTTCAATGATATGATATGCAAGAAATGAAAGAATAATTTGAGAATTACCGGTAGAATGAATATTCAATTCTAACATTCAGGACATATTACCCACAATTCATAGCATCAAACATACATTGGAGTCAACCGATTCAAGTTTATACTTATTAATATTTACAAAGTCAAAGTCTCTTGTAATCCAGATAAGATGAAAGGCCAATACCACCTCCACTTCATGAAGTGTTCACACATAAATTGCAGCAGCCGATTAATCCACCAAATATGTGATGTCACTGTCTGATCTCACATTGTCTAAGGTTATAAATATTTAGTTTTATAAATAATTTATAACATACATGGGTTTCGTGACTCCAGTTCATATTTCATATAGTTCATATTTGTAAATATTAAAGTAATGAAATCATACGCCATGATGCCATGTGTTCATATGGTCATCACAACATACCTAGAGTGTGAAAATAAATTATTTGTTCACATAAAATTATCATCAGACTTTTATCAATAACACAATATGTAATTAGACAAAAAACAAATATTGAACATTTTAAATTATTATTTGACACCTTTTCTGTATTAAATCAGGCATCCAATCCTAAAGTCCACACAAGTTTGTCTCCATTATATATTCACATACTCGTATAAGTTTATAACAAATGTACAGTTTTTGCAGCTTAAACAAATGGATACAATCCAAAAAGTGATACAGTTGCTAGTACAAATGTAGGCACAAAAGGGCATATGCTTATAGCAGTAGTTTTCCATATGTGTGAGCAAGCTGGCGTTTTCTACAAGGAATCACTAACATATTTCTAATTCATAAAAAAATAAATCGGCCAGCACAAAATTAATAAAATAATAGTATTTTTAAGTTAGTTCATGCGAAGCCCTATTCAAGTAATGAAACATTGTATTGCAGTATGAACCAGCCATTTGGTGTGATTAAATTTCGTCTAAACAAGTTGTAGTAGCTAGTACCGGTAACACATTGTTATACCATATCAAACTGAATGATCCGTGACTACCACCACTTGTAACTGTAAGTTGTCTTGCTAATCAGGATCTGCATACATAACTGTCTTGCAATGTTCTGGTATCACTGCTCTGTATTCTTGACTCAAATAAATTCCAATCCATAACGCAATTGGGAGAACACCCACCACGACAGTGCCAATCACCAAATGCTTCTTGCTCAACCTTCAACGAAAAAATAATCAAGACACTGTTAAGGCGCCCTCTAGAGGTATATTTAAGGTGAAACTACCCCGGTAATGTCTAGCCTTGTGAGGCATTGTTGGAGAAAAATGTTTTAAATATGTTTTTAAACTTTGTTACAGTGAAGGGAAGAAAGCTTGGGTCATTATAAAACAGTTTATAGATATATTTTTCGCAAATGAAAATGATGCTCCGATTTAAATTGTAAAGTATTTTAAGGAAGCGAGACTATTATTTGTGTTGAAAATTCCGATTTTCACATTTATTTATTAATTGATGAAATGCACTATAAACTTTCATCTGACAAAGTCAACGTAACCTAGAATGTCATGTAAGTTGGTTAAAATGTAGATTTTCTGAAGGGAAGCAAGGCAGCTTCAGTAGTGTTTTCTAAAATCAACAACACAGGTTTAATTTGTGTGCCTATAAGTTTCAAAGATTAACTCAAGACAAAGCAATGTTAGGATGTGTTATCAGTAGCTATCTGACACACAATGAGTGTTTCCAAACATTTGAGTGGTTTGTCTCCGCCCCTGTTTATTTCACAGATTAGTCATTTGCATATGAATGTGTCAGACACAAGGTCACACAGCCACTGAAAAAAATCATTGATTTTAGTGTTTTCATCTGCCGTTTTATCAAACTATAACTATCCCATTCCTTTAATTTTTTTGGGTTTCCAATAGCCTTACACATTTGGATTCCCCTGCACATGTTAAAACAGACCTTGATGGGAAAATAAAACGCTTGTGCAGATAAATAAGCTTGAAAATCTTTGCTGTGACTTCATCAACGTTTTCTAGGAGTTTATGTTTTTCAAAATGCAAGGTCTTTAACAAAAAATAACATATACTTATTGTCGTCGGATTAACACCAAATTTTCACAGCTTTAAGGTGACAATGAGAGGAACTTGAATGTGTCCAGGCAAACTATTTCATGGATTATTTACCAATGTGTTGTGGTTTGAGTTGGGGTCAGTGCGCCTAAAACAGAAATTAAAATTCTGGACACTATTTTTCAAAACGCGTTGCTTGAATAAAACTGATCAGACACATTCAATTTACCAGACTATTGAACAACTAGGAAAAGTGAAAACAAAACTTATTATCACCAGCATAAATGCGTAATTATTTTTTTTACAAAAAAAGTAATTTTTCACTTTTGATTAAGTAACGCACCGTAGAATGCAATGTAGAATGTTGCATGACAAACACACCTTTGAAAAGCTTGAAGTCTGACGATTCCAAAAATATATACTTTCCTGGGTCTATTTGTAGTCGTTTGGTCCCAATTAGAAGATGAAAAAAAGTATGCAAATAATAGTCCCGCTACCTTAAAGTAATACTAAATATAAAAATTAGTACTGGTATTAGATATCTTATTTCCCAAAAAATTGTATAAAATCACTTTAGCACTAATACATAGACGGAGATGGCCTGGAAATCATTCATTCCTAGTACTCCCATAAATGGCTTGATGAATCTCATAACTACACAGTCAGCGAAGAATTCTGTGTCATCACTGATTAGCTGCTTGAAATTATGAAATGATGTCACATGTGTATTTAATATATAGTATGTTAGTGGCATGCACACACAAAAGTTAAAATGCTTCTTCAAGATATTTGGTTTGTATTATTACTGTTGCAATTTTTTATGTAAATACAATGATTATATAAATATGTGACAGCATTATTCGACAAGCTAAGTAGTTCAATTCAGTTATTTAAATCTTAAAGGGGCACCTTCCAGTTAAGATTAATTTTACAACAAATTTACTTTCTGGATTAAAATAACAATGGATAACAAAAGATAGATTAACATTGTAAACAACATAAACAATAGTGTCCCATGATTCTTTGGTGCAATCCATGGGATTGAGCGGTTCCCCTTTAATGTTGTGAATATTTTAACTCACCGGTTTGAGTTTCTGCAAATAAGCAGCCATACAAGCGCAAAGAATAGACCACCTAACTCCCTGTATTAAAACCAATAGAAATATTTACGTAAATGACAGGTGCAGATAAATGTTGCACAACTCTGTAGTTGAGTCAAAGTACACATATAAGGAAGACCTTGATAGGTCGAAAAAACCTGTCAACAAACAAGCTGCTCTCTGATTGGTCTGACTGTTAGGTGTTAGAGTTAGGTAGCCAATCAGACACAGTCTTGTAAGTAGCTTCGCATTGACTACCTCTGCCTGGAAAGTTGGAATAAAGCAATTTGAATTGTCAAATTGAAAAGCACCACAGTCATCACACTGTGTTGTGATGGATATGGGTCCCATGCAACATGTTTACCCAAGGTTTTACAAGTACGGTAACACGAGTTATTCAAATTTTTTCAAATTTTTCAAAGGAGAATGATACAAAAGGTAATATTATAATTATATTTTACCTTGCTTCTTCCAACTCGTACAGCTTCAAATCGCTTTTCATCTCACTGATAATTTTCACTGAGTACGCACAGAAGGCAATGATAACGATAATGTGATGCATCGATGCAACTCGCCACAGCGGGTCATCTGTAGGATTCAAAATATGGTAATTACCGATTCTCTAGTCATTATATAGTAGTACCTCCACCAATCCAGATTTGCATTGCATGGATTAAAAAAAAAATTAAAACTAAAAATGTTACTGAAAATTTAACTTTAATTTTTTCGGGAAGATTACGAAATAGTGAATTACCTGTGGCCCCATTGGAGACAACGATAACAAAACATAACATTGCGGTAATAAAATACACTGCCTGTATCAAACAATAAAAAACAATAATTAACAAGGTGAAGCATCATGAGTGCTGCACGGTAACTTTTGAAACCTTGAAATTGACCCTCAGCAATCTAGAATCTATGCACGTTCCCAGCATTCCACTTGATTCCAATGATGCCTAGATACGATGCTAGTAATTTCACATCTCACTTTCAGATGTGTGAACTCATATGTGGAAATACTCTTGATTCATTGGTCAATTTGAACTACCCCATACAATATAATGCTCTGGAACAATCAATAACACATTCAAAGCTTATTTTTGTATTCAACAGTGTTAGATATGCATCATATATGGTACGTATATTCAAGATAACTAAACAACTGTGCACTATTCTAATTTACATGATCATTTTGATACTTTATGTAATTTGCATAACACTAAACAAACATACTTAGAAGCCTCACATACGAGTATTTTGAAAATGTGAAGTCTTGTTATTTTTTAATCACATTTCTTCATGAAAATAGATGAAGAAACCTTCCTGCTCAGAAGATAAGAACAGCTGTATTATTTATTATGACCTCCTGACCCTAATTCATTGCTCTAACAAGAAAATAAAAAATATTTGTCAATATAAATATTACATCCAGAAACTAGTTGATTGACAAGACAGAAACTTGCATTTATTTGCATAGCCACACACAAGTGTCTCATTAAGTTCTTGAGTAAGTAACTGGATTTAAAAACTATAAGAAGGCCAAAATGTGACATTTTGACAAGTTGCGAGACTTTAAATACAAAGTAGCTAGCTTAACTAGCCAAGTGAACAGCTATTCATTAAAACCTCCGCATACAATATCATTTTTTGGTTAAAAAATTGTTTCCATAAAAAATGTATTCCATACAAATTCTATTTTATTATATCTTTCTTTTTCAAAATTTCAATATAAAATTGGTAGAATTAAAAACAATTTTGTATTGTCCACATTTAAATGTTTAAGTTTATATACATATGTGTTGAAAAAGAATCAGTTAAATTAGAAATAATGAGGTTGTATACTTTTTTCGTCTACAATAAAATATGGTCACGTGAGTGATCGTCTTACCATCCATATTGCTGAATCTGGGTCATTCTTCTGTGAAAAAAACAAAAATAAAACAACAAAAAACAATAACAAGTGGATTGAAATAAAGAAGGATGCCAAGCATCCCTACAGTACAATTATATTTTTTATGTCAAGAGATAACCAATCAGTCTTTTTTTTTATTCGAATATCGGAATAAGACCCATCTATAAATATCTACAACCATTTGAAAATGCAGGTACACACTTGAGGAAAGAAAACACAGTAGTACAATGTACTAATAAAACAAACGAATTTTATTTGCCATAAGTTTAATTACTTTACAATACAGGTACGACGTACAGTGAATGTACTTTATTAATATTGTTTCAAATTATCCAAAATTATCGAGCACGTCGTTAAAATTGAACCAATTATGATTTACCACTTCCGGGATCCAATGCGTCAATGTTGAACTGGTGGTCTTACCTGAACGTATGTAAATAAAGTAAATAAGAGTGTCATGAAGAGATTGACCACTTTCCATGTTACAGTGTCTGATTGTGTAGCTTTGGTAGCCGGCATTGTTATACTTTGTGAACGTGTACGTAGCACGCACTCATCATAAGCACGAAACGGAGTGGGATGAACTTTTAGCTGTATGACTCTTGACCCTCATGAAACGAAAGCATCTCCAATAATTGTTATGACTGTGAGGGCGATATATACAGCAAGTCTCGAAAGTAAAGCAAAATAAGTTCACTGGCAATGTTGGTTTGACTAAGCAGTACGATTTGATTATAACCCTTCCCTTTGCCTCAATAAATTTATGGAGTTTTACAGAACTGACGAGTATGCACATTTTTGTGTTTGTATGCCAGCTTTCAGTTAATTAATGTGAAAGTTAGCTAATTGCTGGCGCAATACTTTGGATGCTTGCTGTAATGGCATGTGTTTTGATCGTTGTTTAGCCCTTTCGCTATTCACGATTACCAGGAATACACTTCGTAACGGCTTGCAGACATTTTCCACTCACTCTCTATGTATCGATTACAGTATTACTTAGTAGTATAGTTGTTCTATGCCTTTTTTTATTGGGCCTATCAGGAACGACAAAACACACCGCATTTTATTGTTTTATATGGCAAAACTAGCATGTTTTTAAATAACGAAGAGATTTGACAACTTTTAAACCAATATGACCTGTTCCTAAGACTACTAATGATTCTTTAGCACAAGTAGTCTGAACATGCTCGCAACTCATTTTATTAGAATAATACAACAGTCTCCGGGTTATAAATTTAACTATGATTGGACTTGTATGCTTGGTTTGATCACTGTGTCTGAAATAAATTTGGGTCTGTTTGTTTTCAAACTACAGAGTCTGTGAGGGGTATTTTTTGTCTGCATTGGGGTTCATAAACCCTGCAACGAAATTCGAGCTATACATATGGTCACGTGGAAATAAAAACTTTCCTACGAACATTTTATTGGACACAAAAAACTAAAACATTTCACGGAGTATTTGAGACCGAAATTATCGTTTAATTCTTAGACCGTCGCTGATTGGCTTCTGAATTGAATTTGGTTTTTGGGTCCAAATACTCAGTGTTTGTATGCTAGTACGCCAAATGTGATTGGATTTTGTTGGCGGATGGCTTAATTTATCCCACCGGAAATATAGACATTCAAACTTGTGTTAAATACCGTTGTATAATTTAAAATGCATAGTCTAGTCAATATTTCCGATCAGTGTTAGTAAAGGTTTTTACATGCCCTCGATCAGGGAATTTACTGTATTCTGTTTTGTATGAATGTAAACAGGTGATCGTCATGCTGACCTGGACATGCTAAAACAAAACCGTAACTTTGTAGAAATACTGCAGATGTTGAAATGTTGACACTTGTGATGTAATACGTAAACTATGTTTACTGTTTACTAAAATACGCAATGTAATGTATATAAATTTTCGCTTAAACCACGTATTGTTATTTTTTAAACATTCTTATATCTCAAAGGAATACATGCTTCTATCCTCAGGCTTGTTTGTCGAGTCATCATAAAGTTAAAACTATTCGATATACATAAAAAAACGTAGACACGACCACTGAGGGACAATGTGACACACATTGACCCAACATATTTGGCTTCTTGCAAGGAATGCTGTGTCTGAATAATACATTCCAAATTAGGGAACCTATCCGCAAACGAATGTGATATTATCATTGTGTTAGACTACCGACAGCGCCAAAATGGGACGTCGCATTGCGGTCTATTTCATGAAGCAGGCACCACGTGAAGTACAGCACCATTAAAATGAATTTTATCACGCGATGCGCTACGGTGACGACGCTTTAAATATTTGAAATCATGTAATTACATTGTAATTGGATTATAAACCAAACTCGGTTGGTTTTATCTTGAATCCTAAAGTTTTGCTGTTTCGACTTCTGCTTCGGGTTCTTTCCATTGCAAATTGAATCCTTTTTTTAAAAATTCATTAGCTATTATACTTACATCAGATTTTGTAATTGTACTTTTTTGGGTCTATATTTTGTAGTAGGTTTATTTTCTTCAAATAAGATTTTTTGTGCTATACTAACTTGAATTTGTATTGAGTTTATTGACAAGTGTAGCTTGCCGCACTTATGGCCCGCACTAATATTTAGATACTAATTGTTGTTTTAATAAAAACGAGTGGGAATCTGCCTAGTTCGGCGTATATACTCATTGTGGGTGTATTTTGTCATTGTGCTAGCGGTTTACACCCTGAGAATATAATAAACCTGCCATTTAAGTCGCGCCCTCTAGCGACAAAATATAGTTAATATGTAACTGGACCACCTATCATATATGTACATATAACCACAAGGGGACTGTGATATAACATTGGACCACCTATTTCCTGTCTCTCTGGATATATAAAGTGAGTAAAAGTGATAATGTGTAACGAATATAAACCTCAACATTAACTAACATTGCGTGGTCTCCAATCACCATAAACTTGCCTGGTATAATATTTACTGAATGCCAAGTCATTCGCTGTATTCAAGTGTAATGTATATATCACCAAACGTGCAGTCCCGTGAAATAAAAGCAATCATGCAGTCAACGCAGGTAGACCGACGGTCCAGTATTTAAATCTATACTCGATTTCCAGTTCAGCAGCTGATCCTGTTAATATGCTGCCCTCCGACGATATTTCTTATTATCATATGAGCAGCTGTGTATATAGCTACAGTGTCCTGTTGTGTTTAGCTGCGATAATATACTGCGGTATTCGATTCGTTTTTTTTTTACCCCGGTGTTTTTTTTTTGACCCGCTATACGCTCGAAAATATAGATACTGTTTTTCGCAATAGCGAAGGTTATTAGCCAGCCGCGAATAACCTCAAAATATAAACTGCGGATATGTTTTATATATGACGCAAGCCTCTTTCGGGTAATAATAGTGCAGCCAAGTATACTACAAAGCCAACCGCCAATCTGTAACAAAAAGATATCTGGTAACACATCCATGTCAATACAAAAACAAGACATTGACAACCATTGTAATTTCCTTTCTCCAATAAGCGCCCATTCGAGTGATTTGATCTAAAACTACACTGCTCCAAGCACACGTAGTACAGATTTGACATTTAACATTTCTTTAAATTTCCAATTTTATTTTCACATTTTCAATGGTCATGGGGTCTTTTTTTTTAATATTTTCAGGAATCAAATGCATTGTATTCTGCTGTGTTGATATACCGTGTGATATGTGGCGATGATAAATCATTTTAGCATGATTTTGTATTAGCATATATTAATAAGGAAGTTTTCAAGAAATTTGTTTTACTAGTAAAGGGGCGGGTTTTTGAGGATCTGGTCTCCCGAACCGTGATTTTCACCAAAAGTTACCCGTAAATATTTTGACACATACCCTGGACCCAGTTGTTTCTTTTCACTGATCGAGGTTGATGGCGTTTTTCGTCCAAAAAATGGCCTAATTTTTTCTAAAATGGCCGAAAATCTTAAAATGGTGGTCAAAATGACTGTGAAAATGGGGGTCAAAACAAGGGCGCACACCCGTATACTCAAATCTATGGAAGTACCCCGGGGTTTCATCCCAACGCTGTTTCGTCCGAAATTGTTTTTTCGTCCAAAATAGTTTCATCCAAAATTCGGATATAAGTAAGTTGTCGCAGTAAATAATCACAAATGAATCAAGAACCTTGCACAGTTTTATCTCCACAAACGGGCCTTGGTTGGTTGGAACGTATTCGAAGCCCGGGGGGGGGGGGCTACTTCCATAGAATTGCAATACGGGTATGTGCCGCCCGACTGGGGTGTCATTTCACGTTATTTTGTTTAGAAGTGGGTAGCCATTTATCAATTGTTTGGTTTAGAAATGTGTAGCATTTATTTACTTTTTCACAGATCCTTCTTATATTCAAAGCCAAATACTGGAAAAGGCTGAATAAAATGCATCGCCCGGATGCGCTCACTGGTTGCGAAAGTTGTGAGCTGGGTGTTTTTTTCCTCCTGAAAACACTTGTGTTTAGAAGTGGGTATATAAATAGAAAAAAAATGGTTTAGAAGTGAGTATGGTTTTCGAGAGATGGGCTTCACACCCTTACCCACTTAATGTGAAAGTAGCCCCCCCGGGATTCGAAGGGCTCTAAAAAGTAAAAGTCAGTATTGGTGCACATTGCGACCTGATTAAAATCTTCGCATTCGTTCTTGCCGTCACTGCTTATCAATGCTGATATCTAATAAGCATAGCAACAACCACTGTCCTTTAATAACACCTGGATGGACGGGGTTGGTGTGGGTTATATTTTAGGATATAACCACAGTGGTAACACGCTTATGTTAGATAGTGGATGGCATAACACAATTACAGCAATATCTTACTGGAAAGGGAATTAAACTGAAATAATATAATAATAAATTTATATAAATCAACTAAGCCACATATGCATACTCTGGTCACGTGATTCTTGATTTTCTAGTCGCTCCATATAAGGTATACAAGAGGACTGCCATTAGTAATGAGGTCACGAACTACTTTATTTCATAGACATAATACAAATTGAGTCACTCATCTGTGTTTTGCATGCAGACAGTGTTGTACTTAGCAAAGCCCAGGGGAGATTATGGAGTCTACAAGCACTGCATAACCACAGAGGCTTTTATTCCCAACCAATAACAAAACAAACCATACAGGAAACTGATGAGTTTAATTAGAAATCAGAGAACCAAGAACCAATATTAGGGCCCAGGCACGGGGGCAGGATACTGGAGTCAATATTAGAAGATTTAATTAATAAATTTCAATTTCACTGATTTCAATTCATGTCAATATTTGTTTTCATCTTTTTCAAGTGAAGCGTTAATAGCTAACTTATTAGAACATGTTATTAATATTTGATGCTACTCCAGTGGATAATACAAGTAAAATGTTCGCTCTTATTACCTGTAATATTAACAAAATTGAGTATTGATTTGGTCACAAAAAAAATAGTTTTTTTTTTAAGTGTTGAAATAATTCATCATTTTATTCAGTGGAACAGTCAAAGGTTTAAGGTCTGTTCAGAACTTGTATAGTCAACACTACTGTAAACAGCTTTAATTTCTGTGTTTTTTTTTACAACAGGGAGTGTCCTTATAAAAACCATATTATCCTCAAATAGTGAAAATTATTAGCAATGAAAATTAGGCAATTCATGGTATAATTTGCGATATAAATACAAGCACTGTATTGAGAAGCGTATCAACAATACAAACTAGCATAAGCTAAAAAAATCGTATGTACTGTACCATATTAGCATTCATTAAAATATACCTTGTGTAACCATAGAAATACCATTAACTCTGTAACCACATACGTTTCAAACAGAGCTAATATAATATTCAACAAAATAATAACGAATACAATATTACCAGTGATAATAAATGGTTTTAGACCACATGACTGGGCTGTTCAGCAATCTCTCTCTATCAAATGGCAATTTAATATGCTATCCCAGAGTCAACCATGCTTGGTTGAATGCAGATCAGAGATCATCCAAGGTTTGTTTAAAAATCACATCTGTAAGTAATTAAATATCAGCCAGCGACTCCCTGTCGAGTCTGTGGTGCACATACCCAAGGGAGGGGTAAACCCCCCAGGTATGATTTGAACCCCGAGCTACTAATCATTGGGTCTACACAACAACACATATGTGCAACCGGTGATTAGTTAACTTTCTTGCCTTGGTACACGAAGTAGCAGCTGATCTAGACATGACCTAAAACATAACAGAATCCCATCAACTGGGATTGATAGATGAACATTGACTCATATCATTTGATTATACAATAATCTTTAATTTCTGTATGCAAAAACATCGGAATTACAAAAAGTTGTTTAATGAAAGGAAAAAAAAAATATTGTAGATCTGTATTACCACTAACATTATCTAATGATTTAAAAAAAAAAAATGTTTGGATACAGAAAGATAAGACTCATAAAGTAGACACACACACATAATAAATCATATAACCTAGACAAAAAGTTGATGCATATGTACAAATTATCTTAGATAATAGCTACAAGCCAAAGGCTTGATGCGCACAATAAGGTTTTTCAGTTTGTGGGGAAAAACATTTTGTAATTTCAATTCTACCAGATAAAGAAAATGTGAAAATATGTATTTTTAATGTTTTCCTTTCTCACACTAAGGAACAAGCTATTTTTTAACTCTAATTAAACGTTTGGAGATAACAACATAGCATAAGGATGAAACTTAATAATATGTTAATGAGCTCTTGTTTTTAGACAATTTTTAATTCTAAGTTGAAGTTTTTCACTCAGAAAAAAACAAATTTAATTGGTCTAATGCACTACATATTTGAAAGTGTATGTAAAAAAATACCGCAATATGTACAACAGGGCTGATTCAATAAAAAAAATACAGCAAGAGTCTGGGGTATGTGTGACTTGGAGATACATGATGCAAAATGGCAGTTGGTTTTTTGTGCTTTATCTATGAACATTTCCAAACCATAATTGCAAGATTACCACCAAAAAACATGTAAAGAATATTCTTGACTTCATGTGTTATTTCAAATCCGAAACCTTCACCGACGATCACATGCCAGGATGAACCAAATTTCTTGTCCATACTCTCTTTAATCATTTTGGCGGCATTCTGCATGAAAAAAAAAAGTAAGAGGTTTAGTGTTTGCGATTGATGCATCAGCATACACTGACTTTGAAGTTGATCAATACTGTTTCAAAGTAAATACAAGTTATATTGCAATGTATTAGCAGAGAGAAAGCTACTAAAACTGTATCTTTACAAATAGGTCTATTGTTTCCTTTTAAAAAAAAAAAAAATATAGTTTGCAACACATTATTTACATTTTTTAAAATTATGTTTAGTTTTTTTCTAATCCATCATTCTGTAATCCGCATATCACGTTTATCTCGAAATTTTGGTCTGTGACTTCATTTTTTTTAAATGTGAGCATATCTATGCACATTTAGCACCAGCAATTTCCAAAAACTCTCATGAAACATTATTGATGAATCTTAAATGCACCGGTAGATCCAAAGCAGCCCTTGGACGGAGCAATGTGGAAAAGAAGTGCAACATATGTACAATGTTGTAACCACAGGTAACTGAGAAACTAGATCCTGATGACACTTTGCCAAAATGGTACATAGTCCAGTCACAAGGTAATGGATATGAACACTGCAGAAGTCCCAACAATTGTGTTATACTCTGTGGTGACAGGCTCACTAATAATAATCACAGAATAATCAATATCACCTGTTTTTTTTTTTCTGGTGACATTTATGTGTATAATAATGCATTATGGCAATTTAAAGTGATATCCAAGGTCTGATCAAACAAAAGCAAACATACAATAAACATGTGAACTTGATAAACAAATCAAATCATAATGACAAAATGAACTGGAAATAGAATAACTATTCCAAGCTTGTATTTTCAGCAACCAGAATAAATGCCAGTTTCCCAAATGGAATTTGAAACCAACAGACCATGGAGGTAATCTGTTTATACCTCCATGAACAGACCAAGCAACATACAGTACTGTACTACACAACCAGTATGTTTATGATTGAGGTTAAATTAATTTCACCCATTAGTATCTATGCTTTATTATTATATACGAGATGTGAATATTCAATTAGTTACATCACAAGCAAACAATTTATTCCAAGTCTGTGTGGGAATATGAACACATTTAAATACCAACAGTAATTATCTCTTTGCATGAGATAACATTAAATCATTTTTATGCTATGTTTTATCAAATATAGTAAATCTTTATATGTAAAAAACTGAATATTCTGCAAACTACATCATAAATATCAAATCACAATAATTCTTCTAATACGTGTCCTGTGGGGATTGTTATCATTCAATTGTCACTAATATTATTCTATTATCGACCATGCCCCAAGGGCTTAGAAAAAAAGAGAGATATCTTGAGAGGTCAAAATTAAGTAAAATCTCGTAAATTTTTGGGCTTACTCACTTCGTTGTTATTTGCAAATTTTTCACAGGCTGTTACACACAACTCCATAGCTTCCGTCCTCATTTCGTCGTTCATGTCGGAATGCTGAAAAGAGAATCATTCACGTGATAATAGTACATATTTATCAACGATTTAAGACACAAAATAAAACATGTACTAGCTACGACGGCGTTGCAACGATACACGTGAATTTTTAACTAAAACACGATCAATATTGCATCTAGAACACTCGTAAATCAAATCAAGTAGTAGAACTGCTGGGTGCCTCACTATCCGACTATGTTGTATTTGTAGAGAAATCTGAATCATTAAACTGCGCCTCTATTACTCGCCCAAGCAACCACGCCGAAACTGAGATGTGTTTTTTAATTAAAACAACTATATATGTAGGTTGAAAGACAGGTTTACCAAGAAGAAAAAAAAAAACAGTTGTGTAATATATTTTCAGTCTAAGAAAGTAGTTTTAATTAATGGAATCATAAATATACTTACCCTGATCAGTGGATATGTTTGTAATCTTCTGATGTCAGTTTCCTTCTCTTCTTTCTTGCCTTCCGCTGGTTCTTCCATTTTGGTTTAGTACACAAGCACTGAAGTGGAAAACTAAAGAAGCTATAGGCTGTCTGGAGGTTACAATTTTGCAAATTTAGGTGTTGAAATTTGCAAACCGGTTACTATTTGGAGCACGATAATCTGTAACCCGCCTGAGCTTGTTGTTGTTGGTAACCGTCGGAGGTGCTTAGCCTTTTCAAAATGATTAATATGGCTGCTTTGGGAGATACCGAACATCTGGAAAACATTGCATTCATTCTTAATTCTTCCCTAATTTGAATATTTCTATTGTATATAGAATCTATAATAGTATAATACTAGTATTTTTAGCTGATTTGAAAAAGGGAATTTAGCATATTTGCTTTGATTATTTCGAGAGGCATAGGGCAGCTAGTTAACCCCCCAGCGTCTGCGCATGTCAATTGATACAAACATGTCAGCGCCCATTGACGGATGTTTGAAAAATGTAACTTGGTATTGAAATTTTAGCGATGATTTTGTATAGAAAATCAACATTTCTTTAATCCATTCACCTTTCAAGAAATATTCCCAGTCCTACCATTGTGCCAAGGGCGCAATTGGTGACATGAAAACATTTACAGTTTGTGTTGTGACATTGCCATGGGATTAAGTTTTAAAGTTTACGTAGCTCCGATTGGAATTGCCATTCGTTGCATCATTCTAATCCCGGATGCCAATAAAACTTCACAGAGATCTGCATATTGCTAGAACAGTTAGATCACCTTATACCCAATGATATAGTAATTGAAGAAGAACGAACGTGTTTGAAATGGCTATCCAGCATCAAGCTGACGGAAACTTTGGCGATTCACTTAGCGATAGTAGGGACGAGGAGATAAACGAACTGAAAATAAAATGGGAGAGGTGAGACTAATATAATTATCACCATTATGTGGTTTGATTATGGAACGAGTACAGGAGTGCAGTAACATGTACCCCAGGGTGACGTTTCCTTGTTTATATGTCATTTTCACGGTTTGTCTCCCAACTGATTCATATTAAATATACATCGTTGCTTTATATTATAAAAGATATGTATGGTGATGTGAAATATAAGGTAAAAACAAAAAAAATATCGGAGTAAAACAAGGATGCAACCGTAGCCCAAGTCTGTTTAATTTATTTATTAATGACCTGCCTGATATGTTTGATAATGATCATTGTGACCCAACACTGTTGCACAACACACCAATTAATTGCCTTCTTCATGCAGATAATATTTTGATTCTTTCAAAATCCAAAAAGGGATTACAAAACTGTTTGGATAAACTATCAGCCTACACATCAAAATGGCAGTTGTCTGTCAACACAGATAAAACAAAAATAATGATATTCAATAAGTGTAACAGACTCCTTAACAAGGACATATTCTTTTATGAAGGAAAAGAAATCAATATAGTTAAAGATTTCAATTATCTTGGCTTAACTATGAG